>NW_023416313.1:54360842-54943342 GCF_014108235.1 Myotis myotis | reverse complement strand
TTTATTTTATTTTAACTTTTTTTTTTGCTTAAAATATTACAACAAGTAGTACATTTGTCTCCTTTTTAACCCCCCTTGACCTTCCCCCAGCCTCCCCTACCCCCCAGTGTCTTGTGTCCATTGGTTATGCTTATATGCATGCACACAAATCATTTGGTTGATCTCTTACCCGCCCCCCCCACCCCTCCCCAGACTTCCTGCTGTAGTTTGACAGTCTGTTTAATGCTGCTCTGCCTCGGTATCTATTTTTGTTCATCAGTTTATAATGGTCTTTATTATCCATAAATGAGTGAGATCATGTGGTATTTTTCTTTCACTGACTGGCTTATTTCACTTAGCATAACGCTCTCCAGGTCCATCCATGCTGTTGCAAATGGTAAGAATTCCTTCTTTTTTACAGCAGCATAGTATTCCATTGTGTATATGTACCACAGTTTTCTAATCCATTCATCTACTGATGGGCACTTAGGTTGTTTCCAAATCTTAGCTATGGTAAATTGTGCTGCTATGAACATAGGAATGCATATATCCTTTCTGATTGGTGTTTCTGGTTTCTTGGGATATATTCCTAGCAGTGGGATCAGTGGGTCAAATGGGAGTTCCATTTTTAGTTTTTTGAGGAAACTCCATACTGTTTTCCATAGTGGCTGCACCAGTCTGCATTCCCACCAGCAGTGCACGCGTGTGTTTTTTTCTCTGCATCCTTTCCAGCACTTGTCGTTTTTTGATTTGTTGATGATAGCCATTCTGACATGTGTGAGATGATACCTCATTGTTGTTTTGATTTGCATCTCTCAGATGATTAGTGACTTTGAGCATGTTTTCATATGTCTCTTGGCTTTCTGAATGTCCTCTTTTGAAAAGTGTCTATTTAGGTCCTTTGCCCATTTTTTTATTGGATTGTTTATCTCCCTTTTTTAAGTTGTATGAGTTCCCTATAAATGTTGGAGATTAAACCCTTATCGGTGATAACATTGGCAAATATGTTCTCCCATGCAGTGGGCTTTCTTGTTGTTTTGTTGATGGTTTCTCCACAAAGAAAATTTTATGTCTAGATAGCTTTACTGGTGAGTTTTAGCACATTTCAGGAAGATTTTTTCTGAAAATTGAAGAGGAGGGAACATGTCCTAACTCATTTTATTAGGGTAGCATTATCCCCAGACAGCCACTACAAGAAAAAAACTTACCAATATCCCTCATGAGTGTAGACAGAAATGGTTAACAAAATATTAGCAAATAGAAGTCAGCAATATCCTCAGATGGGATACAAGCCCCCTGACAGCACTGCATCTTCACGTCTGCTCTGTGGGACTTGGGCAGTGAAGGAACTGATACACACATGGTGCTCATATTCCTTCTGTGCTGTGAGTAGTAAGTCCTGCGTCTCTGACCTAAGGACTACTGTGTGGTCTTCCAGTATCCATGAAACAGTAATAGACTACTTTGGTTGCTTGCTTGGAGGGTTAAAAATATCAAATTCCTCACAGTTCTTGACAGTGTTAGTCTTGAGGATGAGTGCTCACAGGCATGGCTTTCTGAAAGAGGAAAGATGAGGGCTGTGTGGTCTGGGTTAGAGGATAGGACAAGACTCTGGGTACTGAATATTCTCACCCAAGTGATGGGCAAGGGTGACAGGGGCAGGGAGAATAAGAGTCCTCCAGTGGTCTACCTCTTAATGAACATTTAGGGGCTGAGCTGAGAGATAGCCCAAATGGTGCTTTGGTTGTTGTACATTTATCTCCATGGCTTCAGCTGAAAGACAGTGTGGCTCCAGCAGCTGAATCAAGTCCCCAAAGGTGAGAAAATTGTGTGGGAAATGAGGATATAGAGCTTTGGGTGGGTTGAAAATATTAAGAGTTTGTTTAGTTGAGATGCAAATGTGGGTACTTGAAATTTTTAAAATAAATGCACTATCAGACCACTATCTCCCCTCATGGCCTGACCTTTCCCTCTTCCTCCACCTGGAGTTCAAGTGCTTTAAGAAGAAAGATGAATAGGGGTTGGGTTGAGGTATCCCAATCCTTAAAGGGGAATCAAAGGCCAAACCCACATATCTAAATATGCTGGCGGAACTTTAGGCAGAGGAGAGAGTTAAACATTTATGGCTCTATAGGATAGTGGCACTCAAGTCATCATCCTACCTTATTCTGTGGGAGGAGGATAGGGTGTTCAGATGCAACTGATGGGGTTTGGGTGTTTGCAGTAGGAGAGGAAAGGCAGTGTGACATTTTTGGGGGTAGGGTCTTTGTTGTCTTGTACTGTTGTGATTTCCATTGCTAAGGTATAATTGGTATTGATTTTATTTATGTATTTAAAAATGTATTTTTATTTATTTCAGAGAGAAAAGGAGAGATATAGAAACCTCAATGATGAGAGAGAATCATTGATTGGTTGCCTCCTGCACTCCTGACATTGAGCCAGGAACTGTGACCTCCTGGTTCATAGGTCGACGATTAACTACCGAGCCACACAGGCCAGGCTTACATGCTTGTATTGTAAATCCCCATAAGTGCCAGAGTGGATTCTCCTGATCAGGAAGAGCCATATGTAGAGAAGTGCTAGTACTTTGGGGTCCCAAAACCCTAGTGATTCTTCTGAGCTACAAGTTATTGTGACTGATGATTTTGCAGTATATATAAAGAACTCATCTAACTAAAGAGGACAAAAAAAACCACAATAGTATTTTAAGAATGGCAAAAGATTTTAACAGGCAATTTTCAAAAGAAAATATACCAAAAGGCAATACGCATATGAAAAGATGCTCAACATCATTAGTCATCTGGTAATTAAATTATAACCACAGGAGAACCAAGATGGCGGCATAGGTTAACGCCGGAGTTTGCTGCTTTGAACAACTACTTCAAAAGTGAAACTAAAAGACAGAACGGACATCACCAAGAACCACAGGAACGCTGGCTGAGTGGAAGTCCTACAACTAGGAGGAAAGAGAAACGCATACGGACACTCAGAGGAGGCGCAGTGCTGAAGTCAAATTCTGAGGTGCGGAGTGCGGGAGCGGGCTGGCGGCGGAGGGCGCGGTTGGCGTTTTCAATCGGGAGGGAGTCACAGACTCTGAGCTCCAGATACAGGCGAGTCTCTAGGGACCCAGACTCAAACGGGAGAAGCGGGACTGTCTGGCTTCGGTCAGAGCGAGTGCAGCTTTCTCTCCGAGCTTTGCAGCGGGTGCTGGGACTCAGAGAGGCAGAGCCCCTGGGGACAGGACTGAGAGTCGCCATAACTGCTCTCTCCGGCCCACCCTGTTGATCCTGTGCGACCCGCCCCGCCCAAGGCCTGCACACAGGCATTTGCCGGATAACCTCAGGCAAAGGCTAGATTAGCACCTCCCTAGAGGACAGAAGTTCTCTCACTGCTGACACAGCTGATTCTCATAGCCACCTGGCCTGGAGGTCAAACCCTCCCTGGTATTAGCTACAACAATCAAGGTTTAATTATAAGACTGCGAACAAAGACCACTAGGGGGTGCACCAAGGAAGCATAACAAAATGCGGAGACAAAGAAACAGGACAAAATTGTCAATGGAAGATATAGAGTTCAGAACCACACTTTTAAGGTCTCTCAAGAACTGTTTAGAAGCCGCCGATAAACTTAATGAGATCTACAAGAAAACTAATGAGACCCTCGATGTTATATTGGGGAACCAACTAGAAATTAAGCATACACTGACTGAAATAAAGAATATTATACAGACTCCCGACAGCAGACCAGAGGAGCGCAAGAATCAAGTCAATGATTTGAAATGCGAGGAAGCAAAAAACACCCAACCGGAAAAGCAAAATGAAAAAAGAATCCAAAAATGCGAGAATAGTGTAAGGAGCCTCTGGGACTGCTTCAAGCGTACCAACATCAGAATTATAGGGGTGCCAGAAGATGAGAGAGAGCAAGATATTGGAAACCTATTTGAAGAAATAATGACAGAAAACTTCCCCCACCTGGTGAAAGAAATGGACTTACAGGTCCAAGAAGCGCGGAGAACCCCAAACAAAAGGAATCCAAAGAGGACCACACCAAGACACATCATAATTAAATTGCCAAGAGCAAAAGATAAAGAGAGAATCTTAAAAACAGCAAGAGAAAGAAACTCAGTTACCTACAAGGGAATACCCATACGACTGTCAGCTGATTTCTCAACAGAAACTTTGCAGGCCAGAAGGGAGTGGCAAGAAATATTCAAAGTGATGAATACCAAGAACCTACAACCAAGATTACTTTATCCAGCAAAGCTATCATTCAGAATTGAAGGTCAGATAAAGAGCTTCACAGATAAGGAAAAGCTAAAGGAGTTCATCACCACCAAACCAGGATTATATGAAATGCTGAAAGGTATCCTTTAAGAAGAGGAAGAGGAAGAAAAAGGTAAAGATACAAATTATGAACAACAAATATGCATCTATCAACAAGTGAATCTAAGAATCAAGTGAATAAATAATCTGATGAACAGAATGAACTGGTGATTATAATAGAATCAGGGACATAGAAAGGGAATGGACTGACTATTCTTGGGGGGGAAAGGGGTGTGGGAGATGCGGGAAGAGACTGGACAAAAATCGTGCACCTATGGATGAGGACCGTGGGTGGGGAGTGAGGGCGGAGGGTGGGGCGGGAACCGGGAGGAGGGGAGTTATGGGGGGGAAAAAAGAGGAACAAATGTAATAATCTGAACAATAAAGATTTAATTAAAATTAAAAAAAAATAAATTATAGCCACAATGAAATATCACTTTATAACGACTAGAATGGCTAAAATTATAAAGACTGACAATACCAATTGTTGGTGACGATGTGGAACAGCTGGAACTGTTGTACATTTCCGGTGGGTGTATAAAATGATACAACCAAGTTGGGAAATTGTTTGGCAGTTTCATGCAAAGTTTAAAGTAAACTTACCTTATGATCTGGCAAGTTAATTTCTAGGTATTATTCAAAATAAAAGAAAATATGCACACATAAAAAATTTGAACTTGAGTGTTCATAGCAGAATTATTCATAAGAACTCAAACTGGAAACAATCCAAATGTCCATCAGTTGGTGAATAGATAAACAAATCACGGTAGATTCTTACAAGGGAATATTACTCAACAATAAAAATGGACAGAACCAAGTGCAAGAGTAAAGATAAATCCCAACATGCTGAGAGGGAAGAGTTCATACCATATGATTTCCTTTATGTCATGAGTACATACATGTGATTCATTTATGTGAACTCCTAGAATGGGCAAAAAAGCAGAACTAATCTATAGTGACAGAATAGATCAGTTATTGTGTAGGGTGAGATTGACTGTAAAGGAGTAGACTTATTTTTTGTCCATTTAAAAATACCAGTGGTGCCAAAACCGGTTTGGCTCAGTGGATAGAGCGTCGGTCTGTGGACTGAAGGGTCCCAGGTTCGATTCCGGTCAAGGGCATGTACCTTGGTTGCAGGCATATCCCCAGTAGGAGATGTGTAGGAGGCAGCTGATCAATGTTTCTCTCTCATCGATGTTTCTAACTCTCTATCTCTCTCCCTTCCTCTCTGTAAAAAATCAATAAAATATATTTTAAAAAAAATACCAGTGGTAAAACTTCAAGGCAATATAATTTTGTGATTAAAATTATGAACTTTGTTATCATAAAACATATCCTGAGTTTGAGTCCTAGCTCTTCCATTTACTAGCCTATAATGACCTTGGGCAAATTATTTAACCTAAGTTTCTTCATCTGCAAAATGGGGGTGATAATGTTATCATCTCAGAGTTGTTATGAGGGTAAATTAAATTGCCACCATTACTGTTTGATAGTAAGTGTTCAAAATGGTGACTAATTTTGGCAGTATTAATATTTGTCAGTGTTAATAATTATAATTTGTAACTCATGCCTGTTAATCTTGGAATGGGTATTGCATTTTTATATTTTAAAAAAGGGAAGAAGAATTATTGATTAGGTTCCTATGAATCTTTGATATTTACAAGCAAATAACTTAATGCTATTTAGTCAGTCATAAACATGATGTACTTTCTTTAATAAGTGAAGATAACTGACTCTTTTATTGGGAGTTCTGCATGACCTTTGACTAAAAGCATACCAGTTCTGATTTGTTCATAATCTGCTTTATTATTAACATTTTTTTCTTTAGGGAGACTGGCTGTATACCTCTCAAATGATGCTGTTTTTGATATTTTAAATGGCTGAGGAGGATTTGAGAATCTTTTTTCCAAATCAGGTTTTCTTTGGTATGAAACTAATTGATCAAACTTGGGCCAAATAAGCCTTTTGATCTTCAGTTGCTGAGATGGATTACTCTAAAAACTCTTTTAACATTAATTTGAGTATTTAATGGATTTTTAGAAATGATATAAATGCCATCATTTTAGGATCTAGCTCACTGGAGATTTGAAGATATTTTTCCAATATCTGTTTATATTTTAAAATCTTTATTTCTTTGTGTGCTTCAGCAGTTTTTAAGTCTGTCAATAAGGAAAAAAAATGGGAAGAAATAAGATGATCATCAGACATGTCAAAGATTTAAAAGTTTTATGAGTGGGCATTGGAAAGGAGTTTCCTATAATTATGTGACTTAGTGTTGCCTGAATGCAGTATACCTTTGAATTGAAACATGGTGAATGAGAATGTTGGCTTCTAGTTTTGTGTCTCATATGACTTATATTTTAGATTTTTGAAAGTTGAGGATATGTTAAAATGGTTTAACTCACATCCACATCAGGAATATCCTTTATTCAATTATACATCAATAAAAAATGTCATTTTAAATTTTGTTACTTGCATTTTTCTCAAATAATTTTGTTGTTCTCTTAAAACTTTTGAACGCTAGTAATTTTTTATTTTTCAACTTTCATTGCAGTGCCTGATCAGCCTTCTCGCAGGAGAACGACCATGGAGGTGGTGCCCGCTGAGGTGAATAGCTTGCTTCCAGAGGAGATAATGGACACTGGTATAACGTTAGTGGATGATGATGGTATTGAGGCTGTTATTGTTTCATCCCCAATCCCCATGGAGACAGAACTGGAAGAAATGGTCAACATAAATTCTACTGGCGACTCTGCAGCCACGCCCATTTCCACGGAGCCAATCACAGTGTACAGTAACCACACTAACCAAGTGGCAGTGAATACCACAGTTACTAAAGCAGATTCTAATACCACAGTGAAACCAGCTTTTCCAAGTGGCCTTCAAAAACTTGGTGCTCAGACTCCTGTGACTATATCTGCCAATCAGATTATTTTAAACAAAGTATCACAGACATCTGATCTTAAACTTGGCAATCAGACCCTTAAACCAGATGGACAGAAGTTAATTTTAACAACTTTGGGCAAGTCTGGTTCACCAATTGTTTTAGCACTACCCCATAGCCAACTACCCCAGGCTCAGAAAGTTACAACTCAGGCCCAGTCAGGAGATGCTAAGTTACCACCGCAGCAAATTAAAGTAGTTACCATTGGAGGGAGGCCAGAGGTGAAACCTGTCATTGGTGTCTCAGCATTGACCCCAGGAAATCAACTGATTAATACTACAACTCAGCCCTCTGTGTTACAGACCCAACAGTTAAAAACAGTACAGGTAAAAAGGGGGCTTATGAATTAAAATGCATGTTAAAAATTAAGTTCATTGGTAGTTGTGTTTGTAGGATAATTAAATGCTTAGCTGTTACTGAATTCTTTTGAATGTTGTGTTTAGTAATTGTGTGTGGGTATCGCGTTTTTTTCTGGTAAAGTTTGATATGTCTAATCCTTTGGATATTTTTGCTAGAGAACTTAGAGCAAACTTAATTTTGGTTAAATTCCAGATGAGTGTATTTATAGCTTTGTACTCATTTTTAAATGCATTTTATTCTTTGTAATAGTTTGATTACAAGGATGTTCTGCCGGTATAAAGATGCCACAATTGCTGATGGGCTGTCAAAAAATCATTCAGACATGATTTTTTTCAGTTAACAGATGGCCAAAGTCTAGGAAAACTTGCTGCTCTGAGAAATCCTTCGAGTCTGAAATAGTACATACTAGCCAGTGTGTGCCTTTCTTTGGCGTTTACCGTCCATTTTCATCACTCATGTTTACATATTGGAAAAGGTAGTGCCATGTGATAGAAGGTAACACATAGGCTTTAGAGTTGGACCAACTAGGTTTGAGTCGCCTCTCTGCTACCCTGACATCTGTGGAACTTTGGATAAGTTACTTATCATCTCTGAGTTTTTTACTTTAGCTGGTAGAAGGTTATGTGAGCATGATGAAAGTACTTGTAGTTCTCAAAACTTTGAGGATCCTTCAAAATGGTACCTATTATCAGTATGAAAAAGACTTTAACAGAGAAGGTTAACAGAACATTTATTAAATGGCTTCCCATTTTTCATGCCCAAGTAGGCCTTTTTTTGGTCACCACTACTCTTAGAAATATAATGATCCACTTAAGACCAGGGAACACAAATACATTCCCTGTTTGAAAGAATTGCCTTTTACAAAAAAGAAGAAAGGATTTAGAGAATTAAAGCAGGTGTATAAAGAAATAGGAAGGTTTGGGAAACTATCCACTCTCAGCTGATGTTAGAAATAATGTTTGGTTATTATGTCATGGGCTTTTTATTTAAGAACTTTGTAAGATTTCTCAAACCTTGTAATTTGCCCATGTCCCTTCTAGTACTATTAAATATTGTGTTCTTTTCTGTTCATTGTCATCTCACTTATCTCTGACTTCCTTTTACTTATTTTGATGAACGTCTCTTGAATGAGTTATCACCATCTAGCATCTTGTCCTCAGCTTTTAAAAAAATCAGTTTTGAAACTTGTTTTTTATTGGGGATGTGGCTCATAATCATTTCACAAGAAACTGATAATGTAAATCAGAATGTCATTTTTTTTTCATTTGCAAGAGCAATGTATACATACTGTTTTAATGACCAATTTACTTGTATCCACTAGTTTTTTACTATAATCACATAAGTACTGACAATAAAAACAAAGACTGGGAACTAATTCTTACAACTTCTTTTATTGTTGTTACTTTTATAAACCATAATTCTGTTTATGAAAAAGAACTTTGGTTTTAAAAAAACACCACAATAACAAAAACAAAAGAAACCCCGTTTAGGATATTACTCTACTTGTCCAGTTATTTTTAGGCATCCCAAGTCCTTCTAACTCAAAAGTAATCAACAAAGCTCTGAAACACAGAAAAAATAATAAGCTACACATCTATATGTTTCCTGCTTAGGTACCAGAATATTTGGTTTATTATTACATGGTGTATATGATTCTCTGGTTTTTTTCCTAGACAGTCCTCAGCGTTGTCTTAAGTTTAATGTGTATTGAAACTGTTAGGGTATGGACAGCAGGTAAGGGTGGAAGAAGGAGACCCATCTTGAAAAATGAAGGAAAGAGGTGACAGTTGAGGCCAGAGGCAGTAACAAAGAGGTATAGTCACACTTAATTACAGATATATAAACACTTTCCCATGTTTCTTATGCATAGTATAATAAGAGAAATAAATAACTAGCAGTATGGAACAGCATTACTCCAGACTAGTTCCTGTACCTATACAACACAGTGCCAAAAATTAGCTGTATATATTATTTGATCAGATATTTGGCTATTTGTAAATTTCCTTTTTGATTCATTTTTGTCTTAATCTGCTGATTGGATACATTTGACATAAATGATCCTTCATGTTGTTGTTTTTTACTTAATAAAGTAATTTTGTTCTAGGGTAGTTTATAGAATTCATAATGTAAAAATTATGGTTCCTTAACTGAACTGGAAATCATTATTTTTCAGCAAAGCTCCATTAAAAAACATAACTAGAGGGCAGGTTGAGATTGTTCATTTGATAAATTATTGTGCTTTTGGTTGTATTGTTTTTTTATTGGTATGTATTCATATAGTCAGATGATTGTGAAAGTCAGTTAAAAATAGGTAAATACTTTAAGTTCCTAATCTTTATAGATAAGATTATTTATTTTGAAACATGGATTTTAAAAATATCAATACTTCTACCTCTTGAGATTATTAATACTAAGTCAATAGATGACATATTCTGACTCACTTTAGAGTTTAAAGCTTGTAAACACATTTGAGGAAAATATCTCCTGTATGTCTCCCAAATTGAATCAGTGTTTTTTAAAGTACAATTATGAATTTATTTGGGTATAAATAATTTATCAGAGTTTTGCAAGCTGGGTATTTTTAAATGTAGTAATTGATCCCATGTTTTTTAACAAAGTGATTTATATTTCATTTTGTTTTGTCAGTAATATGTTCTCAGTGTAAGAAAGTAATATATGCTAAGTGTAACAAAAGGTTTTATTTAGTTTAATTTATAGTTTGATCACAAGCTGATAATTTAGTTCAGCTTCTGGTATATTTGTGTCATTCAAGTTGGTCATGTTTATTCATTTTGAGTCATTATTTCCAATAATAAAAAGTACTTTCAAGGCCTCAATTTTCATATCTGTCCAAAATTAATATTTAATTCCCTTCCTGCTCTGAAAGTCTGTGATTTTTATTATATCTAAGTTTCTGCTTCTAACTTTTAGAAGAAGCTATGTCTTTGCATACATTGATAATTTCAATATAAAAACATTGGTAATTCTACCTTCTTTGACTTGTGAAGAATTTTAGTTCAGGTTAACAGTGTGCCAATATATAACCTAAGATCAGAGATGACTAAAATGTTCTCTCTTCAAGGAACTCATAGTCTTGTAAACAGTATCTTAGTAAATAATATTTGAGTGGTTTTGCCTTTAGAATAGTCTTTGTTTTGCCCAAGATGGCTCTTTGTATCCGAGGGCATTAACTTATTCAGTTCTTCATTTATCTACCCCTGATATGTAGATCTAAAGCTGAACATATAATCATAAGCACATCTTTAATGTGTATTTATATTTTGTTTCCAGGGGTCAATCTAATTACATTTACACTGTTCTCTCTTAACTTACTTTGCTCCATCTTTTTATTGTTGAATAATTTGTTCTTTTGAAAAAGAATATTGCTGTGTCATAGTGTTTTATTATTACATGTTTTTTTAAATAAACTTATTAAACATTATTTTAAAATATTAATTTGTTTTTCAACATATATCTATATCCCAGAGACTAAAATAAGGATTTACAGTGAAATGCAAAGGTATTACTATATATTGGCCTAAGGGTGTTATAATAATATTCTAATTAATGGCTATATTTTAAGTGTTTTTAACATTTATACTTAGATATATTTTGTTAAGTGAACTGGCTTCATGTGTACTTCTGAATACCAATCTTTTGTTTAATTGTGATTGAAAAGGTATCTTATAGAAACAAATGGTCTTCATAGTTATTTATATATTTCAGATTGCTAAGAAGCCTCGAACACCAACCTCTGGTCCAGTAATCACGAAGCTGATCTTTGCAAAACCAATTAATAGTAAAGCAGTTACAGGACAGACAACTCAAGTATCACCACCAGTCATTGCAGGTTATATTTCTTTATAGTTTATTAAGCTATATATTTATCTTTCTCTTATGTTTATAAAAGGCTGTTCTGCCACCTTGAAATGTATTAGTGAAATAAGCTTTCTAGAAACCAAACTTGTTAATAAGAAATGTTTCACTTATTAAATGTGTGCTTCAAGCAAAATGCCTTATCTCAAAATTAGTCCATTACTTTAGTCTCCTTAGTTTGGGGTAGAATTTTACCATGAAAGTAGTACAAAGTCTTAAACTCTAATAATATTAGCTATTAGTGTTTATTATGTGCCCTGCACTGTTCTTAGCTCTTTACATATAGTGGCTTCTATAATCCTCTATATGACAAATCTGTGAAGTAGATACTAATACCAGCCCTATTTTGCCATTGTGGAAATGGAGGTACTCATCTAGTAAATGGCCACCTGGAGTTTGAGCCTAGGCAGTTTGTCTCTAGAGCACATGTGCTTAGTCTAATAGTTTTAAATTAATACATGAATATAGTATTTCATGGTTTCTGTTTGAATTTTTGGTTTCAGTATTTTAATATGTTCTATATGCAGTTTTCTATGAATAGAAAATTGTCACAATGATGCAGTTACTTAAGTGATAACAGAATTTTAGCTATATTTTGCCAGCAAATTCCATAATGTGACCCAATTCTCTTTTATTATATACTTTAAAATTTGTCTTCAGCCTGACCGGCGTGGCTCAGTGGTTGAGCGTCAACCTGTGAACCAGGAGGTCACAGTTTGATTCCTGGACAGGGCGCATGCCTGGGTTGCAGCTCAATCCCCAGTAGGGTGTGTGCAGGAGGCAGCTGATCAATGATTCTCTTTCATCATTGATGTTTCTATCTCCCTCTCCCTTCCTCTCTGAAATCAATAAAAATATTTAAAAATTTTTGTCATCACTCAATAACTGTAAGATCTCAGAAATCTTTTTTTTTTTAAATTTATTTTATAGAGAGAAGAAGGGAGAGAGAGAAACATCGATTTGTTGTTTCACTTATTTATGCATTCATTGGTTGCTTCTTATATGTGTCCTGACCAGGGATCGAACCCACAATCTTGAGGTATTGGGACAATGTGCTCTAACCAACTGAGCTACCCGGCCAGGGCTAGACCTCTTTCTTGATTTTATTATTTCATTCTCTTTATTCGAGATTATCTTCCTTTGTACTCCCAGTCTGGCAGTTCTTTGACTTTGAAATCTCTGATCCATTAACCCTCCCACTTTCTTATTAATCATCAGCCCATTCCTGTCCTCACAGTCTTCGTTATTCAACATGGAGTCCATGACCCATCATTATCAATCCCTTCCAAACACCATTGATTATCTTTTCCTTGTCTCTTTCTGTAATAGCTTGGTTAAGTCCATCTTTCTTCTTAACTCCTTGCTTGGCAAGCAGCTCAGTATTTCTAGAGAAAGTCACAAAGCCATGGTGACTGGTCTTTAATTCAGAGTTAAACTGACATGACTTCACCAATTTAGAGCTCATTTCTAATTTCCATTGTGCTATAAGGAAGCACCTCTGGATGGTAGACTTTGACTAGAGAAGTTCAAATGCTAATTACCCATTCTATGTGCATTCTTTTTAAAAAATTTTCTTTTTAAATATATTTTATTGATTTTATACAGAGAGGAAGGGAGAGGGATAGTGAGTTAGAAACATCGATGAGAGAGAAACATAGATCAGCTGCCTCCTGCACACTCCCCACTGGGGATGTGCCCGCAACCAAGGTACATGCCCTTGACCGGAATCAAACCTGGGACCCTTGAGTCTTCAGGCCGGCGCTTTATCCACTGAGCCAAACCGGTTATGGCTCTTTTAAAAAATTTTTAATTAATTTTGGAGGGAGAGGAAGAGAGGGAGAGAGAGAGAGAGAGGGAAACATCATTTGTTGTTCCACTTATTTATGCATTCTTTGTTTGATTCTTGTATGTAACCTGACCAGGGATTAAACCTAAAACCTGGGAGCATGACACTCCAACCAACGGAGCTACCTGGCCAAGGTTCCTTTGTGTATTCTTGATGAGTGTGCTTCAAATTTTAACTAACTGTGGGTGGGAGAAGGGGTATAAATTGAAGCCACCTACTACTGTCTTTGGTAAGTTTACAGACAGCATAACAGTAGGCAACTCTGAAGTCAGTGGCCATGATTTGCCATTTTCTTGAGGTTTGGAATTGTGTGTAAGGAGGCTTCTCATTTTAGCAAATGAGAGAAGGCATAGAAAGATTGTGATATGGAGACAGTGTTGGGTGAGTGAATGCTTTCTTTCTCTTTTGTCCTCAAATGAGATTTGTGGTGGATATAGGAGGCTGGTGTCTTGAGGACTGCATGGGAGGCAGGTATAGCCCCAGAGGAAAGATTGGAAAGGATTGGGATTTGGAGCTGGTTTAGGAAGTGGGCTTCAGTTGGCTGAAAGTGAGCAAGGCTTGGATGTATTGTAGAAAAAGGGGCCTCCGGATCCCTTGGAGGTTTTTCATAGGTGAAACTGGTTAACCAGGAGAGGAATGTCTCAGTACAATATTCTTTACTGTTTTGGAGTTTGAGAGAATCCCTTAAATTTTTAAAATTATGTGGGAAAATTGTATACTACACATGTGGTGTCTGCAAAAGTGTCTGAATGTATTTTTAGTTAATGTCCTGGTTTCACTTCTTACATTTGATTATAATGTGACTATGTCATTGCTGGGTCTTTGGGTCATTTATAACGTGTTGCACACCGACTATCGCTTCATCTTTAATTACAGAATTTATTAGCCCTACCACAATGCATTGAGGTAGACTTCTATTAAATTTCACTAGAATTGTTGATGTTAAAGTTCAGTTTGGAGGGATAATTTCTACTGTTAACTAGTTCTTTATAGCCTTTTAAATTCACGAAAACCAAATTTTAAACCATTGAAATAGGTCTTCTGTTGCATTGTCTTATTCAAGGAGACCTATCTTTATTTTGTAGCTAATGATCTTTCAAAGTACATTTAGATGTGTTTTTTTTAAATGACTTTTGAGCTCATTGAAGATGGATATTTTTTTCTGTCAGTCAAGATAAACTTATGTTTGTAAATATGTGATTTTTCTGAAATGGAAATCTGATCTTGTCACACCCTTGCTTAGAATTTTTTGGGCTTTATCCATTTCTGGGCTTCAATCCATTAGGATTAAGTTCAAATGCCGGTGCTTTCTTAGCATTAAAAACATTTATGATCTCATACATACCTTTTTCATTTTTACCTCCTGTCAGCTCCAGATCTACTGATTTAACTTATTTTAAGAGATTACCAAATGCGATCTTGGCACTGTTCCTTTTACCTGAAATGTCTTTCTTTGCTGTCCTCATGGCTAACTCATCCATTTTATCTTTGGATTACTTCCTGTCTTGAAAGCTTTTGACCCGTAGTCAAATACTCTTACTCTGACTATCTTCTATTCCCATAAAACTTAATCATACCTACCAAATACTTCAATTAGACTTCTTTTAAATTTCACACTAGTTTTTTAGAATTTCTTTTAGTCATACTATATTATAATATTTGTCTTTCTTGTTTGTCTCCCTATTAAATTCATTATTTTTCTTTTTGTTAATTCTCACTCGAGGATATTTTTCCCATTGATTTCTTAGAGGGAGGGGAGAGAGAGGGAGGAACATTGATGTGAGAGAGACACATTGATTGGTTGCCTCCTGCACTCCTCCTGACTGGGACTGGGAATGAACCTGCAACCCAGATACATGTCCTTGAGCAGGAATTGAACCCATAACCCCTGGATCCCCAGTCAGACATTCTAACCACTGAACAACGCTGGCCAGGACTCATTATTTTTTTTATTTTTTATTTTTTTTAGAATATGTTTTTATTGATTTCAGAGAGGAAGGGAGAGGGAGAGAGAGATAGAAACATCAATGATGAGAGAGAATCATTGATCGGCTGCCTCCTGCACGCTCTCCACTGGGGATGGAGCCCACAATCAAGGTACATGCCCTTGACCGGAATCAAACCTGGGACCCTTCAGTCCATAGGCTGACGCTCTATCCCCTGAGCCAAACCAGCTAGGGCTCATTATTTTTCTTTTTTCTTTTTTTTAAAAAATATATTTTATTGATTTTTTACAGAGAGGAAGAGAGATAGAGAGTTAGAAACATCGATGAGAGAGAAACATCGATCAGCTGCCTCCTGCACACCCCCTACTGGGTATGTGCCCACAACCCAGGTACATGCCCTTGACCGGAATCAAACCTGGGACCTTTCAGTCCGCAGGCCGACGCTCTATCCACTGAGCCAAACGGTTACGGCTCATTATTTTTCTTAATGGTAATTTTTTTTTACCATCTAGTTTTTTTTTAATTATTTTTTTTAAGTTGTAAAATATATATAGCATAAAGTTGACCGTTTTAATCATTTTTTTAAAAAAATATATTTTATTGATTTTTTACAGAGAGGAAGGGAGAGAGATAGTTAGAAACATCAATGGGAGAGAAACATCGATCAGCTGCCTCCTGCACATCTCCCACTGGGGATGTGCCTGCAACCCAGGTACATGCCCTTGACCGGAATTGAACCTGGGACCTTTCAGTCCGCAGGCCGACGCTGTATCCACTGAGCCAAACCGGTTTCGGCCGTTTTAATCATTTTTAAGTGGATAATTGAGTGGCATTAAATATATTCACATCATTGTAAAACCATCACCACTGTCCATCTCCAGAACTCTTTTCATTTTGCAAAATGGAATCTCTGTACCTATCTATAATAATAAAAGCGTAATATGCTAATTAGACTGGATGACCTTCTGGACGGAGCCAAGGCTGTGAGGGAAGCCCAGGTCCTAGCTGCCAGAGGGAAGCTGGTGCTGGCAGCCGGGGGAAGGAAGGCCTACTCTTGCATTGAAGAATTTCATGCAGCGCGCCTCTCGTCCTGTATAATAAAAGCTTAATATGCTAAGGGTCTGGTCAACCAGTTGGGTGTTCAACCAATCAAAGTGTAACATGCTAATGATATGTTAAGGTCGCTCAACTGCTCGCTATGATGTGCACTGACCACCAGGGGCAGATGCTCCAAATGGTATGTTAGCTTGCTGCTGGGGTCCAACTGATACAGTCTGAGCGAAATGGGCTGGACATGTCCTGGAGCCCTCCCACAGTCCCTCCCCATTGGCCAACCTCCCGTTTCCCTCCCCGGCTTCTGTTGTGCACCGGTGGGGTCCCTCAGCCTGGCCTGCACCCTCTTGCAATCTGGGACTTCTTGGGGGATGTCAGAGAACTGGTTTCAGCCTGATCCCTCAGGCCAGGCTGAGGGACCCCACTGGTGCACGAATTCGTGCACCAGGCCTCTAGTTAAATAATAACTCCCTATTCCTATCTCCTTCCAGCCCCAGCAGAGACTTTCTGTCTCTCTCATTCTGACTTTGTCCTTTTATGACTGGCTAATGGTCCATCTGTGTGATAGCATGTATGTACGTAGCACATTGATGGTAGTTCTTTCACCTCTGTCCTTCCAGTATCTAGCAGTTTCTGGCACAAAGATGTGTTTCAGTAAATGTATTGTTAAGTGAGAATGTATATCATAATAGCAGTGCAGTGGTATGGAAGGAGCTATTGGGAGACTTGTGTTTTAGTCATGGCTCTTTCATTTTCTCTTTGATCTTGGGTAAATACCAAGTATCTGTTCATCTTATTTATGTTAAATGTTGATACCAACCACTGCACAAGACTTTTGAGATGGTTAAGTGAGATACAGAGGTCCTTATTATCAGAGCTCCCAAGGTACAAGGTTGCTACAGTGTAGTAAACTTCTTCATCAATGTGAAAATATTCACTAATGAATTAATCTCTGATAGAATTAGTCCTCGCTCAGATATGTTAGCTCTCTGTCCCCATCTGTAGCTTTTTGGAATATGTCCTTTGATTCAGGTGGACGACACCTGACTAGATTATAAATGCCTTGCAAGTTGACTTCAGGGTGAAATTGTATAACTTGCATACTTGCTTGCATTTGTCTATAGAGCTAAGGATAAAAAGGAATTTGGAGATTAGATAATCAGTGGTGCTATCTCGATGAAAAACAAGCAGGCCCCTCAGTTGATTTGATTATCCAGCACCTGCTTGAAACACTTTCAGTGACTAAAAACTCATGTGTTGAAACAGTCAATTTCAATTGGAAAATTTTGTTAGAAGTTTTTTCTTAGAGCTAAGCTGAATATTTTTATTTCTATGCATTAGTGCTGTGCAGCTGATGGTTCTAATCCTTCAACTTGACAGCCTGTTAATCTTGGTTTTCCTGCCATAATAAATAATCTCTAAATTCAGAAGTTTTAAAAAAATACCCAATTTTTATTTTTCTACTTATACTTCATGACTTTCTGCATGTCCATTGTGGATTTAGAGAGGGGGATTCATCTCATGAGTCTCTTAGGACCCAGGCTGATAGGGGAGCCATCATCTCAAATGTGGCAGAGAAAAAGCTTTGAAAGGCCTTCCACAGGAAGTAAGTGTTCTGGCAAAGAAATGACACACCTCACTAATACTCATTTCATTGGCCAGAACTAGTCACATTGCTCCAAATCTAACCACACGGAATGGGGAAGGATAGAAAGTGCAGTTCTACCAAGTCCCCAGAATACTTGATGAATGGCACCAATGACTATCACACGGTCTCGTTTTTTATTTTAAATCTTCACCTGAGAATATGTGTGTGAGAGAGAGAGAGACATCGATTGGTTGCCCCCTGTACATGTCCTGACTGGGGATTGAACCTGCAACCTTTTGGTGTACGAGATGATGCTCCAACCAACTTAATCACTTGGCCAGGGCATTACACAGTCTTTTAAGAATTTGGAGATATATCATATCTTTGTATTCCTTTCTTGTCTATGATAAGAATTTTAGTATTTCAACTCATTATGATATGATTTCTAATTCCCTAAACTCTCTAGACACACTACAGTTTTTTTGTGTGTGTGTTGTTGCTGAAGGGTGTTGTCTAGAAGTGAACACACTACTTCTGTATTCTTATTGGAATCTGGCCAGGAAGATTTTTTTTTTCCTTTTGGCAGTCTAAAATCAGACAATATTAAACCATACGGTGTTCAAGTTAGTTCAGTAACTATGTTTTCTAGATGTGGATTTAGTCATATCCTGTGGTTTAAGTTCAAAGAGTAAGACAGCTGTAATATAGTAGAAAGCAGAGATTGAAATTTTAAGACTTCAAATACTGACTTTCAGGATCTGTGTCACACAGGGCATGTTGCTTAGTTGTCCTGAGCCTATTTTCTGATAGATTTATCAAGATTGATGAGAATGTGAACAGCAGTGTTTTCATGGACTTTATTTTAAGTGGTATTAAGATACTAAGTGTTGCTAAGAAACACTGTTTTGCTTCTACTTAGGTTCATCATAATTCAGTAGGAACTCACTTGAGTGTTGAAGTTCATATGTGAATACATATGAAATAGTAAACATATACTACAGTCCTTGTGAGGTAGATCATCGTCACATACATTTTTATATTGTTAGTATAAAAAATCAAACTGATGTGCTGCCTCTCATTTGCAGGTAGGGTTCTTTCACAGTCTACTCCTGGGACTCCATCAAAGACCATAACAATATCTGAAAGTGGTGTTATTGGATCGACTTTAAATTCTACAACACAGACACCAAATAAAATAGCCATCTCACCTTTGAAATCGCCAAATAAGGTAAAAAATTTAACCACAAATGCCAAGTATTGTGGTCAATGCCTTTATTTTCTTATAGTCACTTCAGATACTTCGGTTTTAATATATTCCCAGGCAACTGAATAGACATTCAGTGAATACTGGGTTAATTTAGTAATCAAGGATACATGACATAAAACACGTACTCTATACACATAGTAATCTAGTAATCATTTTGCATGCTAAGAAGATTTTCATGGCCTATATGAATATGGGTACAATAAAACTCTTTTGATTGTGGTACATTATGTGTTTAGCTCTTTAGTTAATATTTGTGCAAAATTACTGTCTTTGGGTAAGTCACATGTATGTATAGTGATATATAAATCAAATTACTGTCTTTGGGTAAGTCACATGTATGTATAATGATATATAAATCTAAAATGTTTAATGTAACTTTTTTAAGGGGAGAATGGGGATGATTTTTATTTTTTTAAATATATTTTATTGATTTTTTACAGAGAGGAAGGGAGAGGGATAGAGTTAGAAACATCTATGAGAAAGAAACATTGATCAGCTGCCTCCAGCACACTCCCTACTGGGGATGTGCCCGCAACCAAGGTACATGCCCTTGACCAGACTCGAACCTGGTACCCTTGAGTCCGCAGGCTGATGCTCTATCCACTGAGCCAAACCAGTTAGGGCATAATGTAACTCTTTTTGATAAAATACTCTGTGTCTTCTACTTAAGCTGTTTTATGGAGAGCTGAACTTTTGATCAGTTAACAGAGTACCCAGAGTACTAGAAACTGCCATCAAATGCTAGTAACCATATTACCAGAGTTTTGAAGTTTATGTTCAATTCATTCAAAGCTTTTCTTTCTTTCTTTTTTTTTTTTAATATATTTTATTGATTTTTTACAGAGAGGAAGGGAGAGAGAGAGATAGAAATATCGATGCGAGAGAAACACCGATCAGCTACCTCCTGCACACTCCCCACTGGGGATGTGCCCGCAACCAAGGTACATGCCCTTGACTGGCATCGAACCTGGGACCCTTGAGTCTGTAGGCCGATGCTCTATCCACTGAGCCAAACCGGTCAGGGCAAAAGCTTTTCATAATATGTTTTATTTTATGGTGGCAGAGCACCTATCATTTTACTCTTAGGTCAAGTAAGCAGTCTTAGCTCACTTTCTTAAATTATACAGATTTCATTATACCAGCAGGACATTTTGAAAAGATATGTTTTAAAGGACATATTCAGTTGGAAACCCAAGCATTATTATTCTGTAAGATACCACCCTGTGATTCTGAAAACATACTTCCCTTTGTACCTGCCTTTTTCCTTAATTTGTTACTGTTCATAAATAGAACAAACATTAACATTTGCCTTACATTTTTTAAAAAGTCTAGCTACTGGTTTCTTGAATATAATGTATAAATATGATGTCTCTAGCAGTTTATTAAAATGGGATTCTACCTGCATAATAGTATAATTACTAGTATTTACTTAAATGGAGTTAAATGCCTCTGTATGCTATCCATAGTGATAGGAACTGGGGATAAAAGCATGAATCAGGTAAGTTTTTAATTTTAAGTAATTCAATAGGAAAGTTAGATTTAAACATTAAGAATTGCCCTGCAGCCCTAGCCAGTTTGGCTCAGTGGATAGAGCGTCAGCCTGTGGACTGAGGGGTCCCGGGTTCGATTCTGGCCAAGGGAACATGCCTGGGTTGTGGGCTCGATCCCCAGTAGGGCGTGCAGGAGGCAGCCAATCAATGATTCTCTTATCATTGATGTTTCTATCTCTCTCTCCCTCTTCCTTCCTCTCTGAAATCAATAAAGAAATATATATATATATAAAAAAAAAGAATTGCCCTACAGAATCATTAACTATCACAGGTGTATTGATGAGCTCTGTTGTGTGTGTCAGGGAAGGTTTGTACAAAGGAGGCTATTCTTGAAAGGTATTAACCTTAAAGGTGGCTTGGGTCTTAGTGATAGGTGAGCAGAGGAGGATTTATGGGTTGAGGTAATACTTACACAAAAGTCTAAAAGTGTGGCCTTCTCAGGGAGCCTGTATTTGGTATTGTGAGAATAGAGGGTGCTAAAGTTAATAGAAAGTCATTACCTTCAGGGGAGTTTAGATTCTATTATTCTTAAAGATTTTCTGTTGCTTCCCATTGTTGCTAGGATAGTGGTTCTCAGCCTTGTCTGCAAATTGGAAATCACTGGGGGATCTTTAATACCATTGCCTGGTTCTTATCTCTGGAGACTCTGTTTTAATTGGTCTAAAGTTTGGCCTGGAGTCAGAATTTTTGAAAGCTCTCTAAGTGATCCTAAACTACTCCTCTAGGATAATATGAGGTTTACATTTTTAAAAAGATGACTCTTGAAACATTATGAAAGATACTGGAAGGTAAGCCTAGATTCTGGGAGGGATACTTATGTTAGTAATTCTCAACCTTGGCTGCATTTCGAAGCACCTGGGGACCACTTGAAAAAACTAATGGCTGGACCCCATTTAAATCAGAGTGTCTAGGCTGGGACCTAGGAATTAAACTTAATATTTTGAAAGTCTAAAGTTGAGGCTAGAATAGAGAATCACTAAGTTAGGTTATTATAGTACTTCTAATATGAGCTAGACTAGTAATTAAGGGGCTAGGAAAAGATGTGTTGAAAGCGGTTCAAGACATAATGACTGGATGTTAGGGTCTTACTCCTAGATTCCTGACTTGAATAACAGAGTAGATGGTGGTACTGGACTAATATGACTGATGTATGGGCTGTACCTGATAGCATAAAAATAGGAACTAGCTATTTTCTCTCATCCTTTATTATTATTTTTTAATACATTTTAACTAGAAGCCCGATGCACGAAATTCATGCAAGAGTAGGCCTCCACAGCTGCGGCGGCTGCCTGGATCCCTCCCTCGCAGCCGCAGTGGCTTCCTCGATCCTGCCGCTGCAGCCCTGGCTTCGTCCAGAAGGATGTCTGGTCTAATTAGCATATTATGCTTTTATTATTATAGATTGATTTCAGAAAGGAAGGGAGAGGAGAGAGAGATAGAAGAATCAATGACGAGAGAATCATTGATCGGCTGCCTTCTGCACGCCTCACACTGGGGATGGAGCCCGCTACCTGGGCCTATGCCCTGACCAGGAATGCAGCTGTGACCTCCTGGCTCATAGGTCGACGCTCAACACCTGAGCCATGCCAGCTGGGCTCATTCTTTACTTTAGCCATGCCATGTTGGATCTTTCTTCCCTACCTCTTGACCCAAGGTTATTTTTAACTATAAATCTTACTTTGGTGATTAAATTTACATAGTTATGAAAGTCCAGTCAAAAGCTTATATCCTGTTGAAAGCTTCTTCTCTTTACTCAGATCTGAGTTGGCTCAGGGATCATGTAGTCGAGGAGTGTGATCTTCACTCTTTTTTTTCTAAAATATCCATTCCATGATGATATTATTATCACATAATTTTTTTTTTTCCAGAGAGAGAGGAAGGAAGAAGGATAGAGAGGTAGAAACATCGATGAGAAAGAAACATCATCGATTGGGGCTGTCTCCTGCCCGCCCCTTTCTGGGGATCAAAACTGCAAACATGCACCCGGGCACGTGCCCTGACCAGGAATCTAACCGTGGTCTCTTAGTTCCTGGGTGGATGCTGAATCACTGAGCCACACGGGCTGGGCTGTTTCTTCATTCTTATCCCTTTTCCCCCATTCTGCTTTTGAATTCTAATTGGAAGGAAGATTAGAAGAAAAAGGACCAAGTTTTATATGACTAGGACTATTGTATTGTAATACAGCTGCCAGTGCCCTCTTGTGACAGGCGTCCAAGTGTGGATTTTTAGAGTTGTGCATTTTGGAAGGTTTTTGGAGACTCCTGTGGGTATGTCCTCATTGTTCAGTTCTCTGTTGTGGTGTGATGCACATACCAGCTACCTCTGACAAACTCCTCCTGGCCCTCTCTTTATCTGCTGTAGTCCACCCTGCAGCCTGTTACTGCTGTGTGCTCTTACATCAGAAGGCATGTTTTTGGCTCACCAAGATTCTTTAGCCCTTCTGTAACATCTTTTATTTGGCTAATGGGAAACCTATAGAATAGTGATAGAAGTGCAGCTTGCCTAACTGCTGTCCTGTATATCCTTGCTCTACCTTTTTTTAAAAAATTATCACTTTGGCCCTATCCAGTGTGGCTCGGTTGGTTGGACATCCTCTGGTACACCAGGAGGTTGCCAATTGGATTCCCAGTCAAGGGCATATATATGCCTGTGTTGCAGGTTCGATCCCCAGTGGGGGGTGTACAGGAGGCAGCTGATGGATGTTATGGCAGCTGATGGATGTTGTGCTCTCACATTGATATTTCTCTCCCCTTCTCTTCCCCTTTCCCTTTATCTCTCTAAAAATCAATGAAGTATTCCAAAAATATTTTTTCTTTTGTACTCAGTTCTGAAGGGTAAGAACTTTGGTGATCTGGTGTTAATATTTGTACCCCAAAACCTGGGTTCACTAAAAATGTGAGAACTCATGGATAGGGAGGGACAAGAAGGTGGTGATTGTGGGGGTCTGTAGGTGGGTGGGTGGAGGTGGAGGAGGGTATAGTGGGGATAAATGGTGATGGGGAAAAAATAAATAGGAAAAAGAGAACTAAATAGATGTTTAATAAGTGACATGAGAAGATCACTGCTGATGAGAGTATAATTAGTATAAAAAATTCATTGGTTCTGTTTTTAGTTCTGTGGAGTTTTCTAGTGGACCCATTGAAGGACTTTTTCACCTCTGGTAATTGTATTTATTTTATTTTCATTTGAATCTTTATATCTTATAGTTTCTGTCTCTTGCTGTTGTCTTCCTTTCTCATTAGGTTTGTTCATATTTTAAAGTCCTTATCTGATGGTTGCAACATCTAGGTCATTTCTGAGTCTGCCTTTCATTTTATTATTGGAATGACTATCTGGTGTCTTTTTTGTTGTTGTTTATTAAATGTGTTTCTGTTGATTTCAGAGAGAGGAAGGGAGAGGGAGAGAGAAACATCAATAATGAGAATCGTCAATCAGCTGCCTCCTGCATACCCCCTACTGGGGATTGAGCCGAAACCCCGGCATGTGCCCTGACCAGGAATCAAACTGTGACCTCCTGGTTCATGGGTCAAAGCTCAGCCACTAAGCCATATGGCAGGCTGGGTGTTTGTTTGGTTTTTAATTTTTGCATTTTTACACTTATATACATCTGGGATGGGGAAATCATATTCTATTCATAAAGGTAGGTGACTTAGCACAAAGAGTGAAGCTGGGCTGTTGATTTATATAAAATCTGATCTAAAGGCTTCAGGATAGTTGAACTTTTGGATAACTGAAGTTCAAGAAGAGTAAAGGTTACTTGGGGTGGTGAACACACAATACAATATATACATATGATGTATTATAGAACTGTACATCTGAAACCCAAATAATTATATTTACCAATGTCACCCCAATAAATTCAGTGAAAAAAATTCCTAGTTATTAGAGGGGGGAAAAAAAAAGAAAGGTAAAGGTTCACAGAGCTTAGGTTCTAGATAATTAGATCAAAGAAGCAATGGTCAAAAATCTTGAAACACTTTTTTCTCATAAATTTGGTCTTAGAGTTAGTAAATATTCTTAAAATGTAAGGCCTGTCACACGTTATGTGATGTTGATGGCTACTTTTTCTTTTCCCACTTAATTTATTTCTTTTTTTAATTTTATTTTTCAATTATAGTTTATATTCAATATTTTATAGTAGTTTCAGATGTAATTTTTTCTTTAATGTTTTAATAATGGACATGAGTACATCTTCCACATGTCCTACTCATTATTTTTGATAGTCTATGCAAGTTATCCTGGACATTCTTGAATTCACCTCATGTATACTTTTTTTCAGTTTTGCTTCCCTATCCAGGGAAGTGAGTACTCCTTTTTTTGGGGGTGGTGGGGGTGGGGGGGGGGGATGCGGGAAGGCTTTTATTTGGCAAGCAAATCTTTTGTTTGCCCTGTCTTTGGTAAGTAGTTGAATCATCACATAGCTATTTAGAATCCAGAATGTACTCAACTCCCATGTGAGGAATTTCAGAGCATAAGCTATGTACAGATGGTTTAAGAAAAGTTCCTTTTCTAATCTATAACTTTTTGAACTTTTCCTACTTCTAGGTCTTCTAGCTTGGGTAGAATTCTGTGTTGCTTTTGTAATTAAATGATAGATTCAACATGTTACTATAGTTGCTTTATCATTTATCTGTCCATTCCTCTATCCATTAATGTGTTTTAAAAATGCGTTTCAAAGTAAGTTGCACAAGTTCAATATACTTCTCCCCAAATATTTCATCTAGCATACCATTAACTGCAATTCGCTGTTTGGAGGTTTTTTCTTTTGAGGTAAATTTACATACACATACAGAAATATCCAAATCTTAAAAGTATCATTGGATGAATTCAGATACAGTGCAGACATCTATGCTATTCAAAGATTTAAAAAACCTTATGCCCTGGCCAGTGTGCTCAGTGATTAGAGTGTTGGCCCACATACTGAAGGGTTGCGGGTTAAATTCCTGGTCAAGGGCACATACCCAGGTTCGGATCCCTGGCCCCAGTTAGGGCAAGTGTGGGAGGCAACCAATCAGTTCTCCTCTCCCCCCCCCCCCTTCTTCCCTTCCACTCTCTCTAAAAATCAATGGGAAATATCCTAAACAAGGCACCTATCATTTGATGTTTTGATAACAAGCCTTTTTGACATATTTCTTAGAAATTAAAAAATGAGATTAAAACTTGCTTATAGTTCAGATAGATTCTAATTTTTTCTTTCTACTAAGTTGAAGGAGGATTTAAGTGAGTTTCAGATCATTAAAAGTAATTTTTATGGTATAATATAATGGGATTTTTGGTAAAAATTCAAAAGAAAAGTATTAATGTGTAAATATTATTTGAAAATATTTTTCAGCATTTATATTTATAAAAATATAGGAATAGAATTGGTGCTAGAATTCTCACTCTAGCAATATATAATATTCACCTTTGCATGCATGAAGTTATCTTTTTAAATGAGTTCTATCATCCATCTTATTATTGGGAGATGCATTCCAATAAAATATTTTTATAATAATTGCAATTTGTAATAAATTTGTATTATTTTGATTAAGTGTATACAATAGTTATATTAACTCAATCAGTATGAAATTATTTAACACTTAGAGCTGTACATAATGGTAATAGGAAATGTTTTTAAAATTTCAGTTTGTATATCATTATGATAAAAGAATTTAAAGCATAAAATGTTAAACTACATCTGTAATACTATCAACAATAAAGATAAATTTAAAAAATAAATAAAATTTCTAATAAAAAAATGTTAAACTAAAATATACAAGTTCATAGAGGAAAGGGAATAATATATACTCCCAAATAGTAAAGAATGGTTTATTGTATTTTAATAATATTGCTGAGTATCAAGTCACTATGTTGATTTGATTCCATAAAATATATTACAAAAAGTGATATGACAGCCCTGGCTAATGTGGTTCAGTGGTTTGGGTGTCACCCCATGCACTGAAAGGTTGCCAGTTCAATTTCTTGTCAGGGCACATGCCCGGGTTGTGGGCTTGATCCCAGGTGGGGGTCATGCAGGAGGCAGCCTATCAATATTTCACTCTCACATCAATGTTTCTCTTACCCTCTCCCTTCCTCTCTGAAATCAATAAAGAAAAAAAATTTTTTAAGTGATGTGACCGTTTTATTTTAAAATGCCAATATTTGCCGAAACCAGTTTGGCTCAGTGGATAGAGCGTCGGCCTGCGGACTGAAGGGTCCCGGGTTCGATTCCGGTCAAGGGCATGTGCCTGGGTTGCGGGCACATCCCTAGTAGGAGATGTGCAGGAGGCAGCTGATCAATGTTTCTCTCTCATCAATGTTTCTAGCTCTCTATCTCTCTCCCTTCCTCTCTGTAAAAAATCAATAAAATATATTTAAAATAAAATAAAATGCCAATATTTATAATATGCTAGAAGTTACAATACACTGTATGATGTTATTAATCTCCCTGAAGGTTATGTCCATTCCAGCCAAATGGAAGGGAAAAGACATGGAAAAGCACATGTGGGAGGTTTGTATTTATTTATTAAAAAATGTTTTTATTGATATCAGAGAGGAAGGGAGAGGGAGAGAGAGATAGAAACATCAATGATGAGAGAGAATCATTGATCAGCTGCCTCCTGCACGCCCCCTATTGGGCATTGAGCCCTCAGCTGGGCATGTGCCCTAGACTGGAATCAAACCTGGATCCTTCAGTCCACAGGCTGACTCTCTATCCACTGAGCCAATCTAGTCAGGGCCCTGTGGGAGGTTTTTAGGGGCCAGACCTGAAAGTGTGCATATTACATCCATTCACTTCACTTCACTTTTAGCTAGTGAAGTGAGACTTACCTCACTGCAAGGGAGGCTAGGAAATATAATCTGGCTATATGTCTGGGAACAGAAAAGAATATCAGCAACAATCCATCCATATCATATTCTTATATAGCATTATAATGCTACTAGATGCCCGATGCACGAAGATTTGTGCAATAATTGGCCTTCCTTCCCCTGGCTGGCTGCACCGCCTTTATCCGGCTCAGAGCTGCCTTTCCGCCTTCGCATTGCCCAGAGGGCTGGAGCGGCTGGGGCAGGGTGGAACACCTGCGTTGTCACGACAACACAAACGTCCCAGCCCAGCCACTGCCATCTTTGTTAGGTCAATTTGCATATTCCCTCCTTATTGGTTGTGGGCGCTGCCATATTTGTCATGAAGTGATGGTCAATTTGCATATTCTGTCTTTATTAGATAGGATATTAACACAGGTAATTGGCATTAGTTAGGCAAGAAACTGGGAGCTTGAGCAATAATGGTTTCCTGTAATAAAGAGATACTCTTCTATTCTGTGTTTGTCAATGGCCATCAATATTTACTGAGGTCTGTGTGTGCCCCATGCTGAGGCTATGGGAACTATTGAAGAGCTTACAATGGTTGGGCAGACAAAATTGAATGAAGTAAGCCAATAATGAATAATGAAATGGGTGCTAAATTGTGTGGTATAGACTAGGTGATATGAAACTAAAGAGAAAGATAAATCCTGGTATCCCTTCATTCACCAATCACCAAATCTTTATTGAATGCCTACTATGTGTTGGAGTTGTGCTCTTTGGGGAAACTGTAGAGAGCAAAAATAGGCAGGTGGAACCTAAAGTCTATGGAGGTGTGACAAATGAATCAAATAATTATACAAACATGTAAAATTGCTAAAGCAAGAAAAGACATGTGATAGCACAAGGTCCTATATAAGGGGATTCAACCACAGTTGGGATGAGTTGAGCAAGCATCCCTGAGCTAAGGTTTTGTGTAGATTTGAATTAGAGTGGATGTCAGCCACAAGAGTAAAGGACTAGCAGTGAAATAGGTAAGATGTACACATGATACAGTAAAACAGCCTCTCTGATTAGAATTAATAATGCTTTGGAGGGAGTGGAGAGCGTATAAAGAGAGAGAATTTTTAAAAAAAATATATTTCATTGATTTTTTACAGAGAGGAAAGGAGAGGGATAGAGAGTTAGAAACATCGATGAGAGAGAAACATCGATCACCTGCCTCCTGCACACCCCATACTGGGGATATGCCTGCAACCAAGGTACATGCCCTTGATCGGAATCGAACCTGGTACCCTTCAGTCCGCAGGCCGACGCTCTATCCACTGAGCCAAACTGGTTAGGGCAGATTGAGAATTTTTTAAAAAATATGTTTTTATTGACTTCAGAGAGGAAAGGAGAGGGAGAGAGAGAGATAGAAATATCAATGATGAAAGAGAATCATTGATCGGCTGCCTCCTGCACACCCCCTACTGGGGATTGAGCCCACAACCCAGGCATGTGCCCTGACCAGGAATTCAACCTGTGACCTCTTGGTGCATGGGATGATGCTGATACGGGAAAATTGGACTAGAACGAGTGGTGTTCCTCTGGGCAGGATGGTTCCCAGGCTCAACTGTGAACTCAACCTGTGATCAATTGGCTGCCTCCTGTGCACATCCCCTACTGGGAATCCAGCCCACAACCCGAGCATGTGCCCTGACCAGGAATTCAACCTGTGACCTCTTGGTTCATGGGATGATGCTGATACAGGAAAATTGGACTAGAACGAGTGGTGTTCCTCTGGGCAGGATGGTTCCCAGGCTCTTTTCTGGTGGATTCGAAGAATGAAACCATGGACGAAAGATGGTATAGTAAAAGGTAGAAATTTATTGAGAAACAAGCACAGACTCCCACATGGGGATGGAGAAAGAGTCCTCTGTTTTTGTTAATCCTCACCGAAGGATATTTTTCCATTGATTTTTAGAGAGCATGGAAGGTAGGGGGAGAGACAGAGAGAAACATCGATGTGAGAGAGAGACATTGATTGGCTATCTCCCGCGACTGGGGCCAGGGATCAAGTCTGCAACTGAGATATGAGGTATGTGCCCTTGACCAGAATCGAACCTGCAATTCTTTGGTCCATGGGTCAATGCTCTATCCACTGAGACAAACTGGCTAGGATCATCTTTTTTTTTGTACACTATGTTTGAATTTGGGATTTAGATAAATTTGTGAATGATTGATATTTCTTAGTTTCATCGTCTTCCTATTTTTCTTTTCCCAACTCTTTTTTTTTTTTTTTTTTTTTTTTAACAAAGTTGGGCCCAGCTGGCATGGCTCAGTGGTTGAGCATCAACCTGTGAACCTGGAGGTCACAGTTTGATTCCCAGTCAGGGCACAAACCCGGGTTTCAGGCTCAATCCCCAGTGGGGGGCATGCAAAAGGCAGCCAGTTAATGATTCTCTCTCATCATTGAGGTTTCTCTCTCTCTCTTTCTCTCCCTTCTTCTCTAAAATCAATAAAAAAATATTTTTTAAAAAAGAAAAAGAAAAGTTGGGTTGTTTCTATCCTGTAGTTTTTCATAGTCTGGGTTTTGCTGGTTTTATTCCTGTGGTGCTGTTTAGTTTCTAGAAATTCAGGAATGGAACCCAGACGGCTCCTGTATTTTTAGACTTCACTGTGATTTTTGCAGATATTTCCTGTGGCTTTTCTTTTTATTCTCTTAACAGTGTCTTTTGAGAGTAGAAATTTTAATTTTAATGTTTGACTTTTCAGTGTTTTTCTTTCATAGTTTGTGCTTTTGGTAGTCTAAAAAATTATCACCAAACCCAAGGAAACCTAAATTTTCTCATTATCTTGTAGGAGTCTTAAGTCTATGATGCTGGTAAGATCTGTGTTGAAATTCAGTTCTTTGCATGTGGATGTCCTGTTTTTCCAGCACCACTTGTTGCAAAAACTATCCTTCTCCATTGAATTGCCTTTGCTCCTCTGACAGATATCAGTTGACTGTATTTGTGTGGGTCTATTTCTGTGTTCTCCTGTTTAATCAGTCATTTTTAGTCACTGCCAATTTAACTGATTAAAAGATCTCACTGGATTTATATTTCAAAAAATTACTCATATCTTTGTATCTTTTGGATTCCTCTTCTGTGAACTCTGATACTCATTAAGTGGTTTGTCCTTTTTTCTTAAAATAAGTCCACAGCATATTAAGGTAATTAATCCTTTCTTATTAATGTGGTTATAAACATTTTCCCCAGTTAACTTTGTCTTTCTTTTTCCTTGCAGAAATTTTGTGCACATAAAATTACTCAAAATATTGCATAGTATCTTTATGTATGAATTTTGAATTTTTGAGCGATGCTTAGGTTTTTTTACTCCAGTATATTTTTTAAAGTATTCATCCAAAATCATTATTTGGTGCCCTGGCCGGGTTGCTCAGTTGGTTAGAGTGTCATCCCTTGCTCCGAGAGGTCGCCAGTTCTGTTCCCAGTCAGGTGGGTTGCAGGCTTAGTCCCCAGTAGGATGTGCAGAAGGCAGCCAATCGATGTTTCTTTCTCCCTTTCCCTTTCTCTCTCTCAAAAAAAATCAATAAAAACATTTTTAAAATAAGAGAAAATGTATCAGTTTTAAAAATAAATAAAAATTAAATTAAAAATGTTTTTTTTTAATGTTATGTATACTTCTATTCAGTTTACTAACTGATTAAAAAATACTTTCATGTTTCTTAGAGGCAGATGTGTAACCTTAGTTGTTAACAATTCTTGATGCTATTAACTTTCATAATAATTATACAAATAAGCAGCTCACATTAATTGAGCATTGTATAGGTGATGAGTTCTTATTTGTAGTTTATATAATTTAATTTATTTAACTATTACAACAATCCTTTGAAAAAGTACCATTTTCATATTTTCAGATGAGAAAACTTAGACACAGAAAAGTTTAGTTAATTGCACAAGGTTACACAACTAGGAAATGAAACCTAGATTGAAAACCAGGAACTCTGGATTTTCTGTTTTGGCTTTACAGAACTAACTTGCAGACTCATTCCATGAAGAACAACTAAAAATCAAAATAAAATATATTTTTAAAAATCTGTTTGGCATTTGAGACCTACGAAGGGAGCCAGGAAATCAGAAGCCACCATCCTGAAGTAAAGGGAAGCCTAGGGAAGTCCGCCCTAGGCGTGCCCTGACCAGACAATGAACATGCGACCTCTCAGTGCATGGGACAGCAGACAGCTAACTGAGCCACAGGCATACCAGGCAACCAGACCAAATTATTCAAAACCAAGAGATCTAGGTGATAGAATTATCAGACTCACACTTTAAAAATAACTGAGATTAATATATTCAGAAATTTTTTTAACAAGATGAAAAACTTCAGCAGAGAATTAGAAACTATGAAAAGGAATCATGAATATTTTTGTGAGAATGAGAATATTTTCAAACTTAAAATTTTCATTCTTAATGGAGATTTAAGAATTTAGTAGATGAATTTATCAGCAAATTAGATAGATACAAATTAGATTATTTTTTGAGAAAGTAAGTGGAGAGAATTTCTCATCAGCCGACCTATACTTAAGGAAAGGACAGAAAGGGTAAATTTGTGGGGTCTATATAAATGTCTTGTGGAATTTCAGTTATATGTAGAATTAAAATACTTAACAGCACAAAGATGGGGCAAGAGTAAATGGTGTTAGTGTTATACGTTCTTTCATTGTCTGGACTATGTGTAAAGTACTAACTAAATTCCTACAGGGTAATCTCTAGAATAATCACTAAGGGAATAGTGACATAATGTATAAATAACAAGTTAATACAGTGGAGAAATTAAGTGATCAAATATTTAACCAAAAGAAGGCAAGAAAGAGAAAAAGGAACAGAAGAGAATATGTGGTTCAAATAGGAAGAAGTACAGTGGTAGATTTAAGTTAATTATGTTATATGTAAACAGATAGATGCTCGTTAAAAATATAGAAAAATCTGATTATTTTAAATACCCAATTATTTAAAAAAAGACCCAATTGCCCTGGCCAGTTTGGCTCAGTGGATAGAGCGTCGGCCTATGAACTGAAGGGTCCCAGGCTCGATTCTGGTCAAGGGGGCATGCCCAGGTTGTGGGCTCGATCCCCAGTTGGGGGACTTGCAGGAGGCAGCCAATCCATGATTCTCTCTCATCATGGATGTTTCTCTCTCTCTCCCCCTCTTCCTTCCTCTCTGAAATCAATAAAAATATATTTTTTTAAAAAGACCCAATTATATACAGCTTATAAGAGTTGTAGCTTGAAATTTAGGATTTAGAAAAGTTGAAAGTAAAGAGTCGGAAAAAGGTACACAGTACTGTGCAAACTTAACTAAACCCTGTACTTGTGTCGTGCTATGTCTAGCTCCTAAAGTGGTTGCTAGATATAAATTAGATAACCTTACTTATGGTTTTTTATTTTTAAATATATTTTGATTTCAGAGGGGAAGGGAGTGGGAGAGAGAGAGAGAAACATCAATGATGAGAGAGAATCATTGATTGGCTGCCTCTGCATGCCCTACACTGGAGATCGAGCCCAAACCTGGGCATGTGCCCTGACCAGGAATCAAATCGTGACCTTCTGGTTCACAGGGCAATGCTCAACCACTGAGCCACACCGGCCAGGCTACAGTTTTTTTTAAAGTGCTATCTTGTGTACATATGACATTACCAATACACTTAACTGTTAAGTTTGAGGCACCTTGTTGCTTAAGGTGGTATTCCCCACCCACCCCCATTTTGAGCTGATAGAGCAGTGGTTCTCAACCTTCTGGCCCTTTAAATACAGTTCCTCATGTTGTGACCCAGCCATAAAATTATTTTCGTTGCTACTTCATAACTGTAATGTTGCTACTCTTATGAATCATAATGTAAATATCTGATATGCAGGATGGTCTTAGACGACCCCTGTGAAAGGGTCGTTCGACTGCCAAAGGGGTCGCGACCCACAGGTTGAGAACCGCTGCGATAGAGCAAGGGTAGAGTATGTCTTACACCATTGTACATATTTGTCTTATAGGTTGCTTGATTTTTTAGTAGCTCCCATATGTACACATTTATTTTATCCCTTAAGCTTCATATTTTCATTTAACTTACTGACTGCTATGGCTATTACCTCTTACTAGAAGCCCGGTGGATGAAATTCATACACGGAGGTGGGGGTCCCCTCCCCCGCCCGCCCCCACCCCCACCGGCCTGGTCGCCCCATGCAGACTGCTGTTCAGTCGTTCGGTCATCCCTCACTAACCCCTCTGCCAGCCTGGTCACCCCACACAGCCTGCTTGTTCAGCCGTTTGGTCGTCCCTCACTAACCCCCCTGCTGGCCTAGCCCTAGGCAGCCATCTTGTGAGGGTGGGAGGGTTAATTTGCATATTACCTCTTTATTATATAGGATCTTTATTTTAAATCTGCTTTGTGGTACCTCTGCCTAATGATAACATGTGAATTATTTGATGCTGAAATAATCTCCTTTGACTGTCACCTATAGAGTTTCCAAACTAAATGACATTCTCCTTTTTTAATTTCCTGGGCTTTTAAAGAAATGTTCAAATTCTTTAGAATTATTTTTTGTAAATTATTCATTTAATGAATATAGGTCTCCATCATGTTAATTACCCTTTAGCATGAGGGACTTTTGAAGAATAGTAGGGATGTAATTCTTATAAAATAATTCTACAGAAGTAGTTGGAGAATCTTGTCAGGACCTTTGCTTTGTATGACAGTCCGTTATACATTGATTAAACAACATTGATTGGAGAAACTTAAAAGACGTTAGTTTTCTTCTGCCTCTGATGTTTCGCTTAGCTTTTTAGGAAGTCACATTAACTTTTTGTCAGACTGAAGGAGAAAATTAAAAATGATTATATTGACTCAGATCTGAATCACCCAAAATTAGTTTCCCTAGACAAAGTTGGTGTAATTCTGGACTAAATTTGGTGTCCTACCCATATGTTAGTGGGTACATTTGTATCTGTGGTGTTCTAAGCCTTTCAGAAATGACTATACTTAAAAAGGACTTTTCTTTTGGGTTTCTTTTTCTTTTAGAACATGGGAAAATGAAATTTGTCATAGTTAATTTGGTGGGTAGTGACAAAACCAAATATCTTTATCCTTTTTTCTCTGAGTTGAATATGAAGCTTAATTCTTGGAGTTTTAAAATAATCTTTTTCTTATACATTTTACCTGATATGAACAAAATTGTATAAGTTTTTGTAATTTAAGTAATAACTTTTTTATAGCAAGTCATCTGACCTGGATTGTCACGGAAGGTAACTATTAGAGATGGAAGACAAAACTCATTAATTGTGGTTTCACTCCTGTATTCATTGCTATTCTTTTCATTTCTCTTTGAACAGGTTGTCCTTTGAACAGTGTTTGATGAACTACAGGAGCATGCTTTAACTTGAGTGATTGTCTTAAATTAAAAGGTATAGGAAAGTTAAATACCAGATTAATGATGGCCGTGTTGTATTGTTTAATAGGCAGTGAAATCAGCTGTGCAGACCATCACTGTTGGAGGCGTGAGCACATCACAGTTTAAGACAATTATTCCTCTGGCAACTGCTCCAAATGTCCAGCAGATCCAAGTGCCTGGAAGCAAGTTTCATTATGTCCGACTTGTTACTGCCACAACAGCCAGTAGCTCAACCCAGCCAGTTAGTCAGAATCCCAGTACAAACACTCAGCCTCTTCAGCAAGGTTAGTAATCGTTTTTTAAAATAGTAATTAATGCTTTGAACATTATTAAAAAACATCAGTCCTTTTCTTGCTGATCTGATTAATTATGGCATTTCAGCTGACAGTTTGAATTAGGAAGCAGTGAAATAGAATCAGTTGTATATGACTATAGTATTTCATTCTGCTAGAAGTTGGTGCACAGTGTGCTATGCTACCAGATAATCATAATTATTTGCAGTTGGCCATTTTATTGTTAGTTTAAAAGCCTACCACTTATGCCAGTGAGATAAATTTAGATGGAACCAAATTATTTATCTTATTTTCTAAATTATGAAGATGTTTGATACATTTTGGGTCAGTTGAAATAATCAGTAGGCAAGGTATAAATGATAAGTAAAAATTTATATGTCACTTTCATATTTTGAATCTGTAATTGCTAATAAAAAGTCATTAAAATATGCTTTTATTTTGCTCAGTTGTATTTTTTTCTGGAGGGTATTTTTGTTTACTAGTATAGTCCTTCCATTTTCTGTTTTATGTTTAATCTTTTCTGCCACCTGAAATACCCACGCACATAACCTTTCTTCATATTTACTTAAAAATTGAATGGTGTGAAAGGATTAGGACAGTTTATAGCTCAATATGTTTTTCCAAGGGCTTGATTTCCTATGAGTGATTTATTTATGCAAAAGAGAATTGGGCTCAACTTGTACATTTTCCCACCAAAGCCATACAAAAACTAGTATTCAAAGGCTGCATACTGTTAATTGCTGGCTGGATGGTAGGCAGCACTGTAGAAAGACCAGAAGAGTGCTTATTTAACCTTTTTAGAATATAATCTCCTACCATCTCTGTGAAGGAGGAAATCAGTTTAAGAAATTAAAGTCTTAAGAACTTGCGGGTATGGTTTCTGAAGTTTGGAAGGGGCTTTCTAAAAGGATTGTTCAGAATTCCTGTTAAAAACAAAAAGATTATGTCAGCTTCTATGAAAACTGCAGTAGTAGTGAAATGAGACTGCTGTAAAGATAAAGAGGAGAGATACGGACTGCTCACTTAGGTATAGAACGTTAATATGACGCCCCCCTCCCTAGGTAATTTAGAAGTGTTCTGTTTTCTTCATTCCCCAGCTTTCAGTTAAGATGCAGAATGCAGATGCCAAGCTAATGGAAACCTAGAGTTCCCAAAGTTTCAAGCTCTGTGTGTGCTCAAGCACAGGGACAATTATCCTTCCTTTATTCTCCAAATAAGAATCATCAGAGTTTGTGGACAAGCCACACACCTCTTCCCCATTATTTCACAGACCACTAGGAACTTCTTGTGTTTATTTGTTTGTTTGTTTGTTTTTATTGATTTCAGAGAGGAAAGGAGAGGGGGAGAGAGATAGAAATATCAATGATGAGAGAGAATCATTGATAGGCTGCCTCCTGCATGCCCCCTACAAGGGATCGAGCTCGCAACCCAGGCATGTGCCCTTGTCCGGAATCGAACCCGGGACCCTTCAGTCTGCAGGCCAACGCTCTATCCACTGAGCCAAATGAGCTAGGGCTCTTGTGTTCTTTTAGTTGTTGGATTTGCTTCAGAATTGCTGCTCTGTGTGCAAGTGGTATAGGGAGCCCACTCTTCGGTGTCTCAAGCATGAATTCAGGCTTTTAATTCCTTATAGTATTGCTGAGACCAGTCAACAATGGCTATTAAAATTTTACTAAAAGATAAAGTAACTGAGGAGAATCAAACAGAACAGGAAGCTTTCAAATCAGGTATCAGATGTCACTGCTCCTACCCTCTTTGTATAGCATCTTTGTTGAGATACTAGAGGCCCAATGCACGAAATTCTGCGTTCCCCCGGCTGCCAGCACCGCCTTTCTCGGGCTGCCAGCACTTGCTTTCCTCCGGCACCTGGGACTCGGGCTTCCCTCGCAGCCCCAGCTTCATCCGGAAGGTCATCTGGTCTAATTAGCTAATTATGCTTTTATTATTATAGATAATTCATATCTACTTGCGTACCACCTAGTGGCTTTTTGTATATTTAGAGACATGCAGTCATCATCACTAACTGTACATTTTCTGGAGGTTGTCCTCCTTCCCCCTTCTCCCTGGTTGGTCACCTTGCTGCACGGGCCTGCTCCCTTTTAGGTCAGCGTTCTCTAATGTTCTTCCAGGACTCTCAACTTTTCCTCTTCAGCCATCAATCTTCCCAGCCTTTCTATCAAAGGAAGCCTTTTTTCTTTTTCTTTTTCTTTTACAGTTCAGAGCAGTTTAGATCCCATTATCTCAACCTCCCTTTCAGACCAGGCTCGATCACTTGCATAAGTAAAAACCTAAGGGCTGTTCTTTCTAAATCCCTTTTTTAGACTATGGAAGTGGTGATAGTAGCACACATTGTATTTCTTTCCGTCCAAACATAATAGGTGTAGTGCCAGTCCTGAATTTTATCATAGCATTTCTCTATGTCAGGTTTCATTTTCCCTCTAAATCAGCTCATCCTTGTATTTTTAGTTTTAATAGCTGTCATTTTCCCAGTCACTTGAAAGCTTAGCAATGACTTTTTTCCCCTTATACCTGCAATTCTGCCATCCAAATGGTGGATAATTCATGCTCCTTTCACCTCTATCCTGTCTCTACAGCTGTTCTCTTCTTTCCATTCCCAGCACTGCCACCCCAGATCAGACCCTCATTTGTTGCATTCTTTTTAACTTTTCTTGTTTCTTGAAACTCCATTCTGTTTTACGCATTTACACTTTCAGATACAGGTGTGTTTGTTTTTTGTTTTGTTTTTTTGGTTTGTTTGTTTTTTGTGTTTTTTTTTCCTATTCCAAATAGTATTTCTGGAATACTTCAGAATTGTTAGAAACTTCTCATTGCCTACTGAATTAAAAATAGACTTCTACCTTAACATTCAAGGTCTTCAAAATGGCTGCAATCTGATTTTTGCTTGTGCTTGCCTATTTTAACCCTCGGTTCCAACCAAACTGGTTTGTTCACCAACATTTTTGTGAAATGCTTTGCAGCTTCCCAGTATCGAGCCTCCACTTCTCATGCTTCTGCCCCTGCATGGAATGTCCTCCTCCGGGCTGTGTGCCCTCTCTGCAGCCTGTCTACTGGTCAGGACCTGTCTCAGGACACTGTGTCCTCAGTGCATTCTTTCCATACTCCCATCTGCCAATCACATGTATGTTCTGTCTCATTTGAATTCCCACAGCACTTTCTTTTTTAATGGGATTTATTTGATTTGGTACTGTCTAATCTGCTCTACTTAATTAATCTCTTTCAGCAGGTGTCTTGTACTTACTTTAGTTCCCCTGGGATGCTGTCCACAATGCCATTTCTATAGTAGTAATGTTTGTAGTAATAACAACAGTAATAACGGCATCTAACATTTATTAAGCACTTAACTATTTGTTGGGCACTTTTTAAATAAATTTTTATGAGTTAACATATTTAATCCTTATACCTAAATTTTAAAGGAGTTACTATCTCCATATTGCAGATGGAGATGCAGACAAAGAGAGTTTAAGTAGTTGGAAAGAAGCAGAATTGGGATTAGAATCTCCAGGGTCAGATGACTTATGAGCCCACACATATTCTTTTTTTAAAACCAATTTTTAAAAAATATATTTTTTATTTCAGAGAGGAAGGGAGAGGGAGAGAGAGATAGAAACATCAGTGATGGGAGAGAATCATGGATTGGCTGCCTCCTGCACGCTTCCTACTGGGGATTCAGCTCACAACCTGGGCTTGTGCCCTTAACTGGAATCGAACCCAGGACCCTTCAGTCCGTAGGCCGGATGCTCTATCCACTGAGCAAAACCGGCTAGGTTGCCCACACATATTCTTAACCTTCATGCTATACTACCTTCTAGTAGGTACTTTGTAAATAATGACTTAAACAAGGATGATATTTTCTTTGATTTAAATACAAACATAGCAATTAGAAATAGTACAGAATAGCATTGTTACCCAAGCTCCTGAATGGCAGGTTTTTAAGTTTATGCAACGTTTCATCTGACTGTATTTAGTAGTGAATGTATAAATCATCTGCACACACATTGAAGTATTTTTAGAAGAATGTTTTAAATGAGAAACATTCCCTCATAAAGTGACTATAGCTACCTGGTAGATGGGTTAAGGAATTTTGATAAAAGTTTCTTGGTAGATGGTTTAGGATTGCTCCAAATAAGAAACAGGTTGGAATTCTTTAAGCTCTTTCATGAGGCTATCTTGAGAGAGCTAAGAACCTTAAATGTTTTAAATATTATTGTATGGAAGTAAATTATACCTTTTTCCCCCCTTTTTAAAAAAGCAAAGCCCGTGGTTAGCACCACTCCAGTGCGGATGTCAGTTCCACTTACACAGACTGTCAAACAAGTGAGTATCACATAACTTCTTTTCTCAGTATCTCCCAAACAGACAATTTACTTTTAAAATTGAAAGTTAAGATATTTTTTAAAAATTAAGCTTTGGCCAGTTTTATTAAAGAAAAATGTCTGATTTACTTTTCACCAGTCTGTTCTTTGCTGCTTCTAATGATAGCAGAATCACCTGGAGCAGCGATAGCAGTGTGCATAACCTTCACATGCTGTGCCCAGTGCAGTGTCATTGCCACTGTAGTGATGGACACTAGGTTTGGCCAACATGGCATAGCGCTCTATTTCAGACTTCCTAAGACTGGACAGTTGCTGGCAAGGGTGATCAGTTTCACTTTGCCTTGTCTGATCATTTTTAGAGGCTGCTTGTACCCCAGCACGTACTTCCCAGTTTTCATAGCAAGTTATAGCCTAGAATTGATTGACTCCAGCCACTTTAAAAAATATATACATATATATATTTTATTGATTTCAAAGAGGAAGGGAGAGGGAGAAAGAGACAGAAATCAATAATGAGAAAGAATCATTGACCGGCTGCCTCCTGCATGCCCCCCACCGGGGATTGAGCCCGCTATCCAGGCATGTGCCCTGACCAGGAATCAAACCTTAACCTCCTGATTCATAGGTCGACACTCAATCATCAAGTCACACTGGCCGGGCAGCTTTTTAATCTTCTTTGCAGCCACCATCTTCCTGCCATACCCATGGGTGAAAGTTAAGATTTAAGTATGAGAGATGTATATTAAATTGGAAAATTATAAAATTTATTTTTGTAATTATTTGATCTTTCTTTTTTTTAGGTTGTTCCAAAACCAATTAATCCAACTTCACAAATCGTTACTACTAGCCAGCCACAGCAACGGCTCATCATGCCTGCCACCCCACTGCCACAGATCCAGCCAAACCTCACTAACCTGCCGCCAGGCACGGTGCTGGCACCAGCTCCAGGGACAGGGAATGTGGGTTACGCAGTGCTTCCAGCTCAGTATGTTACTCAGGTATGAGGCAAAAATGAAGCCATTGCACTTCCAAAAGGATATTAGGTCTAAGATGGATAGCATTGTCACATTCTGAAAATGACTCAAACCATCTAACTCAGTATTAACACATTGTTTGCGGGTAGTTTTTATCGGGCGCTAACAGGTGGCGCGGGCCATTTTTGCTAATTTTTTGTGCAAATGGCAACGTTCAGTAAGTTACGATAACTTTAGTTTACGTATTTATACGTTACCCGCATTCTACCGCTAGTCTATAAAAAACGTATTAATACGTGTCCCGCGCTCTACTACCAGTCAACGTAAAACGTATAAGTAAAACGTATAAATACGTTTCCCCGCATACAATGTGTTAAGATGGCTCTTTCCAAAATCTTGAAATGTTAATGAAAACTTCTGAGTTTATTTTTGTGTATTCTTAACATTGAGAAATATAAAGCACAAATCAAATATATAAGTTAGACAATTTGGAGCTGAGAGCAGGTTGATGAGAGGGCAAGACCATCTATGATAATAAAAGCATAATATGCTAATTAGATCAGACAGCCGAACAACCTTCTGGACAAAGCCATAGCGGCAGGGGCTGAGGTAGAGTGGTTAGGGGGGTCAAGCAGGCAGGCGAGTGGTTAGGGGCAATCAGGCAGGCAGGCAGAGTTGTTAGGGCTAATCAGGCAGGCAGGTGAGTGGTTAGGGGCAATCAGGCAGGCAGGCAGAGTGGTTAGGGATGATCAGGCAGGCAACCGAGCAGTTAGGGGTGATCAGGCAAGCAGGCAGAGTGGTTGGGGGTGATCAGGCAGGCGAACAGTTAGAAGCCAGTGGTCCCAGATTGCGAGAGGGATGTCCAAGGGGTCCTGGATTGTAAGAGGTTTCAGGCTGGGCTGTGGGCTGCCCTCCCCCCCCCCGCACGAATTTTGTGCACCAGGGTCTCTAGTATAGATATAAGAGAAAATAAGATGAAGTTAAATTATCAGAGTCCAAATGAATTCAGAAAGGACTGTGACCCTAATAAAGCTCTTCTTCATCTATGAATATAAAGCCACTGACTTGTTCTTGGAAAATAGACTGTTAGATGGATTTCCAGTTGACATGCCTTGAGTGATCTGTCCAGACTCATTTTGTCCATCTTTATTATTATTATTATTATTTTTATTGATTTCTTACAGAGAGGAAGGGAGAGGGATAGAGAGTTAGAAACATCGATGAGCGAGAAACATCGATCAGCTGCCTCCTGCACACCTCCTACTGGGGATGTGCCTGCAACCAAGGTTCATGCCCTTGACCGGAATCAAACCTAGGACCCTTCAGTCCGCAGGCCGATGCTCTATCCACTGAGCCAAACCAGTTAGGGCCATTTTGTCCATCTTTAGATCAAAGCCACAGATTATCCAGTTGGCTGGCTTGGATTAGGTGTGCTGCTTCTAGGAAGCAGAAGTTTTCTTTTTCATATCAGAGTCAAGCAAATTTGCCCTGTCAGTGTTGTTCAGTGGTTGAGGTTTTGGGCTTAATCCCCAGGAGGGGCTGTGCAGGAGGCAGCCAGTCGATGTTTCTCTCTTGTCAAAGTCTCTATTCCTCTCCCTTTCTCTCTAAAATCAATAAAAACACTTTTAGAAAGTTAAGAGTCAAGCAAATTAGTACCATGTTCTAAGCCAGGGGTGGGCAAACTTTTTGACTCGAGGGCCACAATGGGTTCTTAAACTGGACCGGAGGCCTGGAACAAAAGCATGGATGGAGTGTTTGTGTGAACTAATATAAATTCAAAGTAAACATCATTACATAAAAGGGTACGGTCTTTTTTTTTTTTTTTTAGTTTTATCCGGCCCACAGGCCGTAGTTTGTTCTAAGCTATTGAATTGTTGATTTATTCAGCTTGTAAGAGGAGAAACAGAAACCTATCTGTACTTTAATGAAATGTACTTTGGTGTATGGTGTGTGGCTACTAATTTTTAAATACCATTAATGTTCAGTATTTTTATCATTAGCATCTCTTTTATGTTTAGAAATCAGTGTAAAATAGAAACTTAATTATTGTGCATGTAACTTCTCATTTTTTATAACTTGCAATGTGATGAATGATCAATATAGTAAATTTTATTTACATTGCATTTTTCTAGCCTATACAAGAGATTACAGTACTTTTAGGGAATTTTCTAATTCTAATAAGATACTATGAAAAAATTTATTATACAGGCAGTCCTTGGGTTACGTCGGACTCAACGTATGTCGTTTCGTGGTTATATCGCCATCTCCCATTTACAGTATTTATTTTAAAAAAAAGTTCCGTCATTTTGACGTATGTGCTTTATGTTTTTTATTATTTATTTACCACAAGTAAAGGTCAGGAATTGTTATCTTCCTTTCAAATTTTTTTTACTGTTTCACTTCGTTATTGCTGTGTATGTGCTCCATGTGAGTGACGTAGGTGCTTATGTAGGTGGGTTCTGATTTACGGCGAAAATCGCGTTTCGTTGCGCTGTAGAAATTGATCCTCAATGTAACCTGAGGACCTACTGTATTTATACCATGTTGTACTTTAAAATGTTCACATTGTTTTTACCTCTAATATTAGTTTGGATCTTTAGAAAAGCTGCCTTGAGGTAGTATGTTTGCATGAGATTTTTCATTTTATTTTTTCTGTTTTAGTAAATGAATTTGTGCTTCTCACTGATAACTATATCTGCGACTGTTGTCCATTTTTGTAAATATGGTCTAAAATTATCTTTCTTTACATGTAGCTACAGCAGTCTTCATATGTGTCCATAGCAAGCAGCTCTAACTTTACTGGTACATCAGGTGTCCAGACCCAGGCAAGGCTTCCATTCAATGGGTGAGTATTTGGAAAATATGTAAGTTAAATTGTTGGATCAGGTTAAATGCAGCATCAAATATATATATTTCAAGATACATTTATTTGATTTTTTCCCCCTTAAAGCTATGTGAGATAGTCAAAAGAACTCCCAAATATCTTATTTGAGGGCCATCCCTTGAGATGCCTGTTCTAGTTTTGTCATATCCAACACTGTATCAGTGCCAACCCAGGGCTCCCCCCCCTTCCCCAGAGGCCCTCCATCTCCTCCATCATTCCCACACATTGTCTTGCCACCAAGTGTGAATAATGATATTTTTGAAAACCTGGAGAATTCTTTCTCCTCCCCTACAAACCAAGCTTTCTGCTCAGGATGAGTTTCCAGCTGAGTCTGGAGGCCGCTGGAGTTTTCCCAGGCATGGTGTCGGGGAGTGAAGGGGGGTTCTTGGTGATGTGTGGGTGGACTTTTTAAATTTTAAGAGTCCTTTATTTTCATGTATTAAATATATTAGTAGCTCACCCAAAAAATAAAAGAGAAGTCCCAACTTTCTCTTTCTTGGATATATTAATTTTTCCACATGCTTTATTCTCTCTCTGTCTCCCCTCTTCTCTCCTTTTCCCACCCTGAATATATTTTTTAAAGGATATTGGTTTTTAAATTGTTTTGTTGGGTCCTTGCTTTTTTTGTTGTGTGTGTGTGTGTGTGTGTGTGTTTTTAATCTGCTGTTTGTTGCCTTTGCAGTGTTGGATGGAACTAGTCTTACCTCTCCCCTCTAAAATTCCAGCTCCATGAACTCTCTTCTACTCACTTTCTTTTATAATTAAGTCTGAAAAGTTTTGGGGAGATTTAAACTTTAGTTTTCTGAAGGAAGAGTATTTTTTGTGGAATGTTCTGTAGAAGTTATTGATAATGTTCTTTTTCTTTTTTTTTTAAGGATTTTTTACTGACTTTGAGAGAAAGAGGAAAGGAGAGAGAGAGAGAAACATTGATTTGAGAGTGCTCACCCCGCACTGGGGATCGAGTCTGCAACTTGGGCATGTGCCCTGACCAGGAATCAAACTGGCAACCTTTTGGTGCACAGGGATGATGCCCAACCAACTGAGCCACACTGGCCAGGGCTGATAATGTGCTCCCCGCCCCCCATATCTTGACTCTCTGCCTATGTTTTCATGTTACAACTTGCTTTTGAACTTAATGTAAATGGAACAACATAGCAAACTTTTATTAGAGATTTATACATTTGTTAAAGCTTTGTCTTAGGAGGAATTTACAGGTCCGGGACTTTATTAATTTTGAATACTTTTAACTGATTAAAATGTGTATCTTTTTGTGTGTGTCTGTATAGTATAATCCCATCAGAGTCTGCCAGTCGGCCCAGAAAGCCCTGTAATTGTACAAAATCGCTGTGTTTGAAATTGTAAGTCTTTTTGCTACTGTTTCCTCATTTGATATACCCAAAAGTGCTTTTAAAAATAAATATAGTTAACTAAAATTTCTTTATAGACCAATTCCGTAAGTCTAAGTAATTTAAAGAAACATACAAGTGTGAATGTTTGAGAGTATGATAGTGTGAAAATACTGTTTCATTCATTCAGGAAAAAATAATTGTAGGGTCTTTACCATAGATGAGGCACAGGAGTAGGAGTTAGGGACATAGCAGCAGGAGACAGACGTAGTCTCTGTCCTCATTAATAATAAATTTGATCTTATTTATGACCTTTATCATTTGGTCTCTTTGAATGAGGTGATACTCTGAGTAGTCTTAAAATTATTGGATGATTAATTTGCTTATTAGTACTGAAGTAAGAGATTTGATATGAAACAATTAAATGAAAAGCATTGGTCATGTGGGAGTTTAGAATCCAAAGAAGCATGGCAGTAGTTCAAGTGAGCAGGTTCCACTAACAGAATATAATCCATATTTCTCCTTTTTCGTGATTTTGAAATAACTTACCTTGGGGGCACACAGAATCGTGTAGCTCTAGTGTTGACAGCTGTTACTACTGGAACTAAGTTTCTAAAGTAAAATTCTAGGAGCCAGTGACTTTAATTTTGAGCTTTATCATGTGGTTGACAGTATATGTTAACTCTAACTGGGTAGCACTGAGTACATTTCTAAAATGTTTTATCACGTGTATAATGCTATTAAATCAGATAATTTATAGTTTTGTTTATTTTAAAAATGACTTTTTTAATATAACTTACACCAACTTTTATATTCCAGATATTGTGATTGCTTTGCAAATGGTGAATTTTGCAACAACTGCAATTGTACTAATTGTTACAATAATTTGGAACATGAAAATGAAAGGCAAAAAGCAATAAAGGTGATTATTTTTTATTTCATTTAACTGATGAAAATTTTAGTTTTCACCTGTTTTATGTGGAACTCTTTGTTTTACAAGGAAAATTAACTCCCCTTTGCAGTATTTAAATTTAATTTCCTGTGATTTAACATCACTTGGTATATGCTCTGTTTTGATAGGCATGCCTTGACAGAAATCCAGAAGCTTTTAAGCCTAAAATAGGAAAAGGAAAGGAGGGAGAATCAGATCGACGTCACAGCAAAGGATGTAATTGCAAACGCTCAGGATGTCTTAAAAACTACTGTGAATGCTATGAGGTGAGGTGCTGGCTGGGGAAAGTAACGTAGCTATCTTTTGAAAATCACGTTAGAAAGAGCATACTATAAAATTTCACTTGAAAATTGGGAGATTGCTTTGCTATTGGAGTATGAAGATACGCATAGTTGGCCCAAGGGCCCTCATTTGAGGAAGACCTTCTGCAAGGCTCAGAGAGCAATACAGGCCTACCTCGTTTTATTGCTCCTAGCTTTACTGTGCTTCACAGATGTTGAGGTTTTTGGGGTTTTTTTACAAATTAAAGGCAAAACCCTCCACAGCAAAAAGATTACAACTCGCTTGCAGTGGTCTGGAACCAAACCTCCAATATCTCTGAGGTATGCCTGTGCTTTAGTTTTGTCATTACAGTTTGGGATCTCATTAGCTGCTTTACCAGTTCATAACTTCTTGATCATTATACATGAAAGTATCCAAATCAGATTTTCAATAAAAATAATAACATCAGAGTGGATGGGAAACTCTATAGTGGTTCTCAACTGAAGGTCAGTACTACCCAGTCTGTCCCCCATGGGCTTTTTGGAATATATATATAGATGCAAAATAGTCTGCATTTCAGGGTATAGCCCTGAAAATAAAGATTTATATTGCCAATAGTGCACTGTTGAAGAACACTGCTCTGTGGAAAAGTAAATTATGTTAAGAAGTTTGCTTTGTTAATATAAAAACAGGAAAGGAGGAATGTAAAATATTGCTGGAAAAAGTGATTGGTCATTGTGAGGTGATTGCATCTGTTTTTACTCTTTATCACCCCACTCATCTGGCTGTTTTTATTTATGCATCAGGAATCTTTTTTTTTAAAATCCTCATCTGAGGATATATTTTTATTGACTTTTAGAGAGAGAGGAAGGGAGGAAGGGAGGGAGAGAGGCAGGGGAGGGGAAACATCCATCGATTACCTGCCATTTGTTCCCGGATGGGATGGAGCCACCACCTTTTGGTGCACGGGAAGACACTCCAACCAAATAGCCACCCGGCCAGGACCCAGGCATCTTTTCTGAAGAACGTAATTGAAACTCCTTTGACAGATGCCATGTAAATCATCCTCTTGTTTCAGAGAAAGTACTATATAGTTTATTATTTTTCTATTCAAAGGTTAAATACAAGAATCTAGTCATGCCAAGATTAGTTTTTCCCTCCTTCCTACCCTCTCTCCCTCCCTCCCTTCCCTTTTTCTTTCTTTGTTAGAGAGAAACATCAATGTGAAAGAGAAACATTAATTGGTGGCCTCCTGTTTGTGCCCCGACTGGGGATTGAAACAGCAGCCTAGGTATATGCCTTGCCCAAGAATAAATCCTGTAAACTTTTGGTGACTTGGACGATGCTCCAACCAACCCATCCATCTGGCCAGGGCTGTAATTGGTTTCTTGGTGCACCTGAAACTCTTTAATGAGATTCTTTGGAGTTGAGTCATTCCTGCAGTTGGCTCTTCTCATCTGATATATTTGTATTCTTTCAGATTTCACTTTATTTTTGGTTTTGGCAGAAGGCCTAGCCTTGCACTTGGCCAGGTAATACCACCAAGGATTGCACTCTCCCCTAGTAAGGTTTGCTCTGCTGCAGGAGTATGCAAGATGTGTGTACTGCTCCGGACAGTGTGGCTCAGTTGGTTGAGCATTGTCCCATGCAACCAAAGGTCACTGGTTTGACTCTTGATCAGGGCACATGCCTGGGTTGCAGGCTTGATGTCCAGTGGGGGGCATGCAGGAGACAGCCGATTGATGATTTTCTCTCATCGTTGATGTTTTTTTCTATCTCCCCACCTTCCTCTTTCTCTAAAAATCAATTTTAAAAACATATTTTTTAAAAAAGGTTTGTATACTGAATTCCTCATTTATGTATTGCATAGGTCAAAAAAACCACTCGGGAAATATAGGAAAGTAAATTTTGTTAGTCCTAAAGCCAGGATGAGTGAAAATTGCATATAATCAAGATTATTTTTTAAAGTCTCTTAAAATCTGAGTCCAATAAGCCAGTTTTCCATTCGGTTTTGGAAGAGATTAACTCTTTTTTTTAATTTTACTTTATGTTTGTATTGATATTAGAGGAAGAGAGAGGGAAAGAGAAATAGAAACATCAGTGATGAGAGAGCATCATTGATCAGCTGCCTCCTACTGGGGATCAAGTCCATAATCCAGGCATGTGTCCTGACTGGGAATCAATCCGTGACCTCCTGGTTCATGGGTCAAAGTTCAGCCACTGAGCCACACTGGCTGGGCTTGACTCTATTATTTGTTGTTGTTTGAACACCTGATCAAATAGGTGGCTTCCGCTAGTAAATCATATCATATAAAAATTATCATGAATATGTTAAATTGTAAGCCATAAAACCAAGTCCACAAAAAGAGAGAAAATGGAAATTGATGTAAAGCTAGGTCAGAAAGGCAAAGAAACCCTTTCGTTGGTGTGTCAGTGAACAATCATGCTATTTAGACAGATATGAACTAATCATTTAATTGAATTGTTTAGCAAATCTGTGAATCAGTCTTGTGTGTTGGAGTGATGGTCAGTTTGCATATTACCTCTTCATTATATAGCATATTAAAAGTGATAGACATATACACCTTTTACATAGGAGGATACAGGATAGTTAATAGTCAGCAGTTAACACAATAAAAATAACGATGAGAGGATTTGTAGACTCTGCTCTGGTGCATAGATTGTGCTCTGAAGGTCCGGAACAAAAGGCAAGATACCCTGACTTTCCAAAGGTATGTTGTCATAGATGCAAAAAACAGTAGACAAGCCCTAGCCGGATTGGCTCAGTGGATAGAGAGTCAGCCTGCAGACTGAAGGGTCCCAGGTTCGATTCCGGCCAAGGACACATGCCTGGGTTGTGGGCTTGATCCCCAGTAGGGGGTGTGCAGGAGGCAGCCGATCAATGATTCTTTTTCATCATTGATGTTTCTATCTCTCTTTCCTTCCTCTCTGAAATCAATAAAGAAATATATTTTAAAAAAAAAACAAAAACAGTAGACAAGCTAAGTTGAGGTAAAGATTGACTTTTGTCAGGGAAGATACTAGCCTAGGACATGACTACCTGCCATATAAACTGCTTTTTATTAAAAAGTTTTCATTTCAGCCTGACCAGTGTGGCTCAGTGGTTGAATATTGACCTGTGAACCAGGAGGTCATACTTCGATTCCCCGTCAGGGCACATGCCTGGGTTGTGGGCTCCATCCCCAGGGAGAGCGTGCAGGAGACAGCCAATTATCAGTGATTCTCATTATTGATGTTTCTCTCTCTTCCTCTTCCTTCCTCTCTGAAATCAATAAAAATATATATATTTTTTAAAGTTTTCATTTCAGACCATTCTTGAGGTTACTTTAGATCTCTGAGTTTGCAAGGCCGCCATGCAGGTCTTCCCTGAGCTTATCAGGTTAGCATGTGGCCTCTTTTCAGTCCATATATTTTATAGAAATAAAAACATTATATATACAAAAAATTTTTTATGCATTTTTTGTGGTACTCATGAGCTGGAAGCAAATGGCCATCAAACTAAAAAATGAAAAAGACTTTAGGATTTGTGAGGTAGTATATGTATGTGTACATAATATCTATGTTTTTTTCATAAATATACATATACTTACATATTTTTTATGATTTAATATGGGCTATTGAAGGGTTTGAGGAATCTGGAGAAGGGAGTTCAAGGAGGGAGATATTCATAATAAAAAGAGCAACTATGAAATCCTTTCCATGTGGTATTGTGTGTTTGCATAAATGGGAGGTCATCAACATGTTAATGATGACTTGATTGAGGTGGTTCGATTCTATGTGACCCTTATTTTTAATATTGTAATGAGTCATTCATATTCTTTATAAAGAACATGTTTTTCATATCAGGAGGAAAATCTATAGTGGTGGGGGGGGGAGGAAATGAACTCAAACAGAAACATTGCATAACCACTCTCAGACTTAAGAATACTTACCTACACACATGAGTAGTTAGCCCATTTGGTGTTTGTCAGCAAGAGTGGTTTCCATTTTATCTTATGTCAGTTGACCAGTTATCTGTTGATTTGATCAGGGAGTCTATAGTAACTTGTTTTGGTTTTGATCTGGAAGCTTTTCTTTTGTCAATCTTTTAGGCAAAAATAATGTGTTCCTCAATATGCAAATGTATTGGCTGTAAGAATTTTGAAGAAAGCCCAGAAAGGAAGACATTGATGCACTTGGCAGATGCAGCTGAAGTAAGGGTACAGCAACAAACAGCGGCGAAGACTAAGTTATCCTCTCAAATTTCAGACTTGCTTACTAGGCCACCACCAGCTTTGAGTAGCGGAGGAGGAAAGTAAGTTAATAGTTTCATCTCTTTATAATATTACATGAATATTCATTTTTGGTAAAGTTTCTTTTTTTGGACAAAATTGAGTTTATACTTGGTTGTTGCAAATCTGATTTTTACATTTTCTTGCTATCTTTACTTGTTGTAAAGGAATTTAAAGGCAACAGAAAAATCACTCAGACACATTGCACAGTTCTAAAATGCACAGTAATGCTTTATTTCACTTGGCTTTAATTTCTTTGAATTTCTCCCTATAAGATAAGCAATTATATAATTTGACAAACCTCTAAGGAATCTAGATTTTTCATATCGCTTACTGGTTATGTCATTTTCCATATTTTTGTACTTTCTTACTGTCAATGTAAGGAAATGTCCAGACCTGTAAGAATTTTTAGGAGTTTATTTGAGCCAAACTAAGGAAAATTACTGGGAAGCTAAGTCTCATTGGATTGAGAAAATGCTCCAGAGATTGGTAGTTTTGCACCTTATTTTATACATTAAAATCAAAGGAGGAGGCATAAGGGTGTTATGAAATTCACTGGTGATAGATTAGGGAGATGGGAGAAAGCAAAGTAGGGAAATCTCTGGGATTGGATTAAAGGTAAAACAAATTACCCCGACATTCCAAAGGTTATTATTAATGCAGAAAGACAATAGACTGGCTTAGTTAAGGTCAAGATTGACCTTTGTCTAGAAAGATACTGGCCTAGGACTACCCTCTATGACTAGCTTTTATTTACTTATTTATTTTTTAATATATTTTATTGGTTTTTTTCCAGAGAGGAAGGGAGAGGCATAGAGAGTTAGAAACATCGATCAGCTGCCTCCTGCACACCCACTACTGGGGATGTGCCCACAACCAAGGTACATGCCCTTGACCGGAATAGAACCTGGGACCCTTCAGTCCTCAGGTCAATGCTCTATCCACTGAGCCAAACTGGTTAGGGCTAATTAGAAAGTTTTTAATTTCAAGTCATCCTATGAGGTTACTCTGAGGATGCTCTGTAAGGCCGCCATGCAGGTCTCCCTTGAGCAGGTCAGGTTTAGTTTCATCCACATTACCTTTTCTTGCCTTTTCTGTGCCCTCTTAGCGCCAGTCAAACACTATATTATTATAGCTCCTTATTTCACTAGACTGCTGAGCTCTGGAGTAGAAAAGCTGGAGCTTCATTTAAAGTCAGGGCGACCTGAGTTTAAATATATCTGTGCTCCGTAGTAGTGTGTGAATTCAACAAGAACTTCATCTCTGAGCCTGTTTTCTTAGCCTTCAAATCACCCTTACACAGACTGTGAGGAGAAAAGCATCTCTGTTGCAGTTTTTGGCAGGGCCTTATTCTACAAGTTTACTGACTCGGATTTATATTAGTTAGAGGTTAATTTGAGGAATTATTAAATGCAATGACCTTTGCAAATGGTATATAATTTAAAATGTCTAAGTTGAAATAAGATCTCATACTTACAAAAGTAAGACTTCTTTTGTACAACATATTTCAGCGATTAGTTCTGAAGAACTTTTACACCTGTAATAATCAGCAAATGGTTCTTCACTGAATAAAGTAGAAATGGGTTGACATCTTAATAAGGGATCCTTTGCTTCCAATAACCCTTCAGAATATTAAATCTATCTCCATGTGGAGATTAAAGATATTGCCTACACTCACATATTTATAATTAATTTTTCAACTCATTTCCATGAGGAAATATTTACATTATAAAGTGTAAAAACATACAAAATAATATACTACTAGAGGCCCGATGCATGAAGATTCGTGCAAGAATAGGCCTTCCTTCCCCTGGCTGCCAGCACCGGCTTCCCTCCAGCACCCAGGACCTGGGCTGCTTCGCTATGGCTGCCGCTGCCACCCACCGGGACCCGGGCTGGTTTGCTCCAGCCGCCGCCAGGCATCTGGGACTGGGGTTGCTTTGCTCCAGCCACTGCCGCCACCCACTGGGGGCGTGCTCTGGGCCACACTGCGACCACTCGGAGCACGCCTCCACCCCTGGTGTGTGTCCACTGGGGCTGGGGGTGGCACAGTCCCCTCCTGCCCATCTGCGCGCGCAGCTCCTCCTGAGCGGTTGTGATGCAGCCTCCGCCTGTGTTGGTTGTGACGCCCGACTAATTTGCATATTACCTGTTTATATATATAGATAATCAAAACTATGTAAGAACAACTATTAAAAATGTTATACCAACATGTAACATTTGTCTTCGAGTGGCAAAAGTTGGAATTTTTTCCTTTTTCTAATTTCCAAATGTGATTTAATGAGCACTACTATTACACAGTATTACTAATTATACAATATTGTAATATTAACATGATTATAATATTTTTAAATTTAAAGTAGTTTTTGTATTTTAAAGAATTCTATACAACTGTATACCAGGCTAAATCCTAAATTACCCTGTCTTGTCGTAGAGGGATTTAATTAAAGACTTCATTTTTTTTTGTTTTGCCATTGTCTTCTATCAGTGACTGCTTAAAAGTTGCTGAGTTAGTGGGTAGATTTAGGTTGCCCAATTTTGTCTCCTGAAAGGTTTAACACTTGGCTACATATAGTAAGCCTCAAGATGGATTGCTCTAATTCAGAACTCGGTAGTTCAGGTCTTTATGAATGAAACTCCATGTATTTGGTTTCCCCCTGTTTTGTTTGTTGTGATAGGACAATGCAAAATTTTGGGGTGCTTGATTTTTTAAAAAAAAAACAAATATATGGAAATATGGGAAAGTACTTTATTTTTAGTGTTGTCCAGGAGATAGTGCTTTCAATTCCCAATAATTCATCTTTTCATTCAGCAAATATTTTTTGGAGTATCTTGTGTCAGACACTTCTACACAGTGAAGAAACAGCAGTAAGTAAAACAAAGACTGCACTCCTGGACCTTACATTTATGAATCGGGAGGACTTTTGTTACGGAAATATTAAGTCAACATGTAGAATTACATCTTTTAGTTAACTAGATAACTTTGTCTAGGTAGTAAGACATTTTATGTAAAATGTTGTATTTTCTGAACAGTATTTTTCAAATATGGTCAATCATAAAACCAGGCCTAACTGGTTTTAAGCTCTTTAATAGGTGCTGTGCTCATTGCATAAATGTGATATTGAGTGTGCTGGTGAATCATGAAAATGTCAACAGATTTCCAAATGAAACAGTGCCACCCACTTTTGTAGTTACTCAGCACCCCATCATCTCTCTTTCTCTACATCATTTCAGATTGCCATTTACATTTGTAACTAAGGAAGTAGCTGAAGCCACGTGTAATTGCCTTCTTGCCCAAGCTGAGCAGGCAGACAAGAAGGGAAAATCAAAGGCAGCAGCTGAACGGATGATACTTGAAGAATTTGGACGATGTTTGATGAGCGTTATCAACTCTGCAGGAAAAGCAAAAAGTGACCCTTGTGCTATGAATTGCTAACTCTTGTACAAAAGACTGATAAATGGAACTGTACAGAAAATTGAAGGTGCAGGGACACTGGATTTTCTGGAAGATAGTTTAACAATTATTGTATTGTTAATTCAGTCCTTGTGAGACCTGAAATTATAATATTGAGAAGAAATTTTAAATGAGGAAATTAGTACATTTTAAATTTTAGTTAAATCTGCTTATGCCCCTTCTAAATTGAATATTTCTTTATTGTATTATATAGATTTTTAATTTGCTTGTGTTTCTTAAGAATTAGATGTTCTATCCTCTGACTCTATTGACAAAGAACATTTATAAATTACTATAATTTATAATGTATGGCGTTGTATGACTTTGTTCAGTAGAAAAAGCCAAAGCAGCATTGGTATTTCCCAGTCATTCTCTGGTACTAGACTAGACTATAAGCAGATAGAACGTCTACATAAACAAATTCTTATGAAACATATTTCAATGACATTATGTTTAGAAAAGCACTGTCTTTTTAAAGAAAAATCGACTTTTTAGGGTGGATTCTGGAATAATATCCTATTGTCACTTTGGGAATTTAGGAAGGGGAAGTAATCCATGGGCACACTTTTAAAATAAAAAAGTTATTGTGGGTTTTTTTAAAAAAAACATTAAGGGATAATAGATTAATTCTCAAAGGATGGACAGTGTGTTTTTATAATAAGTGACTAAGAAATGCTCTGGGATGTTTTTTCATTTTCTTTCGAGTAAGTGGTATGTATTTGAAATAAATTATCAAGGTGATTACTGGATACCATTAAAATGAAAGGTTCCTTAAACAGAAGCTAAACATATTAGGTAGTGGTAAAATAGAACCTTATGCAATAATCAGGTATAAAAGTTGAATTGGATGGAGAAATATAAAGAATATTGAAGTTCTAAGAGATGAATGTAGGGAAGGATTTTTCATCTGTATAAGCAGTTCTCTTTATAGACTTTTGAACTCAGAGGTTCAAACCAATAAATGAGTTAATGTACTGAAATGGGCCTCCTAACAAAGCTTTCAAAATTGTAGTGGGTATTTTTTTATAAGGGAAGCTTAATATGGCATTATTTTTAGCCAGTGATTTGGTACACTGAAGGTATGAGTGTTTTCATATAATTACTAAAATAACCTAAATCAGAATTCAAAAGCTTTATGAATTTAAGAGCCTGTTATAATAGGACTCTGATTTTATGACAAGAAAAAACCATGTTGGAATTCAGGCATTTGTTAGGTACCTTAATCCTCTATAATTATTAGTATGTGATTATTACATTTCCTACAAGAGATCTATAGTTGTATATATTAATTGTGTATATATGTTCATATGAACACACAAGATATAGGCAATAGAAATTAAGTAATCCAAGAGTCCATTATTCATTGAAGTATCTATTTAAATTTGGATTTATAAAATTATAGTGCAGTAAACTTTAAATGTAGATAATGCAAACATTCTTAGCACCTCTATCTAGTATGTTTAATTAAAATTTGTATAAATGTAAATTAGTGTAAGGATAAAATATCTAATCGAGTTATTTTTCAAAAGATTACCTTTTTGGTCTAAACCTAAACTTTGTTCATTTTGTACATATTCTGTGTTCAATTCTAATTGCACCTTTGTGATGTGTATTTATATACAGTGTGCAGAAAATGTTTGTGAAATTTGGATTACAATTATAGACTATGTATGATGACATTGCTTGAGAATGTTTTGCTTGTAAAAATTTGAAGGTGCAATCAAATACTAGTTTTACTGATTTTCAAGAAGCTAAAATATTAAGCCTTTTCCTTTGTGTGTAGTACTTACTAAACAACTTTTTGTATTTAGGCATTTGCATCAAATTGCTGAATAAGATTAATATCCACATTAATTCAACAATTTTAAAATACTGTTTGGGGAGGGTTGGGTATATAATTTTTTAGCTCTATTTACATCCCAAAGTAGAAAGATTAAATTTATATTTACTAGAGCTATTCAAAGAATACACTTTTCTATATTGTAAAAACATGACAGCAAAGTAAATCATACAAAAAATAAACATTTATACTATTCTGTAAAAAAAGATTTTGCACTTTTCTTTAATAACACCACTTTTAACCATTTAACATGCAAACCTTTTAAACATACCTGATTTCAGGTAAATTTAACATTACTTTTGAAAGCACAACTAAAAACTAAACCTATTATTTTGCCCAACTATCATTAACGTAAGTTTCTTTGAAATGAGACATTCATCTTTCCCTCAGTTGGTTGTTAATCCTCACCAGAGGACATTTTTCCGTTGTTTTTTAGAGGCAGTGGAAAAAAGAGGCAGAGAGACACACAACACATCAATTGGTTGTCTCCCTCACCGATGGACCAGGGTGGGGTATGGAGCCTACAACTGAGGTACTGCCCTTGACCTAAATTGAACCCACAACCCTTCAGTCAGAGCGGGGCCGATGCTCTATCCACTGAGTCAAATTGGCGAGGGCATTATTTTAAAGGGCAGAAACTCAATCTTCCTCTTTCCCTTCTTAAGTCTGATATTCCTATGGTGAGCACCTTCCTACAAGAACGAAAAGCAACTTGCAGGTCTGGTCTTTGAACTATATAGGAACCCAGAACCTTAATGTTACTGGTAATAAAACAAGCAGAGCAGCAACTTATGGGAAGACTACTGCTTTAGCCTCCCCATCCTTTGATATGGACAACTGATTTTTGCTCAATTCTAATGTAAAATGTGAATAAAAATTGCTTTAGAGGTCTTCTATTTTACAGTTTTATAGCTAAGAGAATGAATACTTACGTAAATACAGGTTTAAACCAGGACCTCCAGCCCTGTGATCAGATTGCCTTAAGCATTTCTTTTTTTTTTTTTTTTTATTTTTTATTGATTAAGATATTACATATGTGTCCTTGTCCCCACGTTACCCTCTACCCCACCCCCCCCCCCCCCGCTCATGCCCTCTCCCCCCCGTTGTCCATGTCCATTGATTAGGCCTATATGCTTGCATATAAGTCCTTTGGTTGATCTTTCCCCCTTACCCCCACCCTCCCCTACCTTCCCTCCAAGTCCCGACAGTCCAATCAATGCCTCTCCGTCTCTGGATCAGTCCTTGTTCATCAGCTTATGTTGTTCATTATAATCCACAAATGAGTGAGATCATGTGGTATTTATCCGCTCTCCAGTTCCATCCATCCATGCTGTGGCAAATGGTAAGAGTTCCTTTTTCTTCTTCCTCTTCTTAAAGAATGCCTTTCAGCATTTCATATAATGCTGGTTTGGTGGTGATGAACTCCTTTAGCTTTTTCTTATCCGTGAAGCTCTTTATCTGACCTTCTATTCTGAATGATAGCTTTGCTGGATAAAGTAATCTTGGTTGCAGGTTCTTGCTATTCATCACTTTGAATATTTCTTGCCACTCTCTTCTGGCCTGCATGGTTTCTGTTGAGAAATCAGCTGACAGTCGTATGGGTACTCCCTTGTAGGTAACTGACTGTCTTTCTCTTGCTGCTTTTAAGATTCTCTCTTTATCTTTTGCTCTTGGCATTTTAATTATGATGTGTCTTGGTGTGGTCCTCTTTGGATTCCTTTTGTTTGGGGTTCTCTGCGCTTCCTGGACTTGTAAGTCCATTTCTTTCACCAGGTAGGGGAAGTTTTCTGTCATTATTTCTTCAAAAAGGTTTTCAATATCTTGCCCTCTCTCTCCTTCTGGTACCCCTATAATTCTGATGTTGGTACGCTTGAAGTTGTCCCAGAGGTTCCTTACACTATCTTCATATTTTTGGAATCTCTTTTCTTTTTTCTTTTTCGGTTGGGTATTTTTTGTTTCTTTGTATTTCAAATCTTTGACTTGATTCTTGGGATCCTCTTGTCTGCTGCTGGATCTCTGTAAATTATTCTTTATTTCAGTCAGTGTATGCTTAATTTCTAGTTGGTCCTTTTTCATGTCCTCCATGGTCTCACTATACTTATTGAGGGATTCATTAAATTTATCGGTGGTTTCCATAAAATTCTTGAAAAACCTTATAAACGTGGCCTTGAACTCTATATCCAATCGTTTGCTTTCCTCCATTTCTGCCATTTGTGACTTGTTTCTTTGTCTCCGCATTTTGGCAGCTTCCCTGTGTTGATAGAGTGGCCCTGCGCGCCAGGTGTCCTGTAGGGCCCAGTAGCTCAGCCTCCCCAGTTACCTGGGGTGGACACTCTTGGTGCACTCTTGGTGCCTTGGTTGTTGTAGAATCACTGGGAGGAATTGACCTCCAGGCCAATTGGCTGTGAGAATCAGCTGTGTCTAAAGTGGGAGAACTTCTGTGCTGAAGACACCCTTCTGGGGCAAGACTTGCTTCAGTGGGGCTTTGGTGCTCACTGAGTCTGCTCCCTGAGTGTGTCCCTTATGGATCTGAGGAGTTGCAGTCTGGTACCCTCTGACCACTGGGTACAGTGGCTCCTGGATCTAAGGAGGTGCTAATTCAGCCTCTGCCTGAGGCCACACAGCAGGAGCCACGAAGAGGCTCAGCTGTGAAGCAATGCAAGCAGCTGCGGGGCCTTGGGCCTTCTCTTGGAAGTTCTGGGTCTGCCTGGCTGGGCTGCAGTTAGGTACATTCACATGCAAAAGCCTCTGCCGCAGCCTGGGTGGGGCGGGGTCTCAGGGAATCAAAGGGCGGATCAGGGAGCTATGGCTGATTCTCCTAAGGAGTCGCACGTCTCAGTGTCCCGGTAACGGCTGCAAGCACCTCTGAGGGAAAGCCGCCTTCAAGTTCGCCCGCTGCCGGACAGACCAGCTTCTCCCCGTATGAGACCTGGGTCCCCAGAGACTTCCCGGAACCGGAGTTCAGAGCAGTCGGGAGTTTGTGATTCAAAAAGACAGCCGCGTCCTCAGGTGCCACCCCCTTTCCTCGCGCGCACGAGCCGCCGTACCTCTGCACTTCACCTCCGCAGCGCCTCTGGCTCTCAGCGTGCTTTTCTTTCCTTCTAGTTGTAGAATTTACACTCAGCCAGCCTTTCTGTTGATCTGGATGATGTTTGCTCAGTCCTTTGCGGTAATTTTCAATTGTTGTGAGAGACGGCAATTTCCCGGTGTTTACCTATGCCGCCATCTTAGTTTCTCCCCTTAAGCATTTCTTATAGGAATTTTGTTGCACCAACCCAGAGAGAAGCCAATCACGAGAAAACCTTGAGTATTATAGTTATTTTCTATTATGTAGTTTTATGTAAATTAATTTTATTTTCTTGTTAGGGTGCCTTTCAATTTTTTAAAAATTGATTTCAGAGGGAGAGAGGGATATAAATACCAATAATGAGAATCACTGATTAGCTGTCGACAGCATGCCCTCACTGGGCATCAAGCCTGCAACCCAGGCACATGGGTTGACCTCGTGGTTCATGGGTCAATGCTCAACTACCGAGCAACACTGGCCAGACCAAGTATTTATTATCAGTTATAAAGTGTAAAAAACTTTAAAACTTGTTTTAAGTAGTTTTATGAAAGCATTGCATTTAAGGAATCTTAGTTTTTATCAAAACAATAAAAATGCATATATTCAGGGTAATTATAAGAGCAAAGACTTTAATAACTAATTTATTACGTTAGCAAATATAATTTGGAAATATATAAAAATACATCATGACCAGATTGGGTTTATCCCAAGAATAAAAAGGATGCTCTCCCCCCCCCCCCCCCCAAAAATCAATGTTATGTATCATTAAAAAAAAAAATCAATGTTAGTGTTAAAAAAATACCAATGTTCTATCTCAACATTCAAAAGAAAAGCTATGTGATTATCTCAAAAGTTGCAGAAAACAACCTTTGGAGTATACTAAAAAACTACTGAATTGTATGCTTTAAAAGGATGACTATTATGGTATGTAAATTACATCTCAATATTTTTTTTCAAAAAAATTACATGTCAAAATTCAGTATCCATTTATGGTTATAAAAACACAACTTTCAGCAAATGGGGAATATCAGGGATTCTAAACCTGATAAAGAATTTTTACAAAAAAGCCTACAGGTAACATCAAATAAATGGTGAAAACAAAGTTTTCCCTCTAAGATTGGGAACAAGGCACTCCTAATCAACATTGTCTTGGAGGTCACTACACAATAAGGGGGAAGGCCATAGATCTATTTGTGGATGATGTGAATACCTATATAGGAAAGTCAAATAATCTTTTTTTAAAAAGCACCAGGACTAACAAAGTTAGTATGCTAAAGTGTATTTGTATACAGTATTAATCAACAGTTAGAAACAGATTTTAAAATGACCATTTATAGCAGCACCATAAAACATGAAATGTACAAGGTCTGTATGTGAAATGCAGGAAACACTGATTTCTAATAATCAAATACCTTAAAAAGAGAGACCATGTTTATGGATTGGAACATTCATTATTAAATTTCTCCCTAAATTAATCTATGGATTCAACATAACTTGTCAAAATCCTAGAAGGAATTTTTGTAAAATTCAACAAGCTGACTATAAAATTTACATGGACAGGTACAACTACAATAGCCAAATATTTTTGGGAAAAAAAAGATGAAATTGGAGGACTTCAATCTGACTTAAACACATTAAAGCTAATCAAGACTGGTATTGGTAAAAGTTAAAGAGAACAGAATAGAGTCTGAAATAGACATCTATATATTGTCAAATTTTAACAAGTGTTCAAAAGTAATTCACTAGAGAAAGAAGTCTTTTTAACAAATGTTACTGGGATATCCATATGTGAACATCCAAACAATTTATACGGCACACCAAAATTGGATTATAATCTAAATGTGAACCCTAAAACTACAAAATATCTAGAAAACAGGAAGAAAAAAAATGTGACCTTGGGTTAAAGATTTCTTAGATATGAAACTAAGAAGAAAAAAATCAATAAATTGGACTTAACAAAATTAATGTCTGCTCTTCAAAGCACACTAAGAAATAAGAAAAGCCATAGACTAGGAAAAATATTTGCAAAACACATCTGATAGTACACTTATGTCCAGAATATGTAATTAATGCCCAAATAGAAAATAACCGTCTCAAATGTGGGCAAAAGATTTGAACATTTCACCTAAAATGTGGATGGGCCCAATCGGCATGGCTCAGTGGTTGAGCATCAACCTATGAACCAGGTGGTCATGGTTTGATTCTGTCATGGCACATGCCTGGGTTGCAAGGTCAGTCCCCAATATGGGGCATGCAGGAGGCAGCCAATGGATTCTCTCTCATCATTGATGTTTCTCTCTCTCCCTCTCCAATCAAAAATATATTTTAAAAATAAAATTATGTGGATGGCAAATAAGCCTACAAAAAGATGCTCATCATTATTAGCTATTAGGAAATTTAAAGCTCCAATGAAATACCACCGCACGCCTATTTCAATGGCTAATTCAAAACCAAACCAAACGCTGTGACCTAAAATTGAAGTTCTCCATAGGATGTAATAGACACTCAATAGTGTCTATTTTGTCCTGAAGAGATATATGATAAACAAACAAACAAACAAACAAAAAAACAAAACCAAATACTGGGGCGGCAGCAGAGCAACAGGAAATTTCATACATTACTGGTTGAAATGTAAAGTGGTAGTCATTTGGCAAAAAACCAGTTCTGGCAGTTTGTTATAAAGTAAAATATATATTTACCATGTGACCTACTGTATGAATAGAGGACGTTTTTATTTATCGTTCATTAGTGGGACATTGTCTTTTTCACTTTTTAGCTATTGTAATATTACTCTGAAATTTGTGTGTAAGTTTTTACATGGATGTGTTTTTATTTCTCTTGGGTATATGCCTGTCAGTAGAACTGCTGGGTCATTTGGTAACTCTCTTTAACCTCTTGAAAAACTACGAGGCTGGTTTCCAGGATCTCCATTCTCATCACCAATATATAAGGGTTCCAACTTCTCCACATTCTTGCTAACACATCTTTCTTATTACAGCCATCCTAGTGGGTATAAAGTGATATCTCATTGTGGTTTTGATTTGCATTTCCCAGATGGCTAATGTCCAACATATATTCTGGTGTTTATCGGCCCTTTGTATATCTCTTTTGAAAAATGTCTACTTATAGTCTTTACCCATTTTTAAAAATTGGGTTGTCATTTATCATTGTTATAAAAGTTCTTTGTATATTCTAGATACAAATCTACCAAATGATTTGTAAAAATTTTCTCCCATTCTGTGGGTTGTCTTACTTTATTGTTGTCCTCTGAAGCACAAGTTTTTAATTTTGATGAAGTCCATTTTTTGTTGATGGTGCTTTCGGTGTCATATCTAAGAGACTAACACATTAAGTTCCCGACTCTCTTCTAAGATTTTTATAGCTTTACCTCTTACATTTAGGTTTTTGATCTATTTAGTGTTAATACTTTTGCATGATGATATACAGTTATTCCACTACTATTTGTTGAAAAGTAGGAAGAATACATTTCTGAAGAGAATGTTAGTTTTCTCCAAAGAAAAAGAGGACAAAGGTGCTGAGTAGAATTTATAAACTAACTCTAATCAAACGTGAATATTTTAAAAATTCCGTATCACACTTTCCCTATAGCAAAAGCAATTAACTGTGCTAAAGGCAGTGATGGAAATAGTATCTTCAATGTTTGTCCAATTTATCCAGCACTTAAAATAATGCAAACCACTAATTTCTAAAATAAGAATATATTAGTACATTCATCAAAGTAAATAAGACACTACAGATATGAACTAGTTTTTAATAAAAGATCAGATAGAAAGCTTAGATTTATAAAGTTGGTGACTTACAAACAGGTTTCCTTTAAATAAGATTTATCCTGGTGAATCTAAACTAATTCTATGGCAAACAAAAACCACAATGTTCAGACTTCTCAGCAATAGTTCTTTAAATAAATTGCAGTGCAACTCTGATTACATTTCAAAATTTAAACCTTTGTTTGAGGTAGAATATAGAAAAATATCAAAATATACTACTTAGGGTACATCTCAATTAATAAAACTCAACTTTTATCCAGTAATCAATCTTTTGCAATTTTTTAGTTTTCTTATTAACTGTACTTTTTGAACATTCGCTCAATAACAGGTTATTTTTACATACACAGGTATATGTGCTTGCTGCTTCTTTTAACCATTAAAATACTCCCATTTATGAAAGTACATATACCTACATGTTTTTCTAGTTATCTTTTCAACTCTGGGTGTGAGAAAATTGGCATTATATTTCCATCTTTGACAGTATTTAAGTTACTCCTGAATTTCTGTAAAACTTGACAATTTTTTTCATACCTATTATCTCAATTGACCATCTTTTTCCAAATTATTACTCACATGCTATAAAATTCCATTATTCATTCAACACTGAAATGTTTTATTATTTTAGCCTCCCCATAAATACAAGTAGATTTCATAAAGGCTTCTCATTTGCTGAGGAGCACTGGGCTCTTTCAATAGGAGTCAAGTAATTATCCACTCTATTATTCAAAGTATTATTTCAAAGTCCAGAGACAATGAATTGTGAAAATTACATCACCTGTGCACGTCCCTAAAACTATAATTCCCAGCTTCACTGCAGCACAAGGAACCATTTCATGGCTCAGGTGCTTACTGTCCACCTGATAAAGTATTTTTATTTTAGGATACCCTGGCAAAGGGACTTTGTTGTATCTGATATTTTAATTTAGCCTAAATCTAAAACCATACATTAATTTTCATATGTAAATAAAATTATATTCAAGGTATTCTGTCAACCAAAGCTCTTTTAAGGAATGTAGTCTATTTGTAAAAGGAGTCAATGTGTTGGTGACTCCTAGTTGTTATTTTCTCATTTTTAAAGTAGATTGAATAAGTTAAAATGATGTCCAGTCACATTATTCAGTCTTACGGTACTAAATTCAAAGCCAGTATTTCTTGTGTAGTCTGCTCTTACTGCTTTGTAAGGATGGTAACTTTGAAATGCCACAAATCATACCAAAGTTCAAGCAGATTTTATAAAATATGCAAATTGTGAATTCTAATACAAACCTGTCCACTGTGCAGAATGGTCAATTTAGAAAATATGATAGGTTGAACTTGAAAATAAATGTTGACCAACTATTCTTAATATAAATTTAAATATATTTTGGGTCTCTCATTTGGATGTCCATGGTTACTTAGCAGATGCCTGAATTTATTGGTATTTAGTAAAACTTAAACATTTGCAATCCTCTAAAGATGACCAGTGTTTCCTTGACATTTTCAATTCAAGTCTTTCTTACTGGTGTTAAAATGAGCTTTATCTTTAGCTCTCAACTTTAAGAAGCAGATTATTATATCCTTTAGTAACTTTACAAAGTGATTGGTGGCACACACTTCTCCATCAAAGAGATGCTCATCTAAATCTACAAAAAGATAACTATGTCCAGAAAGCTCACATAATATTTCCTGTTGAAGATATAATTCCCTCTGTTTAGGAAGTTGTTCATAAACTGCCATTCTTGAATGGGTTCTTACAACCTGCTCACAAATGTTTATGACTCGACATAAACTTTCTGAAGGGATATGCAAACCATTCTTCTTTTTAACACACAACAGTGACCCAATTTTAGAGGTTTTGAGATCCGATGCATACAGTGCACTGATGCAGTCCTCACAAGTTAAAAGAGTTGATAATGTATCTGCAATATAACCAGCACAAAAGGTGAGATTTCGCCTATAATCTGATAGATCTAGTAATGCCTCACTTACTGAACAATTAGACCAGTCTTGGCAAATATCCTCGTTGTGAAAAAGAGTCTTTATAATGTTGACACCATATTGACGTTGAACTGTCCAAAGGTTTAAATCTGTCCTTCGAGCAATTGAGATGTCGAGGATGCTCAGGTCACTTAGAAAAACTTCATCTTGTAATCTGTATCTGGTCTCCAAATTATGGTAAGCTTTCTCGAATGCCATGCAGGTAGGGTTAGAACTGGTTGCTAGTATTTTTCTAAGCATCTTTAGAAATAATTCCAGATGGTCTTGACTGAATTTATAAGTAAGAAGATATGGAAAAGGCCTTACCTTTGGGAAAACATAATTTTGATAGAGCCATTTTAAGCTCTCAGCATTAAGCAAAAATCCCAGGAATCCTAGTTTTCGCTTACCTTTAATTATTTGATTATTGCTAGTATCAGATAATGTAACAAAAATCGTCTTGGCTTCAGTTAATACCTGATTAATTTTATTAAAAGTTGCAAGCATTAGAGGTCCTTTAAATCCCTTTCCATAATAGTTCCTACTATTAAAAATGTCAAAGAGATTATTAATTAAGCGTACAAAGTGAATGGTACCAATACAGTTTTGAAAAGGTGGCAGGCCTAATGACAGCAAACATTCTAACGCACTGGCCACACTCTCAGTGAAGAGTTGGGCAGCTGAATTCACTTTTAGTACATGGTTTTTCAAATTTTCAAGTTTTCTTGGGATTCTTTCCATGTTTGATAATTCCTGCTCCTCTAGTGCTACTAACTCCACAAGGTGCTGCCAATGTGCTGTGCCATTACTGAACTGAATGCTTTGAAAACTCTGAAATGAATTTCTTATTAATCTAAGCAAGTGGCAAGAATCAAAGAAGTATGCAATCTGTTGACTAGAAGATGAAGGATGCTGGAATGTGTACTTCATGGTGTCTCCATCAATGTGTATCCCCAATGCTTTTGCCATCTGAACACTCTGAGCTGTAACATCAGACGTAACAGCCACAACTGTGATGCCTATGTCACTCAGTTTGCCAATAGTAAGACGAAGCAGCTGAGCTTGCAAATATCCAGATGCTCTGTTTACAAAAAAATAACCAAGAGGTGTTCTCCAATGACCACAAATACCCACTGCCATCAATAAAATAGTTTCTGAGGCAAGTGGCATTTCATCAGCATCAAGTTTTCCAAGACCAAAGTCCATAAACCCTTGCAAATGTTGACTGCTGGGATCCCACTGAACCTGTTGCTTGAGAGGTACACCTTTTATTATCAGTGAACAATACTGATATAGCTGGTCTCCATTCTCTACTCTTTGTTGAAGAAAAGAAAAAACGTTGCTGTTGAAACCTGGACTGGGTTTGCGTTTGGATAACCATCTGGAAAATATAAAAATTGAAAAATATAAGATACAAATGAAGAAATTAAAAAAAATTTTAAAAAGCCCTAGCCAGTTTGGCTCAATGGATAGAGTGTCGGCCTGCAAACTGAAGGGTCCGGGGTTCGATTCCGGCATGGGTACATGCCTGGGTTGTGGGCTCAGTCCCCAGTGGGGGGCGTACAGGAGGCAGCCGATCAGTGATTCTCTCTCATCATTGATATTTCTATCTCTATCCCTCTCCCTTCCTCTCTAAAATCAATAAAAATATATTTTAAAAAAAATTAAAAAGAGAAAATGCCGCCCGGCAGGTGTGGTTAAGCATTGTTGACCCATGCACCAAGAGGATGGTTTGATTCCTGGTCAGGGCACATGCCCAGGTTGTGTGCTCAATCCTCATTGGGGGTGTGCAGAAGACAGTTGATGGATACTCATCAATGTTTCTATATCTCTCCCCCTCTCCCTTGCTCTCTAAAATAAATAAATAAAAAACATACCATTTTAAAAAGAGAGAAAATGCCTTAAATGGTACTGAAGTAGCCTTAAAAATCTCTAAAGCAGTGGTTCTCAACCTGTGGGTCGCAACCCCTTTGGTGGTCGAATGACCCTTTCACAGGGGTCGCCTAAGACCATCCTGCAGATCAGGTATTTACATTATGATTCCTAACAGTAGCAACATTACAGTTATGAAGTAGCAACGAAAATAATTTTATGGTTGGGTCACAAAATGAGGAACTGTATTTAAAGGGCCAGAAGGTTGAGAACCACTGCTCTAAAGAAATAAAGCCAAGTGTAAGTAGCCAAATTCTCAAGTAAATAGAATTATCATAAAATAGTAAGATAATAGAGAAACTTAGAAACACAGAGTAATATTTTAAGATGCAAACATACCACAAAATAATTTTTAATTTCTCATTTACTTCTTTTAAAAGTATAGAAATCAACTACTCAGTTTGTTCTAATTGATGTGTTTAGAATTTAGATCATAAACCAGTCTGACCTATACATTCAATGAAATGAGAAAATTGTTGAAGGGGAAGGAAACATTGGGGACGTTTAGTACATCTACCTCATTTTATAGTTAGGAATCTGGGACAGAGGGAAAGGTTAAGCCTCTGGACCTATATTGTGCTGCTAGTTATGTACAAGTGAAACCCAGTTCTGTTGATGCCTTGTTCAGAGTTTTTCTCATTGCTCCTTATAGCCTCAAAAGTATACCCTTGGGGCAACTAAGGAGTCTCCAAGGTAAGTGTCCAATAGTTGGAGAATGCCTAAATTACTAGGATACAACTCCCTGATACTATGCAGCTATTAAAGATCACAACTATGTAAAAAACCAGTAATCTAAGTCCAGATAAAAGCCTATTAGAAAATTCCCTGAATGTTAACAATAATTGCTTATACATAATGTAGAGGAACAATTAATGACTTCTCCTTCCTTTCTCTAGTTTCTAAATGTTTTAGTAGTAGTATTTTAATAGTGTATATGGAGAAAAATTCTCATTCATTTTTTAAAGAGGGGATATAATGCACAATATGGTGATTATAATAAATAATACTGTGTTATGTATTTGAAAGTTGCAAAGAGAGTACATCTTAAAAGTTCTCATTACTACCTGGCCAGTTTGGCTAAGTGGTTGGAGCATTGGCCCATGAACCAAAGGGTTACAGGTTCCCATTCCTGGTCAAGTGTGTGTATCTGGGTTATGGGTTCCATCCCCAGCCCCCATTGGGGCACATGCAGGAGGTAAACAATCAATATGTCTCTCTCACATCTATGTTTCTCTCTCTCTTTCTCTTTCCCTCCCTCCCTCCACTCTCTCTAAAAATCAATGGAGAAACTATCCTCAGGTGAGGATTAACCAAAAAAGAAAAAGTTCTCACCACAAGAGAAAAAATGTTATGTGTGTGATGGATGTTAACTAGACTTATTGTGGTGATCATTTTACAGTATATACAAATATTGAATAAGTGTACACCTGAAAGTAATATAATTTTAATGTCAATTACATCTCAATTAAAAAAAAAAAATGTTTTCCCCAAAATGGAAAAAAAAAAAAAAAAGTCATGATAATTGAGGGCCTTTTTCCCACCAGGCCTCAATTTCTCCCTTCTTTAAAATGAGGGTGTTGAACTACATGGTATCTAAGAGTTTCTTCAGCTCAGAGCCCCTGTGACTGTGTTTTCAAATTGAAGCAAAAAGAAACCATGAGGCACCTTCCAGAAGAGGTAGATGGCTCCTGCCATTCCTGGCAGGTCTTTGCCCCAACTCCAGTGAATTAAATGGAGTGCTGTTTTTTAGACAGCAACTTGAGATACACTGTATTTCTTTCTTATAGCTATTCAAAATCCTAATTACCATCTCGGCATTCTTTCAATTGCACAAATATTCATCAAGGGACCATTGTGTTCCAAGCACTGCTCAGGGCTAGGGTGTTTGGGTGTAACAAAGAACCAGATGTAGGCATCGTACTTGGGCAGCTCATAGCATCGTGTGGAATACAGTGTTATCGTACTTAAGATTCAGTTCCATATAGTGTGTGCAAGAGAGGTGCCTAATCCAGAATTGGGAGAATGGCAGGCCAGGCTTCTGAAAGGATGTAATACCTAGTCTGGGTCTGAAAGGTGAGGATCAATCATCAGTACTAACAGATAGGAAGACTGGGCATTTCAGGCAGACTGGGCATTTCAGTCCCTGAAGCAAGAAGCAAGAAATGCCTTACAACTGGAGCATGGAATGAAAGAGGGCAGAAGGGAAGTTAAGTGAGAAGCTGCAGGGCCAGGAGGAGCCACATCGCAGGAAGCTCAGGAAGCCACAGGAAGGAGTTGGCCTTTAGTCTATGGGAAATGGGAGGCTTATGCAGCAGGAAAGTAACTGGTATGGGTTGAACTGTGCTCCTCAAAAAAAGTTCTATTGTAATTCTAATCCCCTGTACCTCAGAATGTGACCTAATTTGGAGATAGGGTCTTTATAGCAGTAATCAAGCTAAAATGAGGTCACTCCAACATGACTGTGTCCTCATAAAAACAGGGAATTTAGACAAAGAAACACAAATAATGGAAGATGAGGTGAAGAAACACAGAAGACTACCATCTACAAGTCAAAGAGAGAGGCATGGACCAGGGGTGGGCAAACTTTTTGACTCGAGGGCCACAATGGGTTCTTAAACTGGACCGGAAGGCCGGAACAAAAGCATGGATGGAGTGTTTGTGTGAACTAATATAAATTCAAAGTAAACATCATTACATAAAAGGGTACGGTCTTTTTTTTTTTTTTTTTTTTTTTAGTTTTATTCATTTCAAACGGGCCGGCCCGGGGGCAGTAGTTTGCCCACGGCTGGAATAGACCCTTAGTAGGAACTAACCCTGTAGACATCTTGATTTTGGACTTCTAGCCTCCAAAACTCTTTTAAGCCAAGTAAATAAACAAGTAAAGAGGAATCAGTAAAACCGGTGACAAAAACAGTAAAAATTGAATACTAAATTTAGAAGATATTACAATACAATCACTGTGTTATTTGCTTTATACTAAGAAAATTATAAATATATCTTTGTATTTCGATCACAAATCCAAAAAAATTATTTATCATAATCTGGGCTCTGGACAACCTCATTGGCATCAACTACAGTGCTTAAGAAAAATTCAGATTTTTAAAAAATATATTTTTTATTGATTTCAGAGAGGAAGGAAGAGGGAGAGAGAGATAGAAACATCAATGATGAGAGAGAATCATGGATTGGCTGCCTCCTGCACGCCCCTTACTGGGGATCGAGCCTGCAACCCGGGCATGGGCCCTTGACCGGAATTGAACCTGTGACCCTTCAATCCGCAGGCTGATGCTTTCTCCAGTAAGCCAACCCGGCTAGGGCAAAATCCAGATTTTGGTTCTTTGCTTCAAACCAATGATATAATTCTAGAGCCACTCTAGATTTTTTAGCATAGTCACATATTAAGACTACTAAAGTGTAATAGAAATTCCAACATTTCAAGATTCAAATTCTATTACTCAGAATGTCTCTATCATTTAGAAGATGCAAAAGATGGCAGACTATGTCTTCATTTTGTTAGTGAAAATATTGATTGTGGTAATATGCAAACACCACCTAGGAAATTTTTAAAAGAGAAAATGGACTAATAAAAGAGAGTGTGAATACTAATAGCCTTAATCTCTATAATGCAATAAAGTAATTCACTTACGTTCTCAGGATGGAAGAATGAGGCAGTTTAAGAATCTTTTTTACATAATCATAGACTTTGCTACTGCACAAATAGAGTGTACATGCAAATTGCTTCATTTCTGTGGAGTACTCAGATGTTTCACTCCAGTTGTACAATTCCCATTTAAAATCTGTTAAAATAAATTTATTTATTCTTTTTTGATGAAAACATATAGAGTAACATTTTCAGGTATAGAGCATAAAATTTTGATTTAAAATGCACTGGGCACCGAAATTCAAATACAATCACATTTTAACTGAGTTTGTTCAGAGATTAATATCCTATCTTTGAGCCTGTTGACCAACTTATCCTGTTCATCTTGAATCATTTCACTAGAAAGAGGGAAGAAAAAAGTTTCCACTTGAGTCACTATATTTAACTTCACTGACAGCCTGAGTGGAGATTTTTAGAGACACAGGGAAGCAAATAAAACAACTGGATAAAATTAAGCCTCTTGATTATGAGGAGATTTTTTGTTTTATTTTGTTCCCTGGTTACTTTATATGAGGGTAAAAATTAGTCATGAGAAACATTTCTTGGGATAGGGTACTATTTGGATTGAACAGACAATCTCTCCTACCACTGAGAAAAAACAGAACAAGCACCCCTGTTCCTGGTGGGACATCTCTTAACTACCTCTATTCCTCACTTGGAAAAACACAAACTATTCTCCTCTAGAGATACCTACTCTTCTAGAAGCAGGACATATTTCTTATTCACCAGAATGTAAATTCAAATTATCTGCTTCTTTCATCAAAGAGTAAGTTGGCAATTCTTATTTTGCCCCTCTTTAAACATCCTGGTTCACAAAGACTCGGTAGTTTTTAAAATGGACACATATATTTATTCTATGGAATATTTTAGAAAATATTTGGAGATTCATACAATTTTTAAACTCAAAGGGATTCTGCAAATTATCTAGTTCAACTCCACTGCAAAAGGACTTTAGTGATAAATTATGTAGCAGTTAAAACTGTAGCCCTGACCGGTTTGGCTCAGTGGATAGAGTGTCGGCCTGCGGACTCAAGGATCCCGGGTTCGATTCCCGCCAAGGGCATGTACCTTGGTTGCGGGAACATCCCCAGTCGGGGGTGTGCAAGAGGCAGCTGATCGATGTTTCTCTCTCATCGATGTTTCTAACTCTCTATCCCTCTCCCTTCCTCTCTGTAAAAAAATCAATAAAATATATTTTTTACAAAATAAAAAAACTGTAAAGAATTTGAGCCTGGCTGGTGTGGCTAAGTGGTTGACCATCAACCTATGAACCAGGAGGCCGCAGTTACATTCCTGGTCAGAGCACATGCCCAGGTTTCTGGGCTCATTCCCCAGGGTGGGGATGGGGGATAGGGGATAGGGTGCAGGAGGCAGCTGATTGATGATTCACTCTCATCATTGATGTTTTTATCTCTCTCTCCTTCTCCCTTCCTCTCGGAAATCAGTAAGAGTATCTTTTTAAAAAAGGAAGAATTTGAGGTAGGGGAACAAAAAGGGGAAATGGAGGGCATCTGTAATACTCTCAACAACAAAAATAAATTTTAAAAAAGAATTTGAGATAACATGGGTAAATATTATTATAAAAAGTGAAAAGTACACTATCTGATATAAACCATCTGATCTCAACTCTGGGAAACAGGATTAACTGTTATTTTTATCATTTATATACTTCTTTGCTTTTCTTATAATAAACATATAACTTTTAAAATTGGAAAACCATAAGAGGATTTTGGCGATTACTTTTCGTTCTTCTTGCTTATGCTATGGAGATTTTTCACTTCTCAGCCAAAAAGTATGTTTTTATAAGCAATAGCAAAGTAAATACAGGTACTTAAGATATTTCAGAAAAGTTAAGAGCTCTTTTGCAAATATTACAGGTCACTGGGGAGCATACCTGAAAACTGTGCTCGTAGCAGACATTCTGTTTCTTCAGAAAGCAGTCTCTCTTCTACCAGTGCATCAATTAATCGTAAACCCTCTCTCTTCTTGGTCATCCTGTAGTTTTTGACAGGAACAAGTCTTTTTTTGGCCAATGGTAGCATCTGTTGCACTTCAGCCAGTTTCTCTGCTACTGTCAAAGGTCTCTTCAAACTGTAGTTATGGTCCTCAGTAGCAACCTCTTCAGAATCATCAGGAAGTGGCTCTTTTAGGATTTTCTGTCTTGCTTTACCGTTATTATGTACACCTTGAAGAACCTATGACAGAAATAGAAAATTACGATTATTTTAGAAATTATCACACAGAAGATTATCTATAAAAATACCACTGAACACAAAGCACTCATCTGGTTGCTGTGGAGTCAGTTATGAAAGAGAGGTCACAATCTCTGATTTTTAAAAAATGTACAGTCTGTAGGACAATGTAAACAGGGTTTCTTTTTTTTGCATCTATACAGAAATAGTAATATGATGCTGAAAGTTTCTGAAATGATTAAAGTAACTAGAGAAAGATGGTAATTTGTGCATAGATATGAGTTTTGAGTAGTTCTCTGAAGGAGCAATAACATGGCTTAATGGAGGGGACAGGGAAGTTACTTGTGCAAAAAGGAAGGCATAGTGGACAGAGCCTGAGCGTTAGAATTAAGACTAACCAGTGTTTGAATTCCGGCTCCCTCACTTGTTAGCTGTCACCTAATCTCTACAATCCCTCATCTCCTCATTTGTTTTGAGGATACAAGAATGTATGTAAATCTCCTAGTACAATGCCTAACTATTGTACGTCTTAATAAATAGTAACTATTTTTGATTTTGCACAAAAGCATGAAAGCAAGTCAATTTACTGTGGGTAAGTTTAAGTATATGAGTTCAAAATGACAGTTCAAAGCAATTAGAAATACACAGATCGGTTAAATAGGAAGCTTTGGAACTTATGAGTTTCAATTTAACAGCATCTATTATTGTTTTGAATAGGGGAATAAGAAAAAACACCACCAAAAGAAGTATACTCCATTGAATAAGAGGAAGGTAAGAGTAGTAGCAACAGACTAAAACAGTTAGATGACTATGCAGTCTGTATAGTGACTGAGCAATGTACAAGAGTGTGGCTAAGGGGTCCAAGGATAAAATAAAAACAATCAGCCTGGCCAGTGTGGCTCACTGGTTGAGCATCGACTTTTGAACCAATACTGGTGACTGAGTCATAGAAAGTCTTCTATTTCTGTACTAGAAGCCCGGTGTACGAATTCGTGCACCCATGGAGTCCCTCGGCCTGGCCTGCGGGATGGGGCCAAAATCAGCTCTCCGACATCCCCCAAGGGGGTCTCGGATTGCGAGAGGGCACCGGCCAGGCTGAGGGACCCCACTGGTGCACGATCGGGCTGGGGAGGGACGCGGGAGGTTGGCCAGCTGGGGAGGGATGGAGGGAGGGCTCCAGGGCGTGTTCCGCCTGTTTCACTCAGTCCCAATCAGCCAGACCCCAGGAGCAAGCTAACCTACTGGTCGAAGCATCTGACCCTGGTGGTCAGTGCACGTCATAGCAAGCAGTTGAGCGGCCTTAACATATCATTAGCATATTATGCTTTGATTGGTTGAACAGACAACCGGACAACCAGACACTTAGCACATTAGGCTTTTATTATATAGGATATCCCTCTATGTCAACACTAATAATTAGGTACATCTTTCGTCAAAATCAGTAACATTCCTGGGAGGAGCCAAAAAAGGGGGGCAATTTCTAAGTATTATGAAAACTGTCACATATGGGCCCAGCTGGCATGGCTCAACGGTTGAGCATCAACCTATGAACCAGGAGGTCATAGTTCAATTCCAAGTTGGGGCACATGCCTAGGTTGCCGGCTCAATCCCCAGTGTGGGGCTGATTCTCATCATTCATGTTTCTAACTCTCTCTCCCTCTCCCTTCTTTTCTGAAATAAAAAAATACATTTTTTAAAAAACTGTTACATACGTAAAAGCATGAATTTTATGTCCAGGCTTGTTTATGCCTGAGTTGATTTTTGTGATCAATTTAGTAACCTCTATGTATATCTACACACATCACCTGCATTTATATACCTTACTTTTTATAAAGCTCCAAAAGCAGTATTACTAGTATTATACATTTAAATATAAACAAAACAACACTAATTTTCTAAGCATTTAAAATTTATTATTGGACTTTACGATGTAGGGTGTTGTGTTTTTTTTAATCTTTGCAGATTTTAGCTATAATGTAAGCTATCTTGATTTTTAAAGGCTCAGTAAAATTTAGTTTTGTTTATGCATAGATTTAAGTACCTTGTATAGAGAAACAGAAGGCACAGCTCCTTTTTTCAGCATTCTTCTTAAGCCATATGACTCAAAGTCACTTTCCAGAAAATGTTTGGAACATAGCATAGCACTTGGTCCTGGGATCCAAATCTTTTTGCTTATGGGGTCCACACGATTAACAGCCCTGATCCATTTTGAGCGCAGTATGGTATCAGTTGGAAATCTATAGCAATCATATTAAAGTTCTATTAACATGAAAATGTTATAGTAATGATACATACAGCAGACATAAACCCATCTATTTTAACTGCTTTATATAACCATTAAGTCCAGTTCAAGTTAATTTACTTAATCTGATTTCATTTTTCAAAATTATTTGGTATTTTTTTTCTTTCTTTTTATTGCTTAAAGTATTACAAAGGGTATTACATGTGTCCTTCGCCCCCCCCCCCCCCCCCCCCCCCGCTTGAAAATCCCCTGGCCTCCCCTACCCCCATTATTTGGTATTTCTGAATCCAGAAGTACAATAGTGATCCTGTCTCCCAATTTGTATGGGGGCAATCCCTATATTAAATATCCTACCACATTTTGTCTTTACTGCCTACACTGAACAGAATCAGCTCAAATTTAATGTGTTTTCCTTTTCTGGCAATTTTCCCCCTTATGGCGATTTTAAACCAGGTCCACAAATTCTTTGTACTCTTCCAAGAGGTGAAGCCTAATTCCCCTCCCCTTGAGTGTGGGCTGGAGTTAGTGATTTGCTTCTAAGGAATACAAAGAGCAGACGTGATGGTGGGCAATGAAACTGGATCATAAAGGGCACCGAGGCTTCCTCCTTACTCTACTGAATGGTTTTTCTCCAAGTGGAAGTTACCTGCCATGTGATAAACGGCCTTACGAGCTCCACTTGGTAAGAAACTGGCCTCCAGCCGAAGGACCTGTGAGTGAGCCTTGTTGAAAAAAAGCCCCTTCAGCCTCAGTCAAGCCTTATCCAATCTTTCCTTTTTATGATGTATTTTCATTGATTTCAGAGAGGAAGGGAGAGGGAAAGATAGAAACATCAGTGATGAGAATCACAATCGGCTGCCTCCTGCACGCCCCTCATGAATTCTAGCCTGAAACCCCTGCATGTGCCCTGACCAGAAATAGAACCTCCACTTCCCCGTTCATGTGTCAACGACTCAACCACTGGGCACACTGCCCCACAAGCCTTCAATCTTAGGAGACACCCTGTAACACCCAGCTAATCCACTCCTGAATTTTTAAAAAATCTTTGCTGTTGAAGAGTATTACAGATGTCCCTTTTCTTTTAACCCAACGCCCTCCTCCACCCCATTTCTGCCCCACCCCAGGCATTCACCTAGTGCAGTGATGGCGAACCTATGACACGCGTGTCAGAGGTGACACGCGAACTCATTTTTTTGGTTGATTTTTCTTTGTTAAATGGCATTTAAATATATAAAATAAATATCAAAAATATAAGTCTTTGTTTTACTATGGTTGCAAAGATCAAAAAATTTCTAAATGTGACACGGCACCAAAGTTAGGGTTTTTCAAAATGCTGACACGCCGCGCTCAAAAGGTTCGCCATCACTGACCTAGTGTCTGTGTCCACAGGTAATGCATATAAGATTTTTGGTTAATCTCTTCCTGCCCCACTCTGAGATTCCTGCCTGTTCAATGCCCCTAATTTTATCTTAATCAGTTTATTTTGTTCATTAGATTCCTTGTTCATTTACATTTAGATACAACTGTTGATATGTACTTACTGCCATTTTATTGTTCATTTTTTATCTTTTTTCCCCCTTCTTCCTCATCTTAAAGAATAGGCCTCACTTAGCCTGGCAGGTGTGGCTCAGTGGTTGTGCGACCCATAAATATGAGGTTCCGTTGGATTCCCGGTCAGGGACCCATGCCCGGCTTGCAGGCTAGATCCCCCGGGGGGAGCGTGCAGGAGGAAGCTGATCAATGACTCTCTCTCATCATTGATATTTCTCCCTCTCCCTTCCTTTCTGAAGTCAATAAAAATATGTATTTTTTTTAAAAAGTGCTTTATCAATGGCTCAACTCTACATCTCACATTACCTTAATAGGTTACTTCTTTTTTTAATAATCCTCACTGGAGGATATGTTTATTAATTTTTAGATAGAGAGGAGGGAGGGAGGGCGGTAGAACGGGGCAGAGAAGGAAAGACAGAAACATCCATGTGAGAGAGGAACATCAACCCAACCATCTATCTGTTGATTGCCTCCCCCTTGCGCCCCAATCGGGGATCCAGTCGCAACGCAGGTAAGCGCTCCGACCGGATGGAACCCACAACCTTTCCGGTGCTCCAGACCACGCTCCAAAGAACGGAGCCGCCCCGCCAGGGTTAGGTTCCCTCCTTTTAAAGTATACTTCTGTCTCCGAGGACGTTTTGCCCACGTTTCTACTTCCCAGCGGGCCTTGAACACTGATTTTAATCCTGGACCATAGATGTGGGCTCCATCTAGACCGGTCTGAAGATCTGCCCTCCCTAGATCCGGCCAGAACACGTCCGGCCTGGTCGCGCCCGGCGACGGCTCCTGAGCAACTTGTAATGACGGGCACGACCGGGGAAAACCGACCTGCACTCACGCCCACGAGCAGCCCATACAGAGTGGAAGCGCACGCCTCAACGGCTCTTCCAAATTCCCCTCGCTTCCCGCCTCCTCACGTTAAATACGTCAGAAAGGAAACACAATTCCTTTCAAGGAACCGTCGCGAAAAGCCAGAGGTAGGCCGTAGGCCTTGAGAACGCATCAGCTATTTGGAGGTAATCACTGAGCGGGGGAAACACGAACGATTTTAACCCTCACAGTTCCCGGGTTTCCTTCCCCAGCCCGCGTCACGCAGGTCAAGCACGTCACGTGGACGGCGCCACACTCAGCCCCTCCCACGCTGGCCTCCTGCCCGCCTGGCGGGGCCAGGAGTTAAGACAGCTCCGAGGCTGCGCTCACGCACTGATGGAAAGAGTAGCCCTGCTTGCGGCTCTCCAGGGTGTCCTTGGTGCTGCAACCCACAGCGGAGCAACTTCGGGTCATCTTCTTGTAACGTGGGGTCCCACTTCCGGTGCCCCCGAACTGCACGAACCACGAGGAACTTAGCTCCGCCCGCTGGGCGCCTGCGACCTTTATTTGTCGGGAAGGCGGGCTTTAAGGCGCAGGACTCTTAGCCTTCCTTCCTGTGGGCGCTACGCTAGACGCCGTGACCAATCACAGGCTACGTGATGTCTCAGCAGCCAATCCGAAAGGTCAAGGGCACGAAGACGAGCACTTGATCGCCCCGCCCTCTCTGTTCGGGGTGGTTGGGCGTTTTTCTGTAATGGGCCTGTTTTTCGGTTGTTTTCACCCGCTGTGGTTTAATCCAGGGCCATCGCGCTGTTTGTGAGGCTCACCCTGGAGATGAGAAGCGGAGAGGCAAGGCCAACGTTACGGGGAATCCAGGGGCGATGGATCTCCGGCTGAAAAGAAATGGAAGATATGATGAGAAGAGGGAGAGGAATAAACGCGTGTGCCCTAGCAATACTGAAGACAAATTGGGCCCAAAATAAGTTATTTAGAGAGGCATGTCTTTTTTTTTTTTTTTTTTTTTGCGTTCTATTTGGTTACTTCCCTAAGGCGGAGATAATGTAGGAGCTGTTGGTAGGTTTGGGCGTAGGTATGTGACCCCGGAGGATCTTGAATGATTTGTGAGAATGCGTCGACTTTTAATTCAACGAACACTTTCCTGCAACACCCTTTGAAACAATGCGGAGTTAAGGAAATTAGGTAAGTTTTTTCCAATAGTACTAGGAGGGGCAAGAGGAAGGGCAGTGAGGTGATTTTGTTTAAGGTGTGGGGCCATCATACCCAGGAGCTTTCAGGAGTGAGAAGATCTTAGGACGATGTCTCTGTTTACGGTATGAGATTTCAATCTTCATAGAAGAAACAAAATGGGACCAATTTAGGGTATGGTTTGAGTCTTTGAAGAGATCCTGAGCATATTAAGTAGTTTCTTTTTCTCCCGCTTAATATAAATGTTTGTAACTTTTTCATTTCTTCTCTAGCTCGAAAGAATGATTGCTTCCCCCACAATCCCCTCCGTTTACTTTGTCCAGATTCCAGACAAAAAGACTCAGCTCAAGGTATTATTTATTCCCATCTACTTCCAGTTATGTTTATATCCTATTTGAGTGAAATTAACAGCTGTTGCTTACATAGCTTTCTTAAAAGTCACATTTGGGGAACATTGATCCTTGGGGAATGAGCTTGCTTGGTTATGAGACGTGCAAAGGGTAGGACCTGGAGTTAAAAATCACATTCGGTTGTTTCGACTGTTAGAAACTTTTCACCAGTTAAAACTGAATGAGGCTAAACAGAGGTAAATAACAGTCTTCAGTTATTTTCAGAGAAAAAGTTGGTTGCCTTATTATTTTATGTAACAGTTATATCGAGTTAGGTAATTCCTGTACCATACAATTAACCCACATAAAATGTACAACTTCAGTGGGTGTTAGTATATTTGTGAGTTGTGCAACCATCACCACATTTGGGAACATTTTCATCACTACTCCCTCCCCAAATTCATTCTCCTTGGCAGTCCTTACATCTTCTCTCCCACAGCGCCTGGTAACTATTACTCTCTTTGTGTAGATTTGCCTATTCTAGGCACTTCGTACAAGTGGAATCAAACTAATAAATGGTCCTTATAATTGACTCCTGGCTCCTTTCACTGAGAATGTTTAAGGTTCATCCATGTTGTATTATATATAGGTAGTTCATTTTTTAATTTTTTTTATTGCCAAAAGATTTTCTCTTGTATATGCCACATTTATTTATCTATCCATCAGTTGGTGGACATTTAGGTTGTTTCCATTGGTGGGGGGGAGGGGGGACTATTACGAATAATGCTGCTGTGAACATTAGCAAACAAGTAAGTTTGTGTGTAGACCTGTTTTTCTCAGAAAGAGGGAGAAAGAGAAACATTGGTGGCCTCCTGCATGCCCCCTATGGGGTATTGAGCCCCCAAACTGGGCATGTGCCCTGCAACCTTTTGGTGCATGGGGTGACACTCAACCACCTGAGCCACACCAGCCAGGGCGAAATATGCTCTTATGTTGAGCCTTTTGAGGAAATACCAAACTGATTTTCCAAAGGGGCTGCACTATTTTGCATTAGCAATGGATGAGGGTTCAAGTTGCTCCACATTCTCATAGGAGTGAAGTGGTATCTCATAGTGGTGGTTGCCCTGTTTTTAAGGACTCAAAGTTTGTAAAGAATCTGCTAGAAGGTGCTTCTTGAGTACAGAGACTATTTCCAAGGTGAATTTGTCTTTTCAGTCGCTGGCATACAAATAGATAGATATGTGGTTCTGCTCTAATGTCATACATGTTCCTGAAAAACCCTTATGTTCAGAAAAGTGCATTTAAAAGGAGGTGGGCTTGTGGGAAAAATAGGGCTGATTACTCAAAACCTATGCAGTTTGATAATCTTGAAAATAAGCAGTGATTAGCTGGAGTGAAATACTCTTATACCCTCCCACCCCATTAACAGTTACAGGTAACTAAATGGGGATTGTCATAGGGTATATTAAAAGAACAAGGCTGGTGGGTGCTAGATTTTACAGATGGAAATGGAGCTCTAGGCGAATGGGCTGCTGTTAAAATGGGGTCAGAAGTAGTGTAATCTGCTGAGAACCTAGGGGGAGGAACCCCTAGATACAGGTACTCATTTTTCTTTTTTCCTAAGATAGAGTTGAAAGTACCCATGCTTCCACCAGCTGGTTGGCTCAGTGGTTGAGCGTCAACCCATGAATCAGAGGTCCCTGTTCACACAGTATTGGTGCTGCCATTTCAGCATCAGAGTTCAGAAAAAAAAGAGACTTTTTCCTTTTCTGCTCAATTGGATTCCAGATATTAGGTTCTCCTAGGAAAGATGAAACAATGTTGCTCTCACATTCTGGTGCATTCTTACAGATGAGTTACTGAAAACTGCTATATTGCAAAACAGATTTAAGTGTAGACTGCTTAAATGAAAATAACCAGCTCCATAGAAACTACAAGGGGTCGCTGCCAGGGGTATTACTAGTGTACTTCTGGATAGAGAAGTGTGTACACTCTTATAAATGGATTTTTTTTTTTTTTTTTAGTTCAGTTGCATTTATTTATTTCCACATTTGTTTATCACTTTTACATGCTTTTTTGTTGCTATTTTTTTAATTTTAAAATATATATATATATAATTTTTTTATTTCAGAGGAAGGGAGAGGAGAGAAAGTTAGAAACATCAATGATGAGAAAGAATCATTGATCAGGGAAATTGAACTGTGACCTCCTGGTTCATAGATTGATGCTCAACCATTGAGCCATGCTGGCCAGGCTTGTTGCTGTTTTTTACTGTTTTACTGGTGACATTGAGGTTCTCATTTTGATCGTTTGATTATATCTTTGCTTCCTTCAATAACTTCATATCCAGTGATTAAACTTTTTCGCTGCTGTTCACATAATGAACCGCTGTGATTATTGAATATGTTAATGAGGATATGTAAGCTGTATTAAAGATGCTATTTGAAAAAGGCATTCGCTGTTAACACAAAGTAATTTAAAAGAAAACATCTCTTTTCAGGAAGTCCATTCTTGGAGATGTTGGGAAGATTCCTGGGTCTCGGAAGATGACTTGAAATATGCAGGGGAAGTAGTGTATCTTTGTGTCTTAAATATAGTAAGTATTCCTGTGAGTTAGAAAGGGAGGATTGTCCAAGTTAAAAATGGATTTATAAAGACTTTGGTGAAATCTAATTTTCTGTTTTATGGTATAGAATCTCATTAATTGGTCACTTGGGAAAAAATAACACCTAATTCTGATTGAACAGGTATTGTGCTAAGCGTTTTATTTATTTATTTTTATATAAATTTTATTGATATTTTACAGAGAGGAAGGGAGAGGGATAGAGAGTTAGAAACATTGATGAGAGAGAAACATCAATCAGCTGCCTCTTGCACACCCCCTACTGGGGATGTGACCGCAACCAAGGTACATGTCCTTAACTGGAATTGAACCCGGGACCCTTGAGTCCACAGACCGACGCTCTATCCACTGAGCCAAACCGGTTAGGGCAAGTGTGCTAAGCGTTTTATACACACAGAAGTACAATGATTGCTTTTGAGCAATATTTCTCACAATAACCCTTTGAGAGCAAATAGACTTTTTGCTTTCTAGGACTGGTATCTTCCTCATTAAACACCTACCCTTTTATTAGATTCTTAATTAGTTCTACTGCAACCTTTATTTTGTTGTCCTGGCATAATAAAGTATATTTCTAGTAACTGATTTATGTTCTTCCTGGTCTTTTTATCCTTTTAGTTCTCTGGGGTTTTTTTTTTTGCTTCAGAAAGGCTTGGGGTATTGAAATTATTGCTGACCAAATATAAATACAGTTCTGAATCTGATTCTTCCCCCAAAATGTCAGGCTTTTCCAGCTAACTCATAAGTTGTACATTTGATTTTTTTGGATATGAATTGTGACCCTCTGCATTACTTATGTATTGCTTTGTAACAAATTACCCAAAACTTAGTAGTTTAAAATAACAAACACTTACAATGGAGGGAGGGGGAACAAACTCTTTCACTTGGCATGCCTCGGTTTCTTAATGGCTGTTGACTGAAGATTTCAGTTATTCTTCATTATATGAATCTCTCTTTAGGCTGCCTGCGTTGTCCTCACACATGACAGCTGGCTTCCCCCAGAGGGAATGATACAAGAGAGCGAGGCCAAGGTGGAAGCTTATCTTTCAAAAGTTAATCTTGAAACTGACATAACGTCACTTCTGTCCTGTTCTATTGGTCAGCCCGGAAGGAGTGGCTCAGTGGTTGAGCACCGACCTTTGAACCAGGAGATCACAGTTCAATTCCTGGTTAGGGCACATGCCCAAGTTCTGGGCTTGATCCCCAGTGTGGGGCATGTAAGAAGCAGCCAATCAGTGATTATCTTTCAGCATTGATGTTTCTATCTCTCTCTTCCTTCCCCTTCTCTGAAATCAATAAAAATATATATTTTGCTCTGGCCGTTTTGGCTCAGTGGATAGAGACCCGCCTGCGGACAGAAGAGTCCTGGGTTTCGGTGAGGTTGAAACGGCCCCAGTGAGGTCGGGATGGCCCTGGTGAGGTCGAAACAGCCCTGGTGAGGTCAGGACGGCCCCGGTGGGGTAGGGACAGCCCCATTGAGGTAGGGATGGCCCCAGTGAGGTTGGGACGGCTCCAGTGAGGTTGGGACTGATAATGGGGACCAGTATAGACTGATGAACAGGGGTAGATGCAGAGGCAGAGCAGCATTGAACAGAATGTCAAACTACAGTGGGAATCCTGGGGAGGGAATTGGGGGGGGGGGGGGGGGGGGGGGGGGTTTAAGAGATCAACAGAAGGACTTATATGCATGCATACAAGAATAACCAATGGCCAAAACCGGTTTGGCTCAGTGGATAGAGCGTCGGCCTGCGGACTGAAGGGTCCCAGGTTCGATTCCGGTCAAGGGCATGTACCTGGGTTGCGGGCACTTCCCCAGTGGGGGATGTGCAGGAGGCAGCTGATCGATGTTTCTCTCTCATCGATGTTTCTGGCTCTCTGTCTCTCTCCCTTCTCTCTGTAAAAAATTAATAAAATATATTTTAAAAAAATTAAAAAAAAAAAAAAGAATAACCAATGGACACAAGACACTAGGGGGTAAGGGCCGGGGGAATGTAAAGGGGGGGGGGGGAAGGAGACATATGTAATACTCTTTGTAATACTTCAAGAAATAAAAATTATTTAAAAAAAGAGTCCCGGGTTCAATTCCAGTCAAGGGCACGTACCTCGGTTGCACGCTCCTCCCTGGCCTGGGCCTTGGTTGGGGCTCATGGAAACCACTTGATGTGTTTCTCACATCGATATTCCTCTCTGCCTTTCCCTCTCCCACTCTCTGAAAATCAATGGAAAAATATCCTAGGGTAAGGATTAAAAAATATTTTTTTAAGAGAGAGCGCTTGTTTGGATACAAACTTTCATATGTCTTAATTATTTGACTTGAGGGTCAAATATGAATCTCTTAATTCAATAATTAAGAGTAAAAAAAAGCTTTTAAGAAATATATAGGTATAAGTTGATGCCTAACCACTGAGAAAAACCAGCTAGACGTGCTCTTATTTGAGGTGCACATTTTCTTTATGCCTATGTATATAAACTACTTAAGTGATGTTACACTTCTTTGGAAAGTTTCTAGGGCGTTCATAAGAAAGTTCATTTTATAGTCGGAAAAAGCTCTACCTTGATCATATACTAGGTGTACTGGTTAATGCGGATTTTTTTCAGAAGATGGAGTTACACATATGTTGATATATATGCGATTTGATACGTATGCGATTTTGTTGTATTGACAACAAGCTTCAAAACTTCATATATGGTCAAATTTTCTGAAGGTGTTAACATCATAGATATTTTTACACTTAAAAATGTCGAATTTCATGCCAAAAAGACATTTGCGGGAAGTTTTAATTCATTATTTTGAAGAAAAGTACTGCTGAAAGTTATCGTATACTTCAAGGAAGTTTATAGTGAATATGCTCCATCTCAAGATATTTGTGAATACTGGTTTAAACACTTTAAAAGTGATGCTTTCAATGTGAAAGACAAAGAATGTCCAGGTCAATTTGAACCACCCTTTTATCATAAAATGACCAGAATGGGCCAAAAGACACGGCAAAGTAGTTTTGCTTCATGATAATGCACCATCACACACTTCAAAACCAGTTAAAGACACGTTAAAAGATCTTGCCTGGGAAGTATTTAACCCACCCGCCGCATTCACCAGACCTTGCTCCTTCAGATGACCACTTGTTCTGATCGATGGCACATGCACTTTCTGAGCAGCCCTTCAAAATGTATGAAGAAGTGGAAAATTGGGTCTCTGAATGGTTTGCCTCAAAACAAGAAAAGTTCTATTGGGACGGTATCCACAAATTACCTGAAAGATGGGGGAAATGTGTAGCTAGTGATGGACATTACTTTGAATAAAGCACTTCTGATGTTTCTCTTGAAATTACCGTGTTTTCTCTGATTATAAAATCCACATTATTAACCGGTACACCTACTATATATTTTTTGAACCCGTTGCCCCTCTCCTAATTATGCCCAGGTGGAGGCAGTTAGAGAAGTGTTTGAAACTAAGATGTAGATAGAAATTGAATATCCCTACCCCTAATATTTTGCTTAGGGTGTAGACTGAGTTGGAAAGGTTGAAATTTCTGTTTAGAGTTTTTCAAGGAATATAGTCCAATTACTTACAGGCAGTTACACAAATATTTAACGTAGGATGGGGTAAAGATACAATTATGCATTGGCAGAATTAGAGCAGGTTTTTGTTTTGTTTTGTTTTTTAAAGTGAAAGTGAGTTAATCAGTGAGACAGAGAATGGGCTACTCCACAGACAGTAGCCGAATTAGAGCAGTTTGCCTTTTTCCCTCAAAGCTTGATTTTTATCCAGTATGGTTAATATACTTCCTTTTCTTTCTACTGCTGTCCCCCACTCCCTTCTAGGTGCTTCTGTCCCTCTTTTTTTCCCTCTTTTTAAAAAAATATGTTTTTATAGATTTATTTTTTTTTTTAAGTTTTTGTAGAAAGAGAGAGGGAAGCAGAGACCAGTATGTGCCCTGACCAGTAATCAAACTGGTGACCTTTTGATGCTCTGGACTACATCCAACCAACTGAGCCGCACCTGCCAGGGCTCTGCCTCTCTTAATAAGTAAAATACAGACCTTGCTAAGCAATCAGAATGTTCTGAAGAATTCTCTTAGTGCCTGGGATTTGTAATATTTTCAGTCTTTTCCCTTTATCACTGCTTAAAAGTTCTTTGTTAGGAGAGACAACCCTCCCCTTTTAAAGTTTTTAAACTTTTGGTCTTTGGAAACCTTGTCTAATAACAAAAGCATTACATACAAACAGTTTTGAAATGTAGTAAGGTATGATTACCCTTTCTGTATCAGATCTGATTGTGAGAAGAAGATAACTAAGTTTGCATAAGGGTAACCTGTGCAAAGTAGATAAATGATGTATTGACATTATCTTTGTTATGGGTTTTTTCCAATCAGTAAAATTGGAGGTCTTATCAATTCTGAGAGAATTGAAATGTATAGAAATTTGCATGCATTACGTGGTTGTATTTAAAGGGTTAAGCAATGCAAACCTTATGACTAAAGCATAAGTTGAAAATAACAAAGTATATATGTCCAATGATTAAACTTTTCTCACTGCTGTTCACATCATGATTTATTGTGATTAATGTATGTGGATGAGGACATAATAGAAAAAGAAAATTGTGAGGCTTATAGATACATAGTTTTTGTACATTGATGTACCTGTAATGTTTTTTCTTTCAGGAATAAAATTGAAGGGTGTTTTTCTTAGAAAACATTTGTCTGATTTATTTGCATTGAAGATTTATATAATAAGGTAAGAGGTTTATAAATTAGTTTTGATAAAACAAAAAACGTTTGAGCAAAATATTGACATTTGAGCATAATTTGGATATTGTACTCAATTACAATTTTCTCCTTATTTCAGCTTTCAAAGATAACACATGATTTCAAAGAAAATATAACTTTCTGAATCAATAGATTAGATTAAGAATAGGCCATTGGCGGGGGTTGCAGATTTTTAACCTTAATAGTCATTTTTTCTTAAAAATAATGACATAATCCTTCCAACCCCTGAAATTCTTAGAGATCATATGTTTTGGGGTTTAAATTTGCTGAACCACTGGATATTTTATAAGTACTCTTGATGTGCCAGTGGGTGATCATTGTATAAACTTAAGCTTTGTTCAGTAATAGTAGATGGCAGGTAGTTGGAAGCTGGGAATCTCAAATCTAATACCAGGTTAATCTGTAATTAATTAGGCATCTTGTCTAAGAAATACAAAGGGAAAAAATTGTGGATACTCAATGTTTTTGTTTTTTCCTTTTTCCATAGAATCCTTTTGTTGTTGCTGTTCCCATTTTCCCTTTTGATCATAAATCAAAGGAAAAGATGCATTGTTGATCAACCTTTTGGTTGAATAGTGTGTGATTGTTACCAGACAGTAACTGGACCTGGAGTGGGCCTGCTTCAAGCCAGTCTATATTATGTGGGTTCTTGACTTTGTGCAGGAAAGATTTCACAACACGAGTCCAAGTGATTTTGAGAGTATATAGTACATTTATTAAAGCTAGGGACAGTGAAACAAGGAAGGGCTTAGGATATAAGAAACAACAGGGGAGAGCCTAGGCAGGGCTTTTTTGACTTTCTAGAAATGTTATAGGGAAAAGATGAACCTCGGCAGAGCTACTTTGGCTCACTGAGAAGTCAAAGAAAAGGGGGCCTTGGAGGCAGATTTAGGGTGTTTGCTGGGGATGAGCTGCCACTGCCCATTGCTCCCCTGGTTGCAAGTCTTTAGAGTTTAGGAGATGAACGCCTGAAATGGAAGAAAGGTGTGGGCATGCTCCCAGAAAGGAGAGCATGCGTGCCTCTTTTACTTTGTTTTCAATGTTGATTTAAGGTAATTTTCTCTGTCTTAAAAGTGGATGCAAACTTTGTTTATGGCCCTTAATGAAAAGATTTACAAAATAAATGCATTCAAAAACAAAACTAAAACAATATTAATGGGATGATGATACTGTTACAGTAATAAACATGGTACTAATTGCTATAGAATAAGTTGTAAACACATAAGACCTTGCGTCTTGTGATGATTGTAAAGTTTTACAATCTTGACAACAGTAATTTTTTGCAAATCTCAAGATTATTTAAATGAGGAGAGGGGCCTAAGTTATCAAAAGAATATCTCTGGACTCTGCAAATCCTAATTTGAAGAATTTTGTAATACATTACCTCCAAACATTCTTCTAGCTCTAGTCCAGTGATGGCAAACCTATTGAGCTCGACTTGTCGGCATTTTGAAAAACCCTAACTTAACTCTGGTGCCGTGTCACATATAGAAATCTTTTGATATTTGCAACCATAGTAAAACAAAGATTTATATTTTTGATATTTATTTTATATATTTAAATGCCATTTAACAAAGAAAAATCAACCAAAAAAATGAGTTCGCGTGTCACCTCTGACACGCGTGTCATAGGTTCGCCATCACTGCTCTAGTCAGTAATTCAGAGTCTTGGAACTAGCATTTCTTTAAAAACTAGAATTCCTTTGCAAAGCTTTTTATTTAATCTAAGACTAGGCTTGGCTAGTAGTTAACTAAATTGAATTAAAAATTGACTGCACTAATCCAAGTTTTTCTTTTTAGATACAGGTAGTCCTTACTTTGCACTGATCCAAAATGCATTTTTCATAGTTTAAATAAATAACAGCGGTCCCCCAACAACATGGTTGAAGTTTCGGTTACCACAACATTAACTGTGAATTGTTGTATAAACTTTGCTGCTAACTCTTATTCCACAAATAATTTTGCAAATAAAAGATGTGCATCATGATCAGTAACCAGTTGCATCACTTCTACCAAAGTCTGTTGGTGATTGGTCACTGAACATCTATTAGTTCACATACAGACAGTAAAGAAAAATTGTGTTGCCTTATTGTCTTCCAGTGATAAACCTATGTGACATTTTATAAAAATGGATAATCAAAAGAGGGAATTGGTCAACAAAGATGACTGCAGTAAAGAAACAAAAAAGTGATAACACTGGAGGTGAAATTGAATGTGATTAGATTTGAAAATGGTGATAGCAGACAAGATGAGATCTAAGCCTACATGATGCTACAGTTCATATTTTAAAAGCTGATGAATATAAAAAACAAAGTTGCATCAACATTTTTAACTTTAAGTTTTACTAGGAACAGAAAGCCACTTATGGTTGAAATGGAGCATTTACTTCTACTTTAGATTGAGGACTGTAATCAACAAATCCCACTCAGTTTCACTAGCATTCAGTCCAAAATGTCAAAGTGCTACATTGAAAGAAATGATAATTATAAGAAGAACATTTTACTGCCAGTAAAGACTGGTTTCATCCCTTCAGAAGTCTGCATGAATTCATTAACCTTAAACCGTCTGGTGAAACTGCAAGCTCAGGGAAGGATGCTACTGTGAAATTTGCACCCAAATTCTAAGAATTACAGGTAGTCCTGGCAAAAAAACTGCAGGATTTGGATGGAATGTAAATGGAATTATAGAAGATACAGATGACCATGGGAAGTTGGCACTGCCTCCATTCAAGTAGTAGTTCTGGATATGTAGTCAGAGGAACTCAGTGAAGTCAAACATGGTTGTGAGGAAAGTGGTTGGGTCATAAAGGATGAATGTGTCTCAGAGGAAGTGATGCAGATGAAAAACTTCCCATTAAAGGAACTCTCAGATTTTTCTGCCATTAAAAGCACAAAGGATAAAATTTCAGAAGCTAATCCAAATTTAGAAAAGAGTATGATAATTTGCCAAGGTATAGACAAGAGCTTATAAAGAAATAAAATACTGCCCCACTTGTGTGGCTCAGTTTGGATCCAGGCACCAAGAGGTGCCCTGTTCAATGCCTGGTGAGGGCACTTGCCCAGGTCAATCCGCAGTAGGGAGCATGCAGGAGGTAGCCAATCGATGTTGATGTTTCTGTCTCATTGATGTTTCTATTTCCCTTCCTCTCTAAAATCAATAAAAACTTTTTTTAAAAAAGAAAACACTATAATTTTCAATGTGTCTATTTTAAATATTTTCCTTTTTGTATGTATATAACCAACACCAAGAAAATTTTATGGTTTGACAAATTTTAAGCTCAGAATAATCACAGATTAAGATTGCTTTATACAGTTGCAGCTTGCATAGTGCAAGTGAGAACTACCTGCATTTAAAGTAAGCGAGGGAGGCCAGAGCTCGGCATCTTGACCTGTTGCACTCACTCTTGGGCGAGGGGGCACGACATTCTAAAATAAATTCATCAGAATGACACCTTTTCAGGTTACTTTTGAAATAAGAGGAACTCTGTTTCCAGAAGTTTTTGCAATATGTGAAAGCTGTGATGCTTTGGGAAACTAGAATCCTCAAAATGCTGTGGCTGTTCCGGAGAACAAGGCAGGTGGAAGCATGTTTTGGAAAGCAACCATTGAACTCAGTAGAGGAGGATCAGTTCAGTATCACTACTTCAAAGGATGTTTTTTAGAACCAAAGGCTATTCGTGGCCCATGTCAAGTCATAGTTCACAAGTGGGAGACTCATCTGCAACCATGATCAATAACCCCTTTAGAAAGTGAAATTATTATTGATGATGGACAATTTAGAACCCACCATGGTGTTGAGACTTTGGATTTGGGATGGCAGATGTGTCAGACATAAGATTATGTTTGCATTATTCTGAAAAGCTGCCTGTCTCAACCAAGAAAAAATTTTAAAAATCTAGATTTAGGTATGACCATGTGTATTTGTTACTTAGGCCATTTATTTTCATTAATGCTATAGAGCTCTTTGTTTTTAAAAATATATATTTTATTGATTTTTTACAGAGAGGAAGGGAGAGAGAGAGAAATATCGATGAGAGAGAAACATCAATCCGCTGCCTCCTGCACACCTCCTACTGGGGATTTGCCCGCAACCAAGGTACATGCCCTTGACTGGAATCAAACCTGGGACGTTTCAGTCCGCAGGCCAACGCTCTATCCACTGAGCCAAACCAGTTAGGGCTAGATCTCTGTTTTTTAAGTGTATAAACTAATAAAAGAGTAAAATAAAATAAGCTAGGAAGTCTCTAGCTAGCTAGATGGGTTGGAGTGTCATCCCATACACCAAAAAGGTTGCGGATTTGATTCCTGGTCAGGGCGTATATGGGAGGCAACTAATTGATGTTTCTCTTCCTCTCTAAAATCAATAGTAACATATCCTGGGTTGAGGATTAAAAAGTAATAATAAAGTAAGCTAGAGAGTCTATATTTCACCAGATCAAGTCTAGAAACCGCTATATTTGAGCCTTACCAGTTATAGCTGGCATTTTTCATATTGCCTTTTCATGCTACTATAAAAAGGCTTTGAAATAATTTATAATACTAAATGTTTCATTTTGACCAGGTATTAATCTATTTGTAGTCCAAGTTCTAACAGAACAGTTTGGCAAACTTCCTGAAAGGGGTCATATAGTCTCTAGCAACTGCTCAGCTTTGCCCTTGTAGCACAGAAATGGCCATAGATCAATGGTTCTCAACCTTCTGGCCCTTTAAATACAGTTCCTCATGTGACCCAACCATAAAATTATTTTCTTGCTACTTCATAACTGTAATATTGCTACTGTTCTGAACCATAATGTAAATATCTGATATGCAGGATGGTCTTAGGCGACCCCTGTGAAAGGGTCATTCAACTGCCAAAGGGGGCGCGACCCACAGGTTGAGAACCACAGCCATAGATGATGCATAAACCCATTAAGCATGGTTGTGTTTTGTTGACCTCTTTTTAAAAATATGTATTTGATTTTTTTTACAGAGAGGAAAGGAGAAGAGGGATAGAGAGTTATAAACATCGATGAGAGAGAAACATTAATCAGCTGCCTCCTGCACATCCCCTACTGGGGATGTGCAGGCAACCAAGGTACATGCCTTTGACTGGAATCGAACCTGGGACCCTTCAGTCCACAGGCTGATGCTCTATTCACTGAGCCAAATCGGTCAGGGCTTGTTGACCTTTTAAGAATAAGATATTTGTCCAGCGGAAGGGTTTATTCAGGAACAAAGAATTTCAGTTTGGGACGTTTGATCTAATGGTGAACTATGCCTAAGTTCATAGAACAAAGAGGAGCATGGGGTGGGGGAATTCTAAAAGGCTGTTATAAAACAGTCCATTGAAGAAAATAAGAGTTTGCACTGTAGTGGCTTTTTATTGGCTGGTTGCTGGGGAGATCCTGCTTCCTATTGGAATAGAGTAAGAAAACTTCCTGTTGGAGATGGAGAGTACCTCTTCCAGTTTGGGGTGATTGAGATGAGTGGTAGGTATCTAGAGCTCCCTCTACAAGCCCTCAAGTCCAATTTAAATGAAGTTTCTGTCTATTGATCTTCATGGTTAAGTAAAACTGGGCACTGAAATTTGAACTTAATGTAATTTTCTCATGTCATGAACTATTCCTTTGTGTGAATCCTCATCAGGATATTTTTAACATTTTCAGAGAGTGGAGGAAGAGAAAAACATGGATGTGTCTAAACATCGTTTGGTTCCCTCCCACACACACCCTTGACCAGGAATTGAACATGTAACTCTTTGGTGGGTGGGCCAGGACTAACAACTGTGCAACATCAACCAGGGTGAAATATTTTTCTTTTGCTCACAAAAGTTTTTTCCACAACATTTTTCTTAACTCACAGGGCCTTACAAAAGTGGGTGGGGAGTGGAGCTTTGTATTTGACTTATGTGAGAGGAACATGTAGTTGTACATCTGCTTTAATAAGATTACTGTGGGGAGCCGGCACGGCCATGGCATACTCGGGCCCAGGACGCCTTATGTGTCACGCCAGCTCAGCCTGGTTCAGTGACCCTGAGTGGGGGTGGTGAAAGGCTTAGAAAAGACAGATATGAGAACGAAAGCTGGGTCTCGGTGGGACGCTGCTTCCCTGATGAGGAGACAGCGCCAGCACCCACAAGCCATGTCTTTATTTTATAGCAGATGCCACAAGGCAAAGTAGGGGCGTGATCAAGATGTTTACAACATTCTCGTGAGTTTTACTCCTACTCAACTACATGCACCTGAACTATATCATTCAGGCACGTGGGGCCATAGGTTCAAGCTTACAGCTGTAGCTATTGGCTAATTGTGCTGGGAGGGCTCTGCCATCCAAGCTGGGACTTGCACGTGGCAACGAGAGGACTGTGCCCTCTCCTCAGTCCAAGGCTTGAACCTGTCCAAAACACTGTAGCCCGCCCCATAGATTACCTTAGAAACAGATTATTTTTTTAAAATGAGAGGATCCAGCTCCCTTGCCAATTTTATCATAAAGACTGATTTTAATACAAAAGAGTAAACTGGGAGCACAGTTCTAAGAACATTTCCAGAGCACTGACTGTGCCAATCACTTCTGAGCATTTAGCTCTATAAATTTAATTGAGAAGCCAGTCTGGGATCCCTCTTCGTGGCTCATTGCTAGGTCTTCGCAGTGCTGGCAACATGGAAGGCATTTAGTCAACCTATGTGGTGATAACTAAAGTGCAGATATCCCCAGTTGCCGGGGTCCAGCCCCAGCAGGTCCAGGGGTCCCCAAAGGTGTAGACGGAGTCGGCAAAGAAGGAATGACATGGAGACAGTATTCAGTTCATCAGCAGCCTAGCCAGGATCTCCAGCCAGGATCTCCAGCCAAGTTCTGTGTCCATGTTGTCTTGCTAGGTTCTCCAGCCAGGTTCAGTCACCAGGTTCTAGTCAGGTTCTTTTGTCAATTTCTGTAGTCAGGTTCAGTCCAGGATCTTTTGCCATGTGCCGGGGTCCAACCCCAGCAGGTCCAGGGGTCCCCAAAGGTGTGGACGGAGTCGGCGAAGAAGGAAGGACACGGAGACGGCGTTCAGTTGATCAGCAGCCTAGCCAGGATCTCTAACCAGGATCTCCAGCCAAGTTCTGGTCTGGATCTCCAGCGAAGTTCTGCTGTCTCTAGAGAACGTTCTGTGTAGGTTCTGTGCCTAGGTTCTGTCTCTCTTGGTTCCATATTCTAAGTTCTGTGTCTTGCTGTCTTATTACATCTGTATTTATACCAGTTGATTCAATCCTATCAATCTCTATTACAAAGGTTAGGGCGTTTCTTATCTCCATTCCAGGGAGTAAAGATTATGTAGCTTAAGCATGATTGTTCGTAAAGTGATTAATTACCCACCTGGCACTAGTTAAGAGGTTTTATTCCCTCCCTAACTCCAGGGGAAAATCCCTACCTGGGGAAACAACCTTTCTCAGAGACCTTGGTTAAAACACATAGTGCCAAGAAGGTGAGCAAACATATTAAGAACAGTATGCCATATATGCCAGGTCCCTTGAAACAGCAAGCATGGGCCGGCTCCCGGCAAATTCCCCCTTTTTTATTTTTTAAAAGGAGGCATTAAAAAGAAAAAGAAAAAAACCAAATGCTCTCTTGTATCCATTTTAAGAGTAGGATTGGCGCTTTCCGCTATTACCTGAGTCCTGATCTATCACCCCAGGGAGAACTTGCCAATCCTGCACTTTCCCGGGGTGGAAAGGCTGCAGTGGGGTTAAGGATAAGGCTCCTTGGGCCTACCTTCTCCCATGCCATTACATTTACCTTTCCTTCCTCAGAAAAGCATGGACATATTTCTTGTATAAAACGTTCTGTCTGACTGGGAGTAACCTTAACTCCTCTGCTAACAAGCATATGTGTTAAAAGATCAATACAGAGTCTTATTTCTTTAGACTCAGTATGGCACATCTTCTTAATCTAAAGATCAATACAGAGTCTTCTTTCTTTGGACTCATTATGGCACATCTTCTCAATCTAAGTTCTGTACTATCCACCTTCTTACCCTACTTATCCTCATAGGGGGGTTTGCAGCACCCTGGTGGAGTCCTATCCGTCCCGAATGTGGGGGTTCTCAATGGGGGGGGGGGCTTACCTAGGGGAATCCTGTTCCAGGGGTTCCCAAAGGTGTGGACGGAGTCGGCGAAGACTATCCACCCTCTTCCTACGGTGGAGTCCTATCCATCCCGAGAGTGGGGCGCTTACCTAGGGGTCCCTGTTCGGGCGCCATATGCCGGGGTCCAACCCCAGCGGGTCCAGGGGTCCCCAAAGGTGTGGATGGAGTCGGCGAAGAAGAGATGACATAGAGACAGTATTCAGTTCATCAGCAGCCTAGCCAGGATCTCCAGCCAGGATCTCCAGCCAAGTTCTGTGTCCATGTTGTCTTGCTAGGTTCTCCAGCCAGGTTCTGTCCAGGTTCTCCAGCCAGGTTCAGTCACCAGGTTCTAGTCAGGTTCTTTTGTCAATTTCTGTAGTCAGGTTCAGTCCAGGATCTTTTGCCATGTGCCGGGGTCCAACCCCAGCAGGTCCAGGGGTCCCCAAAGGTGTGGACGGAGTCGGCGAAGAAGGAAGGACACGGAGACGGCGTTCAGTTGATCAGCAGCCTAGCCAGGATCTCTAACCAGGATCTCCAGCCAAGTTCTGGTCTGGATCTCCAGCGAAGTTCTGCTGTCTCTAGAGAACGTTCTGTGTAGGTTCTGTGCCTAGGTTCTGTCTCTCTTGGTTCCATATTCTAAGTTCTGTGTCTTGCTGTCTTATTACATCTGTATTTATACCAGTTGATTCAATCCTATCAATCTCTATTACAAAGGTTAGGGCGTTTCTTATCTCCATTCCAGGGAGTAAAGATTATGTAGCTTAAGCATGATTGTTCGTAAAGTGATTAATTACCCACCTGGCACTAGTTAAGAGGTTTTATTCCCTCCCTAACTCCAGGGGAAAATCCCTACCTGGGGAAACAACCTTTCTCAGAGACCTTGGTTAAAACACATAGTGCCAAGAAGGTGAGCAAACATATTAAGAACAGTATGCCATATATGCCAGGTCCCTTGAAACAGCAAGCATGGGCCGGCTCCCGGCACCCAGTCCCCTGGAGAAGAGCATCTGGATCATCAGGAGGCCCCAACGGTGGATGCTTCCCAGTCCCATGACATTAGGCACACTGCAGCTACCACTCTTCATTTTTGTCTTGGAAGGCCCCAGCCCTGTTGGTCCTGGATGAGATCAGCTGACAGGTTCTGAGCATCCTTCCCCAGACTCTCAGCAACTACCTTAGCTGTTCTGTCCAGTTACGGGGATACTTCACCTCCATGGCATCGATCTTGCTTCTAGATACTTTGAGGAGCCAGTCTTCTCCAGTCCTTCCCCAGGTGATCACATGTCAAATGCTGCCCTCAGGTCTTAGCTCTTCACCCCTGACTTGGATGGCTGCTTCAGCTTCAAAATCACCTAGGAATCACAGACAGGTCTTGGCTTCGCAGGGAGGCCAGCAGGTCAGTGTGCTCAGGATCTATCTCCTTCAGCTTGAGCAGCAGGGAGAACAGGTTGAGGCTGCTCAGTATACGCTCCAACTTCCTCTTACCCATCTCGCAGTGGCACAGGAACTTCAGTTAAGCCACTTCACCAATGGAAAGACCAAACTACACCAAGTGCAGCAGCGCTAGTACTGGATCCAGGGAGGTGACCGGCGAGCGGGCAGGCGCACCGGGCCTGGACCCAGACATCACACACATCCACCACCCTGGCCTGCCGGGGTCTGTTTTCGTCTACACATGCCTGCTGAGGGCCCCGCCACTGGAAGTGCGCCTGCCAGGATTCTATTAGATGATACCAAAGAACGTAACCACTGCTTGAATCACTGAGTTTTGAGTAAGTTATTCTAATGAACTCTTTTATCACACCAGTGCACACTTCCAGATAGTACAGTGAGTTCAGTGTTTTCTGTTCACTCGAATGATACTCCCATTTTGAAATCAGGAATTATTATTGGCACCTCTTAGGTAAACTAGTCCTTGCACCTAGAAATGAAAATGGAAGGCTTTTTAGAGCACTGGGTACTTTAGCCCAAGTAATCTACTTGGGATGGTCTAGTTTAGTCACATGGAAATAAACTTAAGTTGAACCACAACTATAAGACACTGAAAGGGTATTACAGTATAGCGAGAGTACAAAAATGTGTTTATTCTCTAGTACTTAAATAGGAGTGTTTGCCATATGGACAAAAAAAGGTGGGGGTTCTATGGAAAGTAACTTCACAGGGTGATCTAATAAAAAATTCCTAACTGGGCAGTTCTTGGCCAGTAGTCATGCTCCAGGCATTTACCTTCTTTAGTAAAGGTTTGTCACTTAACATAATATTTGTGTGCATCTAAGTCAGTGGTTCCCAAACGTTTTTTGGCCATGCCCCACCTAAGCATCTCTAAAATCCTGATGCCACCCCCCCCCCCGCCATGACATATAATTCTTACTATTCAAAAACTGAACTCCTGTTCACGTGGAGGAAGCCTAATAGGCCATTAACTTGGTCCAAACAAGCTTCCAAAGAACATGGCATCCATGAAAGAGAAAAATAAAAAAATGAAAGGACAGTTGAAAGTATTGAGGGAAAAAATCACTAAGAAATTGTTGGGAAAATAATATGAAGTGATATGAAAAAATAGCAAATAAAGTTTCAAAACAATAGAGAACTGAAATGCATAAATATGTCACCATATATATTTATATACTGTATATGAGGCCCCTAGAAGCATAAGAAATGCAAAAAAATTCACTGTTAATAACATTCTTGAGTTGCCCCCCTTAAAAATCAAATTGCCCCAGAATACTATGCTGCTGTAAAAAAGAAGGAATTCTTACCATTTGCAACAGCATGGATGGAACTAGAGAGCGTTATGCTAAGTGAAATAAGCCAGTCAATGAAAGAAAAATACCACATGATCTCATCTATGGATAATAAAGACCATTATAAACTGATGAACAAAAATAGATACAGAGGCAGAGCAGCGTGGAACAGACTGTCAAACTACAGTGGAAAGGCCGGGGATGGTTGGGGTTGATAAGAGATCAACTGAAGGACTTGTATGCATGTATATAAGCATAACCAATGGACACAAGACACGGGGGGGGGGGTAGGGGAGGCCGGGGGAAGGTCAAGGGGGGGCGGGGGAAGGAGACGTATGTAATACTCTTTGTAATACTTTAAGCAATAAAACAAAATTTTAACAAAATCAAATTACCCTCCCCCCCCCCCCGTGGGGCCTGTTGACACACCTTTATTTATTTACTTATTTTTGTTTTTTAAATATGGAATGCTTCACAAATTTGCGTGTCCTTCTTGCACAGGGGCCATGCTAATCTTCTCTGTATCATTCCAATTTTTTTATATATTGGTATGTGCTGCGGGAGCAAGCACAAGTTAACACACCTTTAAAATAAGCCTTAACCACCCCCCAAGAAAGCACATAAGCTTGTTAACTCTCCTGTTATCTACCCCCTACCTTGCCTTTTATCTTCATATCCCCTCCTTAATTTCAAATGCATTAAAAAACAAAAAAAACCCAATCAACACCACCTGTAACACTGTTATTCTCCGGAGTATTTGAGATCTTGCTCCCTGGCATAGGTCCTCAGTTTGGCTCAAATAAGCTCATAAAAAGTCTCTGCATGTCTGGACGTTTCTGACATGAGCTCTATTTTACTTTTTGTTTACAAGAAAGAGAAACATTTCCAATGAAGGCACTTAAGCAGGGCTTTAGGAAAGAGACGTTGACTGTTCTGTACTAGGGAGAGAACAGACAGAAGTTGGGAGACCTGGTTGAATCTAGGTTCCAGTACTTCAGCAAGTGATTTTCCTCTGGCTTTCCTCTCCCACTGGAAAATAATTTCCCCCTTAGCTAGAGACATCCAGGGAACACACTGAATTAGATGCCAGGCTCTCACGAAACCTGTAACGTTCCAGTAACGTTCCAAATGCTAATAGATTTGGAACCGTGCCATAGGATACTAACTGGAATACCCTTCCCACAATAGATCTTGGGAGCAACAAACAAATCAAGTATCTCCTCAACAGCCTTTGGATGTGACCAGATCGTATGGTTTTAAAGTTCTTAAGACGCAACACTGTGGAACCAAGTAAGCAATTTTAAGAACCCAGTCACAAACGACTGTTGCTGCAGTATGGCCCTGCGGCCCCGTCTTCACGTGGTTTGTCTGGTGTTGGCCGTGCCGCCGGGCTGCTGCCATCTCAGGAGTAGCGCTACGTGGCACTGCAGCCAGCCCAGCCCCTCTGCCACGAGACGGCTACACCCACGAGGACTCCTCTCGGCGGAGCCACCGCACCGACGTCGTGCGCGCGCCCTCAGAAGGGGTCCCCAGCCTCACGGACACGCGCGAGACGCCGCAGCGAGAACCCCGCTCGCTCCGAAGCGCGTCGCCCCGGCTGCCACCGCTCCCGGAAGTGCCGCTGCGGGTGGCGCGCAGGGGTGGGCGGGGCCAGGCACCGCTCCCGGAAACTCGCTGGCCTGTTGGGCGGGGCTGCGGCTGCCACGTCGAAGCGGAACGTGGAGGTGTCCCTGGGCCGGGAGGAGGGGCGGCGGCGAATGCTGGGAGAGTCTGACGGGCGCCGCGCTCACGCAGGAACCGGTCGTCCAGGGTCCCCGCCAGGTGTGTGTGTCTCCTTTTCCCTCCTGGCCTTCTCGCCGGCTCTCGGGCCTGGAGGTAAAGCACAGGCCAAAGCTGTGACCCGGCCTCGGGCTCCGCGGGTCCCCGCCAGCCTGCGGCCCGGTCTCCGGTGGCGGCGCGTCCCTTGGTCTCGTTTCGGCCCGGCCCGGCGGGACAACGCCTGGCGTCGCGGCTGCTTTGGGGATCGCGCCGGTTCGCACCCGCCGTTGTTTTCACTGCTGAGCAGGAGTTCCCCCGAGACTGGCGACCGGGTGTCCTGCCACCGCGGGTGACTGGGGTCTGAGGGTAGGAGCCCTTCACACCCTCGTGCACAAAGAGGTGCGGTCCGCAGGGGAGAGGGCAGGAAGCAAACCTCAGCGTTACTTTGGCTGACTTCAGTTGGGTCAGGATTTTTTGTATTTTAACTGCTGCCAGATTGAAAGGTTCGCAGGTTTCCACCGAAGACTGCTGTCATTTAACCGGGATTGGATTCCTTTATGGGCAGTGGTCGCCAGGCGTAGCCTGTACATCGAAGGAAGTCTCATTAAGTGTTGGATGTTTTTGCCAATAAAGTATACGATGTTAAATTACAGGGCAGGTGTAAAAGAAATCAGAATATTGCCTGGGTTTGTGGGCATTATAAACTTTTCTGTTTGCTCAAGGAACTAATTTTATGTAGGTCTCTCTGAGTTTTTTGTTTTTTTTCCTCTCCTAAACGGCCTTTTCAAAGTGTAGAAAACGGAAATGTCATTGTCGGCAACTGTAACTGTATTTCATTGCTGATTAGAGCTTCGTCCCTGTATTATACTACCCAGCGTTTGCTGTACATACCAATTGTTCTGGAGTTGGCTAAAAAAAGTTTACTCATCTTTTATTAGTGATTCTTCTGTGCTCCTTTATCTCATTGTCCCTTAATTACAGCTCTGGGAAAAGTTTGTAGACTATAAGAATTTATGTGAGCTTTGTAATGGATTTAGTTATACTGTTTAATTTCATATAAGTAGTGTCTTTTCTGAAACTAATAACGTTAAGACTAAAAAGAAATCTGTAAACTGTAAAGAGCAGTGATTCTTAATCTTTTGGGATTCCACTCCTTTTTGAGGATCTGATGAAAGCACTGGATTATCTTTCTAGAAAAATGCACACATATATAGGATTTTCTGTATAATTTCTTTATAAACTCCTGTTAGATGATATTAAAGTTTCCATTGTTTTTAGAAATGTTGTCATTCTTTAGGTAGCTTAATTTCAGCTCAAAGAGTTTTTATTTGTTAGACTCCAGATAAATGTGATACTATTTAGTTCAGTAATCAGTGCACAGATGCTTCTTTGGTTTTGGTTGCGTGAGATGAGTCTACAACATTGATAATACTAAATAAATCCTGTACTAAACAAATGTGCCCATCCATAATGGTATATTTTGCCTACAGAAGATGGGTATTTTTACTAAAGGTAGTGCTGGCTAGGGATTGTATTCCTGGTTTGGGAGTCAAAGTTTCCAGTTCTGTTACCCTCCTTCTTTTTTTACTTTCTGAGGTATGGGTCAGTTCTCTATGTAGCATTGTATGGTTGGTATTTTTTTTTTTTTTTTTTGAGAATAATACTGCTGGGTTTTAGTATTGTTTCACAAAATTATCATTTAGAAAATGAGCAGAAAGAGAAAAGTTTCTTCTTAATGGCATGCGGTTGTTGTGGAAAGTTGAATGAAAAAGTAAGAGTTGTAGTCTGGAACATAAATTTTCATTTTTTGTTGTTATTCATTCTCACCCGAGGATATTTTTTCCATTGATTTTTTTAAAATCTTTTTTCTTCTTTTTTTCATTGATTTTTTTAGAGAGAGTGAAAGAGAGGGGGAGAGACAGTGAGAGAGAAACATCAACGTGAGAGAGACACATTGATTGGTTGCCTCCTGCACGTGTCCTGACCAGGGGATCGAGCCTGCAACCGAGGCATGTGCCCTTGACTGGAATTGAATCTGGGACCTTTTAGTCTGAGAGCCAGCTGTCTACTGATCCAGACCGGCTAGGGTGGGACATTAAATTTTCTTCAGTAGATGTATTAATGAAGATTCACTGGCTTAAATATTTTAAATTGTTTACTTTTGTAATAGCTCACACACTAGTCTCAGCACTCTGTAATACCTCATTTAATTCTCTCAACAACCTTATGGTATCAATATGTGTATGACACTTACTTTACCAAGTGGGTAGCCAAGACACACATAGGTAAAGTTACAGGCCTCAAGTCAGAGGTAGGACATGGTGGAGCTGAGATTTAAACTGAGGATATTGGCTCCAGGCTCCATACTCTTGAACTGCTGTGCTATATGATATTATCTTATAGATGGCGTCTATGAACAAGCCACTGTCCTCAAAACTTTCTTTTTATATTTTTAGAATGATTTTGTCCCATGTAAAATAGTCTTGAATGAACAATTCTGCATGGTGTGAATTCTAATCCTATCTATAAATAAAAGCATAATATGCTAATTAGACTGGACGTCCTTCCAGATGACCTTCCGTACAAAAGCCGGGGCTGCAAGGGAATCCTGGGTTCTGGGTGCCTGCTGGTGGCCGGAGGGAAGCCCGGGTCCTGGGTGCCAGAGGGAAGCCGGTGCTGGCAGCCGGGAGAAGGAAGTCCTGCTCTTGCATGAATTTTGTGCACTGGGCCTCTAGTCCTATATAATAAAAGGCTAATATGCAAATCAATCGAATGGTGGAACGACTGGCAGGACGACTGGTCGCTATGACATGCACTGACCACCAGGGGGCAGACAACGCGGGAGCTTCCCCCCAGCCTGCAGGCCCCAGGCCAGGCAAGGCGGGTGCCAGCGGGGGCCTCCTGGTCGCCCCACAGATCGGCCCTGATTGCTGGCCAGGCCTAGGGACCCTACCATGCACGAATTTCGTGCACCAGGTCCCCAGTCACATATAATATTGAAAAAGAACTACACAAAGCTTTTAAAGCAAATCTCACTTGGGAAGTACACATGGTTTAATCTGAGCCTTCTTTATATTTTCAAGAATATTAGTTACAGCCCGGTCAGTGTGGCTCAGTGGTTAAGTGTGTTCCCATGAACCAGGAGGTCATGGGTTTGATTCCCAGTCAGGGCACATGCCCTGGTTGTAGGCTCAATCCCCCATAGGAGGCATGCAGGAGGCAGCTAATCAGTGATTCTTATCATTGATGTTTCTATCTCTCTCCCCCTTCCTCTCTCTGAAATCAGTAAAAGTAAAGCAAAAAAAAAAGGGTATTAGTTAACATTAATGAATGATCATTTCTAAGAGAAGGAAATAGACATGCATTCAGTTGAAGCTGTATTTCAATAGCAATTTTAGTAATTTTATTAAAAATTGATTTTAGAGAGAGGAAGAGAGAGAGAAAAATCAGTGCAAGAGAGAAACATTGATCCACCAGCTCCTGTACTTGTCCTGGCCAGGGATTGAACCTGCTACTTGGGTATGTGCCCTGACCTGGTTTCTGCCACCTTTTGGTGTAGGGACCATGCTCCAACCAATTGAGCCACTTAGTAGTTTTGAGAATGATTACAATAGGTAGGTTATGGTACTGTTGTTTAGTTAGATTCAAACCATATAATGTAGTTCTAGGCCATTTTTGTAGTATAGTGCTTTTTTTTCTCAGGTAGTATTGAAGCCTTGTGTTCAGTACACATTAAGTGGAACTGCTTCTGGTGGAACATTGAGTACTAAGACAAAAAAATAGACTTTTATAAATCCTTTGAATTCCCACTTAACCATTTTATGTTCTTTCAAATTTATATCTTTCTCCTCCAGTAAATGTTACACATTAACTAGTGTTCATGAATTAGGTAGCCCTTGTTTTTACCTTTGCTCTTAGAGAAACTGTATTTCTATTCAGTTGGATTTTTACATATATATATATATATGTATATTGCCATTTTGTTTTCACTTTTAGAAATTATTTAAAGGCATTTTATAAAACAATTTTTCCCCTAACCATACTTTTCTCTATTTTTTTACATAAGAAAAGGTCTTTTAAATAGTTAAGAATTTAAAAATTAAGTGTTTTACCTGAAATTGAGCTTTTTAGCTCATCAGTCTACTTGAATTTTCCTAAATATGAACATTTAAAACTTGAAATCAAGCAAAATTTCTGTATACCTATCCTGTGCTGAGTAATTTTGCTCCAAAAAGGATAAAAATGGTAACACTTGATTTAAAAATGACATTATTTGTCTAATTAGTGAGACAGGATGACATATACAACTATTAGTAAAATGGCAGTGAGAAATATGTGAACAATATCTACTAATAGAATGTTATAAAGTTTTGTTAAGGTAGAATAAGAAACTTTATTATAAAATGCTTAAAGTGTGGTACAGACAAATATAAACAGTTAAGAGGTTATTTAAGATCAGTGTGGACTGGACCATTAGGGCAGTTTTCATGAAGGACCTGGGACTTGAGTTTGACAATTGGCTGAGAGGAAGAAGATGGCATTTCATATAAATAAAATAGGCTTCCTTTTTACTTCTTAGAAAATTGGGATTGTTTTTCTTTTTTTTCCACAATTATCTTAGGAAACTAGTATAGTTTTCTTGATTAAGTTTATGATAGTAATAATTTAAAAAAACTAGTTAGCATATGAAAACACTTACTAACCTATGTGCAAGGCACTGGCCCTCTATAAAATACATTATTTCGTTTAAACCTTACAACATCCCATGAGATAGTCACTTTCATCCCCATTTTACAGATGTGGAAACTGGGGCTCAGAGAGGTTAAATAATGTGTCTAAAGTATAAGTAGCAGAGCCAATATTCAAATCGAGGATTGAGTTTATAGGCCTTTCTTTTAATCACATGAGTATTCAACCTCCTAATCCACTTTTGTCTAACCTAGCACAGTTGCTAAACTATATTTCTTCTCTTAATTTCATCATGTATCATAGTTGCTATGCTATTATTCTAAATGTTAATATTTCTTCTATGATTAAAATTGAATATCTGATCTTGTTGAAGTAATAAGAGCTTGGACTCTGGAACTAAACTTCTGAGTTTAAATCTTGGCTCTGCTTCTTGCTAGCATGTACAAATTATTTAACCTTTCTGTGCCTTAATTTTATCATCTGTGAAATGCTCTTCAAGTATAAACTACTTGAACCTGTAAGACACAAGGCATATTGTTAGTCTAAGGTCCTCTTAAGGAAACTGGTAGAGGATGAACTTCATCCTTTACAGATGAGTAAGAAAACTGGCTAAAGTACTGTTGGAGGGCATTGAGTATATTTAACTATAGTTCTGAGACTAAAAAGTGGGAATAAGGAAGAAAGAATAAAATGTGCATGTTAAATATCTAGCAATGTAGGGATTGGTTATAAAATTTTAAAAAATTAAGAGAACTGGGAAGTAGAAACAAAATTGGAAGTAGAATAAGTTAGTGGATTGCCTCATCTGTAATGGCTGGGAGTCAAAGGACATCATTAAAGCTGACAAATCAGTTAGAAGTATAAGTATATTTAACAGTTCAAAGGTAAACATTGAGGAAGATAATACTATTGACTATAACTGTAGTGCAAGAGGGGCAATAATTTTATACAAGCTAATTTCTGAGGTGCTCATAGTTACTTTGTAGACAATTAATGGTATTAAATAAAATTATTTAAATAAAAGATCTTTTAAACAGCTAAGAATTTAAAAATTAAATGTTTTACCTGAAATTGGGCTTTCTAGCTCATCAGTCTATTTGACAGGGGCAATTAGGAAAAATGGGGGGCATCTGTAATACTCTCAACAATAAAGATAAATAAAAACAAAAAAGAAAGAAAAGCATCTGACAAAATTCAACACCCAGTCTTTATAAATAGAATTCAATAAAATAGTAATCAATGGCTATTTCCTTACATTATATATACTTAATATATATACATTTGTATGTATATGTCGAATTCCAAAATCTTGCTCAGAGGTGTACAGGAGGTTTTCCCACTTAAAAAAAATAATAATAAAAAGACAAGAAATCTCACTGTTACCACTATTGTTTCTTATGGTACTACAGATACTAGCCAACTTGGACAAGAGAAAGAAATTCGAGGAATAACAGTTTGAAACAGAGAGGTGATTGTCACTATTGGTGCATGATATGAGTATATATGTGGAAAACCCAACAGAATCTACTGAAAAACTACATTTCAGAAAAGGCAAAACTATGGAGACAGTAAATAGATCAGTGTTTTCTAGGAGGGAGGGAGAAAGTGGGATAAATAGATGGAGCATAGCGAATTTTTAGGGCAGGGAAACTTCTGAATGATACTACAACGGTAGGTATGCGTCATTATACATTTGTCAAAACCCGTGGAATGTATAACACAAAGAGTGAACTCTAATGGTAACTATGGACTTTGGGATATGTGTCTACGTTGAGTCATTGCCTGAAACAAATGTAACACTATGGATCAGGATTTTGATAATGGGAGAGGCTGTAGTTGGGAGAGTGGGGGAGAGGTATGTGGGAACTTAATATACTTTCACACAAATTTTCCGTGAACCTAAAACTGTTCTAATAAATAAAATCCATTTTTAAAATCTTGTGAAAGGTAAAAATATATACATACAAGCAAAGTCAAAAGATAAAGTCTGACAACCTAATAGAAAAATAGACAAATGAATACAAATAGACGGAAAAGGAAATATGGATGACCCATGACCACAGAAAAAAAAGATGTTTAACATTATTTATATTATGAGAAATGCAAATTGTAACTATACACAGCTAACATATTTCACTGGTTGATCCTGTTGGTAAAAATCTAAAGTGTTAAGCTCCAAAAAAGTGTAACTCTAGTAAGGCAGTAGGGCAGCAGCTACTCATATATCACTCTTGGGAATGTGAAAAGGCATAGTTGCCATGGAGGGCAACATGGCAATATTCCTCATAATTTACATTTCATTTGTTCTTTAATCTAGCAGTTTTACTTCTGGAAAATATAGCCGTCCCTGCCCATGAATGAAATAATATGTACAATGGGCATTTATTGCAGCATTTTTTTGTAAAAATCGCAAAATATTAGAAACAACTCAGGTGTTCCTCAGTAGTGGACCCAGTAATTAAATTATGGGACATCTTTATAGTAGAATAATATGCCATATGAATGCATTTTTGTAGAATAACAGATTTTTTTAAAGCTTGGAGTGACCAGTTTTAAAAATTTTTCTGCTTTATCTTACTTATTTTGAAACCAAACACCTTTATTTGCAGTTGTCACTGGGGCGGATTCTTGCTGCTTATTTGCTGGCCTGCTCTCCCAGCCGCATGGATAGGCACAAGGCCTTGATGACATCTTGCAGGGCTGAGAAGTGCTTGGCTTGGTAGGCCAGGGCAGATTCTGCCTTGTTTACAACGGTCTCCAGGTTGTAGTCTTGCTGCTTGGACATTTCAGAGAGCTCAAGTCAGCCTGGCCTGTGCTGAATAATCTTCTTTTTTAAAATATATTTTTATTGATTTTAGAGAGGAAGAGAGAAGGAGAGACAGACAGAAACATCAATGATGAGAGAGAATCATTGATCGGCTGTTTCTGCCCAACCCCCACTGGGGATCAAGCCCGCAACCCAGGCATGTGCCCTTGACCAGAAACGAACCTGGGACCCTTCAGTCCGCAGGCTAATGCTCTATCCACAGAGCTAAACCAGCTGGGGCTGAATAATCTTTTTGAGCTCTTCCATGGACCTCTCCTTCAGCTCTTTGATCTGAGTCATTAGAGCTGGATATCTGGAAGACAATACCTCTTCTTCCTTAGAAAAATTGCCTGCAATCAGGGACCCCTGAGAGCTGACTTCTGTCTCTTCTGTTTCCATCTGAGTTGCCTGCTTCCCACTGGGCCCACTTTGTGAGCTCAGCTCCTTGATCCTGTCTGCATTTGTTTGTTTGTTTATTTATTTATATGTTTTTATTAATTTTGAGAGAGAGAGGAGAAGGAGAGAGAGAGAGAGAAACACCGATAAGAGAGAAATATTAATCTCTGCCTCCCGCACACCACCTACTAGGAATTGAGCCTTCAAGCAACCTCGGCATGTGCCCTGACCAGGAATCGAAACCAGTGACCCTCATGATGCATGGGACTATGCTCAATGATCTGAGCCACACTGGCCAGGGCTCTTGGTATACTTAAAGTATATCCACAGGAGCTTATGCCTGGTGAGATTATGGCAATCCATGGCTTGGTGACGACTAGAAAATGCTACTTTATCTTTTTTTAAAAAATATATTGTATTGATTTTTTACAGAGAGGAAGGGAAAGGGATAGAGAGTTAGAAACATCGATGAGAGAGAAACATCAGTCAGCTGCCTCCTGCACACCCCCCACTGGGGGTGTGCCCACAACCAAGGTACAAGCCCTTGACCAGAATCAAACCTGGGACCCTTCAGTCTGCAGACCGACGCTCTATCCACTGAGCCAAACTGGTTAGGGCAAAGCTGCTTTATCTTTAATATCTATGGGCTTACTATATTTTTTGTAGTCTGTTTTAATTTAAAATTAATTTTAAAAACTGCTCTTACTGAATGATCCTATTCCAGGAAGATGCACCTTATTTTTTATGTGCTTTTTTTTTTTTACCCCTGATACACTGCCATCCATCCTTGTCTGAGCAACCCAGGTACATACCCTCGCCCATGAATCAAACCCGAAACCCTTTGGTGCTTGGGCTGATGCTCTAACCACTGAGTCACACCAGCCAGGGCTTGTCTTAAAATAAGTGTTTCTTCTTTCTAATATTGAACATGTCCAGCAAATGATACCTAATTTGATTTATTGGCATTAGGGCTGTACTAATGATGCAATGGTTGGTCCAGTATATTTCTGTGTTCTATGTTACATGTTCAGTGTATATCTACTAGAGGCCCAGTGCACAAATTCGTGCATCAGTGGGGTTCCTCGGCCTGGCCTGCAGGATCGGGCCAAAACTGGCTCTCTGACATCCCCTGAGGGGTCCTGGATTGCGAGAGGGCGCAGGCCAGGTGAGGGACCCCACCAGTGCACGATCGGGGCCGGGGAGGAATGTGGGAGGTTGGCCAGCTGGGGAGGGACCGTGGGAGGGCTCCAGTCCCGATTAGCCGGACCCAGCAGCAACCTAACCTACCTGTGGGAGCATCTGCCCACTGGTGGTCAGTGCATGTCATAGCGACTGGTTAACCAGTTGACTGTCTGCCCCCTGGTGGTCAGTGCACGTCAACCGGTCGACTGTCTGCCACCTGGTGGTCAGTGCACATCATAGCGAGCAGTTGAGCGGCTTTAGCATATCATTAGCATATTATACTTTGATTGGTTGAAGACTGACTGGATGACCCAACACTTAGCATATTAGGCTTTTATTATATAGGATGTAAAATATTCTCTTGCCCTAGCTGATTTGGCTCAGTGGATAGAGCGTCAGCCTACGGGACTGAAGGATCCCGGGTTCTAGTCTGGTCAAGACCATATGCCCGGGTTGTGGGCACGATCCCCAATAGGGGGCGTGCAGGAGGCAGCCAATCAATGATTCTCTCTCATCATTGATGTTTCTATGTCTCCCTCTCCCTTCCTCTCTGAAATCAATAAAAATGTATTAAAAAAAAAATTCTCTTTAGCAGGATGAAGTTAAAGGAAGTCGATCGTACTGCCATGCAGGCATGGAGCCCTGCCCAGAATCATCCCATTTACCTAGCTACAGGTGAGTTCAACAGAAACAAGATAGTACAAGTCACCTAATTTCTTCTCTTCCACATCTGACTTATTCATATCTGTTCTTTAAGATTCAGATCAAGCTTCATCTCTAGAAAGCCTCTTCTTCCCTGGCAAGATACCTTCTTCCTTCCTGTCAGCTGAGTTCTGTGACCTTCCTCTGTGTTTCCATAGCACCTATACATCATAGCATTAATCATGATATATTTATAGTGTCTTCCCCATTTTATAAAAATTATGTTTTATCTTTATTCCTCCAGTACTAAACACAGTAGATATGTTTTTAAAAAAAACCTGTTAATTATCAATTTGAATGAAGAACAGTTTTGATGCTTTTTTATATAAAAAGAGTTGGAGTTATATCATTTGTGACTATAAACAGATATAGTGAATCACGGTGGTGTTTTTACAGAGAGCTTTTAAAATTATCTGCACCACTCACTCTTAAAACATCATCTCTGAGCCCTGTGTTAGGATCTCATTGCTGTAGTAATTTAAACATCTGCTCAATGGCATATGAGCTGATTTCAGTCACTATTACAGCACTCATGACTCAGATAATTGAAAAACATGCCTTTAATTTCTTTTTTGTATGGTTTGCTGAAACTCTTATTTTTGCATGCATTGTTACCATAAATGTATTTTCTATAGGAACATCTGCTCAGCAATTGGATGCAACATTTAGTACCAATGCTTCCCTTGAGATATTTGAATTAGATCTTTCTGATCCATCCTTGGATATGAAATCTTGTGCCACTTTCTCTTCTTCTCACAGGTATGAGATTCAACCTTAAATTCATGATTATATTTAATTATATGTTGTGAGTAATGCCTAGTTTGTCTATAAATGTATTATTAGAAATTGCAAGGAATACTACCAATAATGACATGAGATATTTTGTGAAAAAACACATTAGTGAATTTCTGTGGAAGTAGAGTTAATGTCTATTAACTTTTTAAAAAAATGTATTTTTATTGATTTCAGAAAGGAAGGGAGAGGGAGAGAGAGAACCATTGATCGGCTGCCTCCTGCACACCCCCTACTGGGGATCAAGCCTGAAACCCGGGCATGTGCCATGACTGGTAATTGAACCAGTGACCTCTTGGTTCCTGGGTTGATGCTCAACCACTGAGCCACATGTCTGTTGACTTTTTATTGCTGACTGTAGGATAGGAAGGAAATGATACAGTTTCTAATTTTTCCCCCTCATAATATAGTAGAGTTACTTTCTTTTATCTCCTTTTTCTTACCTGTTTACAAAAAAAGGAAGGCATGATTAGAAAAAGTAGTTGGATGAATAGTAAGATGTAAATAGTAATATCTCTGAATAGTAGATTATTTTAATTTTTTTCTTGTATTTATCTATATTTGAAAATATATTTCACAGAGAATTTTATTAACATGATTTCTGATACAGCAGGTATTTGGATCACCTTTCCAAGTATTTATGGCCTATTGAAAGTACACTTTTATTGTAGTAAAATTGCTTTATTGCCTCTTTTGGCAGATTTTGATGAAGAGATTGTACCTTAGCTAACAGAATACAGATCATGGAGTCTCATGGAGTCCCCTCACACTGTAATGGGAACTCCAGATACTTTTTGTCTTGCTGTTTTTCTACTCACCACCATCTTTTTTTTTTTTTAAATATATTTTTATTGATTTTAGAAAGGAAGAGAGGGGGAGAAAGAGATAGAAACATCAATGCTGAGAGAGAATCATTGATCGGCTTCCTCCTGCGCACCCCACACTGGGATCGAGCCCACAACCTGGGCATGTGCCCTTGACTGGAATCAAACCCGGAACCCTTCAGTTCACAGGCCGACATTCTATCCACTGAGCCAACCCGGCTAGGGCTACTCTCCACTATCTTAGCATGTCTCATCGTCATCTCCATGACACCTTTATATTTCATCTCCACACCACACCATAATCTTTTATTCTCCACAAGTAGGAGTACTTTTCATAACAGACATAATTTTAATGTCACTTTTTTTACTGTCAGAATACATTATTTTTCTTAGAAAATTTTAGATGACTCCCTTAACACCTTTACTATTTAACAGACCATTTGTTGGTGAGTACTTATATAATCAAAAATAATGAAGGGGAGTGGTAGCTCTATTTTTCAGATGAACCAAAAGCAGTTTAGGATGGTAAAGTAACTTGCCCAGGCCTCACAGTTTCTAAATGGTAAAACTATTCGTAAGCCCATATCTTCAGCACACAAATCAAGTGTATTTTGACACACTATAATATTACCTCTAAAAAAGAATATTTTTACTCTCTTAAATTACAAAATCAAATATGCACATGAGTATAAATAACTAAAATGCCATTTTACCAAGTCATTCACAGTTACTAGGAATAGAGGAGAAACAGTATTTTTGGAGTATTTATGATATATAAGTAATTAAATGTATACTTTCAAATTATTTTCTACATTTATTTGACTTAAAAAATTAGTTGTTGCTTTTTTAAATTGAATTCATTGGGGTGATGTTGGTTATTAAAATTATACAAGTTTCAGGTATACAATTCTACAGTACATCATCTTAGTTGTTTTTATGCATTTTCTCTTGAAGGTACCACAAGTTGATTTGGGGGCCTCATAAGATGGATTCCAAAGGAAATATCTCTGGAGTTCTTATTGCAGGTGGTGAAAATGGAAATATTATTCTTTATGATCCTTCTAAAATAATAGCTGGAGACAAGGAAGTTGTGATTGCCCAAAATGATAAACATACTGGTCCAGTGAGAGCCTTGGATGTGAACATTTTCCAGGTTAGACTTTTGACATTTACTCATGATTCTTGAGATATGTGCTGCTTATTTGAGATAAGTATATGAATCTACTATGCTTGGAATCAAAAGCTAAAAATGTGTGCCTGAGGAGTGAGTATATTTGTTTGAAGAATAGAGAGTTCAGGATATGTAATACTAACTGCATGGGGGGGATCTGGCTGATGAGTTTAATTCAGAGAAGTCTGGAGATGTCATAACATCTGATTGGACATTTTTTAGACATTAGGAGCCCTTGGGCATAGGTTGGAAACCTTGCCTTTTAAAGGTTTATGCTATTCCAACATTGGGTGGTCTGTGGTGTCTGGGTTAATCCACAGTTTTATTAATTGAGAAATTTTGTATTTATGATAAAGAGATTAGTACTCTATCAGATAATTAGAAATATATACAAATATAGTACAAATTTAATTAATAGACAAGAGTCTACTGTTGCCATTTTAAACTTTACTAAATATTATTATATAAATGTGTAGGTTAACAAAGACCTTTTTTTTTTTAAGGTTATTTATTGATTTTAGAGGGAGAGGAAGAGAAATATAGATTTGTCGTTCCACTTATTTATGCATTCATTGGTTGCTTCTTGTATGTGCCCTGACTGGGAATGAAACCTGCAACCTTGGTGTATTAGGACTATGCTCTAACCAACTGAGCTACCCGGCCAGGGCCAAAGATCTTTTTAAAAATATATATATTTTTATTGATTTCAGAGAGAGAGGGAGAGGGGGAGAGAGATAGAAACATCAGTGATGAGAGAGAATCATTCATTGGCCGCCTCCTGCATACCCCACACTGGGGATTGAGCCCAAAACCCAGGCATATACCCTGACTGGGAATCAAACCGTGACCTTCTGGTTCATAGTTCGATGCTCAACCACTGAGTCATGCCAGCTGGGCAGTTAATAAAGATCTTGAGTTAATAGAATACAACAACCAAAAAATGGATATTAAAGTTTAAAGTAATTTTTCTTTTATTATAAATAGATATTTAAGGTATAGAACTATAAACCCCAACTTCTTAATTTCTACCATTTATGGGGTTTATTCTTTAGATTAGAAAGCTAGTTCCTTTGTTAATTGGATTAAACAGTTGCTGATTTTTGGTTACCTTGTATTATAGGTAGCTATTACCATAAAATTCCTCTGTTTTTAGTTATATTTCTGTTGATTAGAGAAGAATGTATGCAAGTGAATAATAAAGGATGAAGGTTAATACATCAAACTCATTATCTTGCTGTGCTTTATATCACAGTTTTAGAGGCTTTAACCGTAAAGGTATGCAATAGAGTTAATCTAGAAATATTGCTACTCGGAACAAGATTGAGTGTATATGAAGTAGAATTACGTGAGGGATTTAAGACAAGAATTTAACTAGCCCTATCTTGGTTTGGCTCCAGGAGCTGGCTTTGAGGTATCCTGAGATGCCATTATTTTAGAATTCAGTTATTTTCCTGAAAGCAATAACTGGTGACTTGTTCTTATTTCCCACAGTTGGATTCCCTTCCAGAGATGTAAATCCACAAATTATAATCCCCATATGGTTACATGATTTTTTAAAAAAATATATTTTTATTGATTTCAGAGAGGAAGAGAGAGAGATAGAAACATCGATGAGAGAGAATCATGGATCAACCGCCTCCTGCACGCCCCCTAGTGGGGATTGAGCCCATGACCCAGGCATGTGCCCTTGACTGGAATCGAACCCGGGACCCTTCAGTCCGCAGGTCAACGCTCTAGCAGCCACTGAACCAAACTGGCCAGGGTGGTTACATGATTGTTTAAGAATTTACCCATGTAATTATTTTTTTATACATATATTTATTGATTTCAGAGAGGAAGGGAGAGGGAGAAAGATAGAGACATCAACGATGAGAGAGAATCATTGATCACCTGCCTCCTGCACACCCACTACTGGGGTTCGTGCCCACAACCTTGGCATATGCCCTTGTCCAGAATCGAACCAGGGACCCTTCAGTCCACAGGCTGATGCTCTATCCACTGAGCCAAACCGTCTAGGGAATCCATGTAATTATTTTTAATGTTTTGTATTAAAATATCAATACACATATTATCATTTTAAGTTAAATAGAATTTTATATATTTCTCTAAAAACTTTAAATTTTAGATTGTTATGCATGGTATTTAGGAATTCATAAGTTTTGCTTCTTTAATTCAGTAGAAAAATTGTATAACCTAAAACTGAGAGATCTTTCTAGCTATGAACTGAGTTAATCTGAGTTCTCTTAATTATGTAAAGTGCTATTTAGTTATCAATTGTTTCTTATTGCAGACTAACCTGGTAGCTTCTGGTGCTAATGAATCTGAAATTTACATTTGGGATCTAAATAATTTTGCAACTCCAATGACACCAGGAGCCAAAACACAGGTAATACATTGATTTTGATATAATCAAAGAACCAAAATCAGTTCTTCTACACTTAATTTATTTGTGTGTTTTCCACAGAAAATGTATTTATTTAAAAATCAATGTTTAGATGCCATTGATTTTTCTTCAGTGTAGTGAAGTAAAGTATTAATGAATGTTTTTTCAAAGTATCAGTGAGTCTTTCAACAGCAAATATTTACTCAGTGCCTGCCATTTGCCAGTGACTGTTTGATTTTATTCACTTCTGTATGTCAATAAAATTGTGACATACAGTAGTAAATAAAATTGACAAGTCTGTAATAATTTTTTTAGATACCATATTTTATAGGGTGTAGTATTTTATATCATATAGTGTTTTAACACTATCCAACGTTAGAATAAAAATCATAAATTCGAAAGGAAACATTTTTTAAAAGAAACACTTAACCCCTTTCCTATGTCTGTCTTTCTTTCTTTCTTTCTTTCTTCCTTTCTTTCTCTCTCTCTTTTTTTTTTTTTTTTTACAGTGCAAGTGTTAGTGATTCAATGACCAGAAAATGAAGAAGCGGGAGCATAGCTTACAGATTAGCTTCTCATCCACTTGGGGTTGAGAAGTTGTAGATAGACATAGGAGGGTAGAAATGAAGGGATGATCTAGGCAGATAAGAGAGAGCTTTATGCAAATGGTGGGTGGAATAGTCATGGTTTTCTGGGAAAGGGGTGGCAATTTTTATTTTTTAATTGATTTCAGAGAGGAAGGGAGAGGGAGAAAGAGAGAACCATCAATGATGAGAACGAATCATTGGTTGGCTGACTCCTGCACGTCCCCTACTGGGGATCGAGCTGCAACCCCGGCATGTGCTCTTGCCCAGAATTGAACCCAGGACCTTTTAGTCTGCAGTCCAATGCTCTGTCCACTGAGCCAAATCGACTAGGGCGGGGTGGCAATTTTTTTTGGAATCTGAGTTCTACCTTTTTCTCCTTTTATGGTTCCTTCTGATCATTGCCAAGTTGATTGTCAACTGTCATGGCCTTGGTGGGTGTGTCATTTAGAATGGAGATTAGATTATAATGAGGTTTGAGGTCCCCTGGAGGTCACTTAGGAGGCCATCTTAGTCTTAGCTGATACTTCTTGAGAAAGAACTATTAACTGCATCCCTCCTGTTCTCAAAGATAAACAATGTCGGGTAGGTGTTTACCAGGTCACATAGGCCTACTGTGGGGTAACAAAACCCCCCTTTCTTATTTTCACTCATTCTTGAGAGATGCTGAGGGACAGAGGTCCACTATCTGTAACTGCTTTGAGGCTTTTGTAATGGGGCCCATTAGAGGAGTGAAACCCTTCCTTGGCTAATCTTAAATAAGTATGATTGTCTCCCTGCTGTAGTTCTAACCATTCATATTCCTGGGTAACTATTATTTGAAGTTTAATTGATTCAAGTCTTCTGAAAAAAAAAAAAGATACTAGACATTAAGGTATTACTTATCTTGTTGGTATTCCTGCTGAGTAGTAGCTTGACGTCTAATAAAGGCTCATAGAAGTGTTGAATTCTAGAGAGGAGAACCTCAGGTTCTAGGGCAGCCATCTGTTTTACCTTGGTGTGATGAATCCAAGGCATTATTCCCTGTACTATGTATTTCTAGTAAGTTGAGAAAACAGTCCTCTCACTGCCTCTTTGAGTTTCTTTCTTTTAAAAAAAATTGATTTGAGAGAGGAAGGAGAGAGAGACACACAGAGAACAAGAAAGGTTAGAGAGAAACATCGATCGGTTGTCTCCTATACTCACCCTGACCGGGAATCGAACCTGCAACTGTAGTTTGTGCCCTGACTCGAAATCGAACCTGCCACCTTTTGGCACACGGGATGATGCTCCCACCAACTGAACCACCTGGCCAGGGCAGCTCTTTGAGTTTTTTTATATTATATAGACTACTCAATTTGAGTAGCCTTATAATGGGACCTAATATTTTGGCAATCTTGAGAGGAGGTAGCATAAGGATAGCCTATGGTCTACCACTTATAAAGATATTTTTCTCATTGGCTGTAACTTTTTCTCTGCCTAGTTGTTATATTGACCTACATCTGCTTTGTGGTCTGTCGTATACTTCATGGCACTTGCAAAAATAACAAAACAGTGCTTGATTTATAGCAGGAGCTTAATAAATGCCCAGTGAATGAGACAATATTATAATTACAGTATTGTATATATTGAGAACTTAGGAATGTAAAGCAAATTTGTGGAATGAATAGATCAGATTTTTAAGTTACCTGTTTTTTAAAAAGAAGGATCAGAATTTGTTGTTAAATCTTTTTATAATTGAGAAATGGTTTTTAATAGTTTATTCCTTTTAGCCCCTAGAAGATATCAGCTGCATTGCATGGAATAGACAAGTCCAGCATATTTTAGCATCAGCCAGTCCCAGTGGCCGGGCCACTGTTTGGGATCTTAGAAAAAATGAACCTATCATCAAAGTCAGTGATCATAATAACAGGGTAAGTATATCATTGATTTGTAATGAATATGTTGTAGGTATTCTTCTGTAGGTATTCATATCGTTTGTCAGAGTTGGCAACAAATCAAATTTCTATACAGTCAAATCCTGTATTTTCATGGACCAGTCATGTGGGAATGAGAGGATTTTTCCTTAGGGAAAATAAAGCTCTCAGTAAACCAGGTTAGATATTATTAATGATAAAGAGAGAGATTGGGGGCTTGTTCTATGATATTCTTTGTGTTTTTCTTTGCTAGCTGTTTCAAAGCATTACAGCAACTTTTTAATTCATTTTTACCTTTCTCTAAAGTGTAAAGATATTTCCTACAATTAATTTTACAATTGAACTTGCAGTTTCCAAACTCCTGGCTTCATCTCTTCTATTAGGTACTGTTTTCTTTTTCCACTTGCCCATTAGATGCTGCTGTATAACACATTAAATTTTTGACCTTACAAATTCCTTAATATGATGTCATCATGTGCTGTAAGATAATTTAGATACCATTAGGGCCTTGTTTTGTTAGTTTATTTTTAATCACATTATATGGTTTGACATTTTCTAAAACAAGTTTGCCTGAATCAGAGAATACGTATAAAATTTTTCAACAACAAAATACTATTTAGAAGAATATTTCTTCAGGGGTTTGTTTTTTCCCAATGAATCAGGAGTTTTAAAACAAGTTTCAGTGAAATAAAGCATACAGTAAGCATTTCAGTCATATTCTGAAATACTTAATAGGATCCCCAAACTTCCAAGTAATTCTCAATAATAATGTTAATTTATCCCCATGTGAAAATTTGGTAGTTGTTGCTTAGACATTCTATCTTGATTTTTCTAATAAAATAGAAGAAAGGTGTGGATTTTTGTTATTAAAATACTAGAGCAGCCGTGGGCAAACTATGGCCCGCGGGCCGGATCCGGCCTGTTTGGCTGTTCTGTCCAGCCCGTGGAGCCGAAAGAGCGGAGGGTTCTCTTGCTCTCCCCTCCGCTGCTTCACCAGCAGCAGTGTTAACATGTATTAGTTCACACAAACACTCCATCCATGCTTTTGTTCCGGCCCTCCGGTCCAGTTTAAGAACCCATTGTGGCCCTCGAGTCAAAAAGTTTGCCCACCCCTGTACTAGAGGCTCAGTGTACAAAATTCGCGCATAGGTAGGGTCCCTAGGCCTGGCTGGCAATCAGGGCCCATCAGGGCCTTCCGGCTGCCAGCTGGGGCCTTTCTTCCCCTGCTGCTGGCTGCTGACCAGGGCCTTCCTTCGTTCCGCGCTGCCCCCTGGCGGTCAGCGCATGTCATAGTGAGCAATCAGATCGAACTCCTGAGGGGTCATTTTGCATATTAGCCTTTTATATATATATAGATTTTTTTCTCTTTATTTTTCTGAAAGTGTTAAATTTTAAATCTGTATAAAATTTCCTCCTGGTCCAGCCAGTATGGTTCAGTGGTTGCGCATCGACCTAGGAACCAGGAGGTTGAGGTCTGATTTCTGGTCAGGACACATACCTAGATTTCAGGGCTTGATCCCTGGTGTGGGGGGTGCAGGATGAAGCCAATTAATGATTCTCTCTCATCATTGATGTTTCTCTCTCTCTCTGTCTCTTCCTCTCTGAAATCAATAAAAACATATTTAAAAAACCAACAAAACAAAACAAACTTCCTCCTAGTTACATTTTTGGCAGCAAAACAGGTTCTGCCCTAGAATTGCTTTATGTATCAAATAGCTGGATGAATTGAACATATTTAAACTTTTTACTTTTAAGACTACTGTTCAAGATTGTTTAATAAAATTTAATACTTTTTAGATTTTGGGAGGTTTGTTTACTTTTTTATTGAATGTATTAGGGTGACATTAGTTAATAAAATTATATAGGTTTCAAGTGTAAAGTTGTATAATACATCATCTGTATATTGTATTGTGTGTTCACCACCCCAAAGCAAGTCTTTTTTTATTCCCATTTATCCCTCCTATGCCCTCTTCTCCCTCCACCCAGATACTTTGTGTGTTTTTTTTTAAATAGACTAAGCCTGAGCTGATGTTTTTTACTGTTTGTTTCAACAAAGGCATATTCCTTAAGTTCATTTTGGCTTTTCATAAAATAATATGACTGATAAAAATGTTAGCCTTAACTGTCTGCAGATGCATTGCTCTGGGTTGGCGTGGCATCCTGAAGTTGCTACTCAGATGGTCCTTGCATCTGAAGATGATAGGTTACCAGTGGTCCAGGTGTGGGATCTTCGCTTTGCCTCCACTCCACTCCGTGTCCTAGAAAACCATGCCAGGTATCATGCTGCTCTTTCAACGAACATAATTGTTTATTTTTAAAAACATATTTACTTACTACTTTGATTTATCAGATAATTTTTATTAAACTAGAGAATCTACTTTGTTTCTATTTTTTGTAAATGTTAGTGTAAATAAATGGTTTGTTTTTATTTTAAGCAGTAGTTATCTAATTTTCTGTACCCCAAAATGGTAACCAAATCATGTCATAAGAACACAAAAATGTGTAGAGGATTTTCCACTACTTATTTCAGGTAATAATTAATAGATCAAAATTCCAGTAGATCACAACACCTTGGGACAACTCTTGACTTTATACAGTTTGCTCTTTCTTAGGGTCATCATAATTATGAAGAGTGTTGCATAACATTCAATGTCAAGCAAAATTGAAAAGTTTGTTTTCTTTTTATTTTAATTTAAAAGGAAACACGTTTGAGAAAGTATGTGGTTCATTTTACTTTTAGGTTTTGTTTTGTTTTGTTTTGTTTTTTATTAATCCTCACCCAAGGATATTTTTCCATTGATTTTTAGGGAGAGTGGAAGAGTGAGGGAAACACATTGATTGGTTGCCTCCTGTACGTGCCCCGACCAGGGACCCTTTGGTCTACACGCTGATGCTCTATCAATTGAGCCAAACCAACTAGGGCTTGCTTTCAGTTTTAATAAATGTGTGGATGTGCTAAAAAGATATGATAATCTTCTCATGTTAGCTTATTTATTTATTTAAATATATTTTTATTGATTTTAGAGGGAGAATGGGAGGAGAGAGAGAGAGAAACATCAATGAGAGAGAAATATCAATCGGCTGCCTCCTGCACTCTACCTACTGGGGATCAAGACCCCAGCATGTGCCCTGACTGGGAATCAAACCATGACCTTCTGGTGCATAGGTCAACGCTCAACCACTGAGCCACTCCAGCCGGGCTCTCATGTTAGTTTTAGTCACGTTAAATTTAATTAGTAATTTGGCAAATTTCCCATCATTGATATTTAGGTAGCCAGGGAGTTTATGCATATTTGTTCAATGTTTTCAAACAGAAACAAATCCCTTTTAATGTCATAGGATTTTCTAAGTACTTTTTTGGGTGTTTTTTTTTTTTTTCTTTCCTGTTTAGGGATGTATAAACTAAAACTTTAAATCCCCCCCCCCCCCCCCCCCCGCTGTGTAGTGGATTTGCATACTAAGAAGGCTTAAAGTTTTTGACTTCTCCTTGAGCTCCTTCTAAAGGAGAAAAGAATCCCATTAAAATGTAATCCTATTAATGTTACACTTCAGTTGGCTTTTTATTAAAGAACTAGAGGCTCTGTGCACAAAAATTTGTGCACTGGTGGAGGGGGGGGAAGTCCCTCAGCCCGGCCTGTGCCCATTTGCAGTCCAGGACCCCTTGGGGGATGTCCACTTGTCGACTTAGGCCCACTCCCCAGGGGATCAGGCCTAAGCTTGAGTCAGACATCCTTCTGGCAGCCAGGGAACCCTCGGAGGATATCCGACTAAAGGCTTAGGCCCCCAAGGGAGCTATGATGAGGAAGCTGGGGTGACAGAGGAGCCACGCTGTCCTGCCCCGCTGCCCTGAGTCGGGTCGCACACGGGATGCCTGGGCAGGCCAGCGGATCGCTGCTGCCCCGCCCGGCTGCCCTGGGTTGGGTCACACACAGGACGCCCGGGCGAGCCAGGGGATCTCTGCTCCCCGCTCGGCTGCCCCAGGTCGGGTCGCACACAGGATGCCCGCCACCCCGGGTCACAGATAGCAGGCCCGGATGGCAGCAGGGCAGACAGGATGGCGCTGACCCACCCTGCCTGCAGTATGCAAATTAGCTGCCACCTTTGTTGGCGGTTAATTTGCATATCATGCTGATTAGCCAATGGGAGGCGTAGCGAAGGTACAATTACCATGTTTGTCTATTATTAGATAGGACTAGAAGCCCTGTGCACGAATTCATGCACTGGTGGGGTCCCTTGGCCTGGCCAGCAATTGGGGCCAATTGGGGGGCCGGCCCGCCAGGGGAGGGACCACAGGAGGTTGGATGGCCGGCTCCTCCCCCATCAGGGCAGATCGGGGGGCCGGCTGGCTACGGGAGGTTGGCGGCCATGGGAGGTTGGCTGTGGGAGTGCACTTATCACCAGGGGGCAGCTCCTGCATTGAGCATCTGCCTCCTAGTGGTCAGTGCGCATCATAGCAACTGGTTGACAGGTCGTTTGACCATTCAGTCGTTCAGTTGCTTAGGCTTTTATATATATAGATGAATGGTATTGAGAAGTTCTAATATTTTTCTCATGTAGATAAGGTTTTTTAAAAAAAATTCATGTAACACATACTTATTGAACACTTACTGTATACCAACTACTGTGCTAGGATTTGGTAATATAATAGACAAAAATGTATGCCCTCAGGGAGCTTACATTGTAGTGGGAGGACAACTAACACTTATATAACATGTAAAGTATGCAAGTACTTTAAATACTAGCTTGATTAATCCTCATAACAAGTCTATGGTGAAAGTACTATTAGCCCCTTTTATAGATTAGATAATGAAGCTCAGCAAGTTTAAATTTGACCTGAATCACATAACTCAAATACTGACTTCCAATCCAAACGTTCTGTTCTCAGAGAACATGCTCTTTTTTAAAAATATGTTTTTATTGATTTTAGAGAGGAAGGGAGAGGGAAAGAGAGAAACATCGATATGAGAAACATCAAACGGTACCTCCTATACGCACCCTGACCAGGAATCGAACCTACAACCTAGTTATGTGCCCTGACCTGGAATTGAGCTGGTGACCTTTTGGTGCACGGGATGATGCCCAACCAACTGAGCCACACCAGCCAGGGCATCAGAGTTCATACTCTTAACGCTACATTATACTGACAATTTTAGGAATGGTCATAATTTAGCAAGGCATAAATCCATACTGGGTGCCAGGAGAAAATTAATCTCTCTAATTTCTCCCTCTAATAAATGCAAGAGTTGGGTTAGATGATTTTTAGGGTTATTTCCAATCTACCATTCTGTGATTTAAAAAAAAAAAAAATCTAAATCCTAAATGTTCTTTAAAATGTGATATTAAATATTATATGGATTTTCTTTTAAAAGGCATTCTTGACATGCCTTGAAATTCTTGACATGTATGATTGAATTATAAAGGGGGGAGGCAGTTACAAAATACATTATTGAGGAAATTTAAATATGAACTATATTATTTTAAAGTATTACATATAAATAATAAGTATTTTCTTTTTTTTTTTAATATATATTTTATTGATTTTTCACAGAGAGGAAGGGAGAGAGACAGAGAGTCAGAAACATCGATGAGAGAGAAACATCGATCAGCTGCCTCCTGCACATCCCCCACTGGGGATGTGCCCGCAACCCAGGTACATGCCCTTGACCAGAATCAAACCTGGGACCCTTCAGTCCGCAGGCCGACGCTCTATCCACTGAGCCAAACCGGTTTCGGCAATAATAAGTATTTTCAGTATGTATTTGTGTTGTAGTCATATAGGAGAATGTTCTTATCCCTGGAGATAAGTGTAAGGATGAGATGTCATAAAATCGGCAATTAACCTCAAATGATGAGAGAGAGAAAGACATTAAGTAAATGTGGCCCCATTGGTGAATCTAGGTGAGAAGTATTAGGGTGTACATCACACTGTCCTTATAATTTTTATAAAGATTTTAACTTTTAAAAAATAAACTGTTGGAAACAAAAGTCATAAACAATTTGGGTCCTTTTCCTGTACCATACTTTTCTGATTCTGATATAACTTAAATTGTAAGAAATATAAAATTAAAAACAACTTTTTGGGGAAAGAAAAACACTTCATTGGCTTAGCTACTATGATGTTTTCAGGAGAATTGAGGGATATTAATTTGTTTTTGTTTTAAGAAATATGCAAATATACATCTGGTTTCTAGTATTTTTCTAGTATCTAATCTTTTCTAGTATCTGATATTTAAATTTTAGTTTCTAGTATTTTTCTTCATGGTATGATAATGTTTACTTTCCTCCCAACAAAGGCATGAGTATAGAAAAGACACACTTTTTAATAATTTTTTGTATGTGTGTGATGGTGGGATAACACCCTCTATTCTAATCTGAATTTTCAGAAAAGTTACCAAAAATACTACTTTTGTTATACTTAGGATAAAAATAAAAAGTTAAAACACAAAAAGAACTATAGAATCAGATCTTTGGCATTTGGATCTGTAGTACTTGATGAGACAAATTTTTAAATCAATAAAAAATATTTCCTATGCTAGAACTTCTCTGATAACAAAAGCTAGAAAATGTAGACAAAAAGAAGAAATGTGAAATAGTTATATTTCCTACCTACTTGTAAGTAAAACATTTTATTGTGCATATCTGTATTTATTTACATATACATATATGTGTAAATATTTAATGTGATTACATATTTTATATGAATTTATGTGCATAACGTTTTTTCATTAATTTTGAACACCATTTAATAGTAATAGATTTCTACAACAGAATTTTTTTTTTAATATATATTTTTATTGATTTCTGAGAGGAAGGGAGAGGGAGAGAGAGAAACATCAATGATGAGAAAGAATCACTGATTGGCTGCCTCCTGCACACCCCACACTGGGGATCGAGCCTGCAACCCAGGCATGTGCCCTTAGCCGGAATCGAACCTGGGACCCTTCAGTCCATAGACCGATGCTCTACTCACTGAGCCAAACTGGCTAGGGCTACAACAGAATTTTTAACTACACATTTTCTCATCTAAAGATGATCTGTAATTTATTATTACACAGTTCATGTTGGGCATTTGTTTTTATTTTTTGCTAATATACACTGCACACTATATTACTAGTATATATCTTTGTGATGATCAAAGAGCATATGCATTACTAAATTGCTTTCCAGATAGATTATATGAAATTATATTTTTGTTAGCAGTGTGTGTCTTTAAAGCTTACACAGAAATAATTTGGAGATTTGTTTTTTTCAAGCTTAAAATTTCTTCATTTATTTGTGTTTTTTATAAGGGGAATTTTGGCAATTGCTTGGAGCATGGCAGATCCTGAATTGTTACTGAGCTGTGGAAAAGATGCTAAGATTCTCTGCTCCAACCCAAACACAGGAGAGGTATGGAGAGGAAACATTTCATAGACTTACAGCTATCATAATATTTTATCTCTACCTGAATAAGAAATTTTTCACATGGATTCTTTATTGCATTATTACAATTAAGGACATGTGAAAGTAGGTGGAGGTATGTGTGAAATGTTAATGTATTGGAGATTTTTATCAGGAACATTATCTAAGCTCAGTTGTGTCATCTGGGAAAATTAGTCATTGAAATAGTATATTTGAAACTAGTAATCATACTCCACCCCCATTTACAATAAAAGGTGTTTACCTAGATCAGTGGTTCTCAACCTTGGCTGCACATTAGAATCACCTGGGAATCTTTTCTGGACCCCATCCTCCGGAAATTCTGTTTCTTTGTTACTAATGTTGTGGCCCCACCCCATAACAAAGAAATCAAGATTTTAAAAAGATTCCCAGGTGATTCTAATGTGCAGCCAAGGTTGAGAACCACTGACCTAGACTCAGAAATACTTGGACTGATGTATTTAACATGTGGTTTCTGTAAATCGGTGCCTTCAAAGTAGGAGTGTTCAAGGGTTGGTTCTTTTTCCTGCTCTGCCATTCCTGAAGATCCTCTTTGACTTCTGGAAACCAGTAGAGATGGGTTTTGATTCTCTTTTTTGAATTAGACAGTACGAATATAATACTTTGTAATATAAATTTATGTTTTACCTATAGAAATTTAGATGTAGGACATTTTACCTTATTAAATGTAAATACTGTGTAAATATAATTTTATTTGCTTTGCTTTATATACTAAAATTTTCTTTTAACTATTATTTTTAATAATTGAATGGTTCTCCTTTCAGTGTTGGGCAAGAGGCTGCAGATTTTAATTATAGCTTTTATAAACTTTTACTTTTTAAAAATTGTTAGATTATTGCAAGTACTTTGCTAGTTACCCTGATGGAATACTAGTAAAAAATAAAAAGTATCTTCAATAGGTTTTAATCTATAATGTTAAAACAAGTACTTCTGTTACTTGATTTGTGATTTAAAGTTTTCAGATGGAGTGATGTCTGTAAGAATGTAGAAACATTAAAGTTAGGAGAGACAAGAGAAAAAATTAAAATAATAAGTTTTGTCTTATATTACATGATTTATACACCAAATAATAAAAATCTTGCATTTTACACTGTGCCTTCCCAGGTGAGTTCAAAATTCATAGAAATTATTGTTCTAATTTTCTCAGTTATGTAAATTGGTAAAATGAAATTTTTGCATTTAATTAGTTTGTGTGCTTATCAGACTTTGAAGTGATAAACTTTCATGCATTCTGAAACTAAAACAATGTAGATTTTTTTATTCAAAGGTAAATTAAAAATACACAGGTGATTGAAATATTATGAAACTTTGAATCTTATCAATCAATTTAAGCATGAAAGACAAGCAGGCTAAAATACCTTTACACTTAATTCTGTTTTCTTATAAAATAAAACATTTTAAATGTTACATAAGCCCAAAGTTAAACTAATTTTATTTCTTTTTCTTTTTTTTTTCTTTTTTTTAAATATATTTTATTGATTTTCTACAGAGAGGAAGGGAGAGAGATAGAGAGTTAGAAACATCGATGAGAGAGAAACATTGATCAGCTGCCTCCTGCACATCCCCCACTGGGGATGTGCCCGCAACCCAGGTACATGCCCTTGACCGGAATCGAACCTGCGACTCTTCAGTCCGCAGGCCGACGCTCTATCCACTGAGCCAAACCGGCTTTGGCTCTTTTTCTTTTGAAAGATGCATATTATACGTATTCTTTTATTGTGGTAAAATACACATAGCACATACCATTTTAGCCATTTTTAGGTATACTGAACTGTATACCTAAAAATGGCTAAAATGGTATACAGTTCAGTATACGTTGTTGAACCACCATCACCACTGTCCATATCCAGAACTTTTTCATCTTCTCAGATTGATACTCTGTACCTATTAAACAATAACTCCTCATTCCCTTTCTTAATGCCACAAAACCTATGCTCTTTGAAGAGCATCAGTTACTATCACACTAATTTTGAGTTAGCAAAAGTTATTGCATTGTAAAGGTCTTATATCAGGCATTTTTATAATCAATATTCTTTTCCTTCTAAAATACTGTTTATGCTGAATTCTGTTTTGATCTTACTGTAATAAGAACGATGTGTACTTGTTTTCTTGCTTTGACCAAAAGCCAAATTTCTCAGTGAATTCTTCCTTCTCAAGATTATTTTTACATTTTGGTCTTCAAATAGTCTAAATATGGTTGTTTAGATCTTAGTGAACAAAACCAGTTGGATAACACACTAGTGATCTTTTAGAGTCTAATAAGCTAACTCTAATAGAGTGTTCTGGTCTTTCAGATGCATCAATAAAAACCAGTTTTTAAGATGTACTTATTCCAAATGTGGCCGACATTTTGAGTAGCATTCCTTTTTTATCATAACAGACTATCATAATGGATTTTCTTGTACTTTAAAGAAATTCTTATACTTGTTTTTCTTGGCTAAAGACACTTTCTAAAAAAAATGTGTAAGCTGTACTTGTTGATCATATTAATTCAGGTGTATCTTCTAACTTTTGCCTAGGTCTTATATGAACTCCCCACCAACACACAGTGGTGCTTTGATATTCAGTGGTGTCCCAGAAATCCTGCTGTCTTGTCAGCTGCTTCCTTTGATGGGCGTATCAGTGTTTACTCTATCATGGGAGGGAGTACAGATGGCTTGAGGCAGAAACAAGCCGACAAGGTAATAGGAAATGTTGAGGTTTTTTTATCATCTTATTATGTAATTAGTTTGAAAATGATTTTACTGATCAGCAATCCTGATTAATTGGATAACTGTGATAAAATAATTCTTGAATATAACTTGAAAACATGTCTTGTACAAGTTAGAAATACTCACATTATTATTATTATTTTTTTTAGCTTTCATCATCTTTTGGAAATCTTGATCCCTTTGGCACAGGACAGCCCCTTCCTCCATTACAAATTCCTCAGCAGGCTGCTCAGCATAGTATAGTGTTGCCTCTGAAGAAGCCACCCAAATGGATCCGAAGGCCTATTGGTGCTTCCTTTTCAGTAGGTGGATTTGTTTTTATGGTCCATAATCACAAAGGACTTATCATAGAAAAATGTTATTGTAGGATCACTCTGATGGAAGAAGATTGAGTTTGAAATGTGTCTGTGACTTTTTCTTCATTTAAAATGGCTTCTCAGGAAAAGTGGGATCTACTCCCTTTTTTTCTTTTAAGATTTTTATTGATTTTAGAGGGGATGAGAGAGGGAGAGAGCGATAGAAACAACGTTGATGAAAGAGAATCATTGATTGGCTGCCTCCTGCAGGCCCCCTGCTGGGGATTGAGCCAGCAACCTGGCCATGTGCCCTGATGGATAATCAAACTATGAGCTCCTGGTTCTTAGGTTGATGCTCAACTACTGAGCCAAACTGCTCAGGGCTATTTTGACCATTTTAAAACATAACAGTTCAGTGGCATTAACTACATTCACATTGTACAACAACAATCTATCTCTCCCTTCACCTTTTTAAACCTGTCTTCCTTCTGCATCTCCTCTTTCATTCCTTTTATAGGGTTTTTTTTTTAGGAGATTTTTTGGAGGAGGTTGTGTCCTTTCTTCTCTTCTTAACTTTGAGCTTGGGAGGGAGGGAGGGAGGGAGGGAGAGAGAGAAAGAGAGAGAGAGACATTTGTTGTTGAACTTATTGATTCATTCATTCGTTGATTTTTGTATGTGCCCTGACCAGGGATCAACCCCAGGCATATTGAGATGATGCTCTAAACAACTGATCTATCCAGCCAGGGCTATACTTTCTATTTTTAACCTTTCCAAATTTTTTATTTCTTTCAATGTTTATAATTAAATTACTAAGATTTTAAAAATATTTTTATTATCTTCAGTAGTGATATTTAAGTTTTCTGTATTTGTTTTGGATGATTTAAAAAACCAATGGCTAGCAAACAGCATTTACATTCTTATAATGTAACATTATAATGATAATACATAGAACCAATTAAATAAACCTAATCATCCTGTTAAATTCAGTTTAGGTCTTGCTTTTGGGTGCAGTTTTCTCAAACTTGCCTAAAACTTGAGAAAACCCATTGCTTTTTGCCCTTCTGTGAAGTTCCATATCATGGTCTTATCTGTGCTTGTATCCAGTTTTATTTTCATGTTAGTTTCTTAAGGATAGTAGCTATGTTTTATGTCTGGGTATGTCCTATTATGCCTGACATAACAAACACTTTTAATATATTAAATATTTAGTAAGATAAGTTGTGTAGTCCTGGCTGGTGTGGCTCAGTTCATTGAATCATCCGTACACCAAAAAGTGGCGGGTTCCATTCCCAGTCAGGGTACATACCCAGATTTCTGGTTCGATCCCTGGTTGGGCTGCATGCAGGAGGCAGCCAGTCAATGTTTCTCTCTCACATTGATGTTCTCTTTATTTCTCTCTCTCCCCTGTCTTCTCTCTAAAATAAGTAAAAAATTTTATAAGTAAAAAAGAAAAGATTAGTTGGTGTAAAGATAATAATCCTTGTATAAAAATTACTGAATATAAAGAACCAAATTTGGTCCTGTATTTTCTTCTTTACCTATGTTTATTTTTTATGAATACATTAATTAGATTTAACTGTCTACTTGCTATATACAAGGCAGATATTGGGTACTTGAGGTAATAAAAGAATAAAGTAGACACAGAGCCTTCCTTGTAAATGTAGAGAAGACACAACTTTGCATCTACCCTCCTCAGTTTTTTGGCATGGCCTAAGAATTAAATTGACATAAGATAGAATAACAGAAAAGCATACAGATGTTTAAATGTCCATGGAAGTTCCAGAGGAAAATGAAGACTCAAAAAAGTGGCAAAGCCTAAGTGCTTATATACTAGGTTGAACAGATGGCAATTGTAGAAAAGTAAAAATATAGAAAGAGACTAAAGGGAGATAATTGTTATTTAAAACTGTTGGTATAGATTTCTCTCAGCCTTAACTCTCATCTCTGGTGATAAGAATGTTTCTTTACTCTTGGTACAGGGAGAGCAGCTCTTATATGGGAGTTTCATCTCCTACTTTCAGGAAGAAAAGAAAAGGTCAGAGTGCCTTGTTCCTGCTCTTTTTCAAGTAGTCATTAGCTCAGAATTATCATTATGTCAAATGGTATATTTTGCAAGAGTGGCCTGTTCCGCCATCTTCTAAAACTCTAGAACAGCATCTAAGGCAAATACATATTACTGACAGTTGAATCAAAAGAGAATAGTTGAATCAAAAGATATATAATACGCTGAAGGCATCTGGGATGGAAGAAGTGATGACATTGCCTGGGCCTTGAAGGGAAGTAGCATTGAGCATGTGGAAGTTAATAAAATGAAGTAGGTGAGAAATTGGGGCACAGTAAGTAGTACATTTTTATCTAGAAGGTGGGTTTCGTGAAAAGGAATAATAATTGAAGACAGGGTCAAATTGTGGGGTATGGGAGTATGTGTCAGCTAACTTTATCCAAAGGGATATGTATTTATTTAGGTCACAATTCTTTCTGTTAGCATGTTTACAATAGCATGTTTTCTGGCCACATCCTTGTGGTTCAAATTGATTTTGTTTGTTCTTTTATAGTTTGGAGGCAAACTGGTTACCTTTGAGAATGTCAAAGTGCAGTCTCAGCAGGGAGCTGAGCTGCAGCAGCACGTGTTCATTAGTCAGGTTGTAACCGAAAAGGAATTCCTCAGCCGATCAGACCAACTTCAGCAGGTCGTGCAGTCACAAGGCTTTGTCAATTATTGTCAGAAAAAAATTGATGCTTCTCAGTCGGATTTTGAAAAAAATGTGTGGTCCTTTTTGAAGGTAAAGTTGGAATTCAAACAATTTTATTTCATTACTTGCAAATTTAACTACTCCCATTATATTCTAAATCTGCTTTCCTATTAAACAATTAGAATAATGTGATGAAATTAAGGAATCCTTATGAAGAGCACATGACCTAACTTTTCATGTCAGGAGTTCTTCTCTTTTTTTCCCCTTCTCTTTTTTAAAAGCCTAATATGAAGTACTTTTTTAATAAGTAAAAATCAATATAATGGATGACCTTATGTGAGAAGGATATAATATTCACCAGACCTATTGAAAATTAGAACATAGCACTTAGTATACATAAAAGCATAAGTCTATTATTCTATAATAAAAAATAGAATATTTATTTTTTGTGATAGATCCAGTTAAGGAAAATGGGAAAAGACAGAAGAGATACAGAGGAGAGAGGTTGGAGGCATTTCTCATCCTTTTCACTGAGTTGCATTTATGACAGTAGAATAACAAATAGAATTTTCTGGTTGGTCATTTACCTCCACTGGAATGACTATTCTTGATAATGAATTTTCCAAACAAAAGAGATCTTGAATCAATATGGTAAAATTCTAAAATTAGTTTATTTTTATATATATTCTTATCAAATATTAATTTTGGGAAAGAGTTTTAGGATGCTGAATGTTCCTCATAGTGTGACTTTTGCATTTATAGCCTTTGGACATGAGTTAGTTTGTATTTACAAAAATTACAGTTTTAAAAGTAAGCTTTATTCAACCAGGATAATTAGAAGTATTCTTATTATTTAAAAAAAAATATTTGAAGAAAAACTATTCTTTGGATTCTTTCTTAAAGTGAACCTTCCAGTTGATATAGTAGATGTTAGATATTTTTAATAATTCTACTTGAAATTTGATCAATTAATTAAAAATTAGGCCTTTATATGCAGGTCTTTGTTTCAAGAATATGTCTTTTTAAAGGTAAACTTTGAAGATGATTCTCGTGGAAAATACCTTCAACTTCTAGGATACAGTAAAGAAGACCTAGGAAAAAAGGTAAACTTTTGGAAAAGGTTGTTCTTATATAAGAAAAATGTTTATGTAGAATAGGTTTTTAAAAATAAAGTTCTAGCCTGGACACTGTGGCCCAGTGGGGGTGCATCTAAGAGGCAGCCCATCGATGATGTTGCTCTTTCATCGATGTTTCTATTGCTCTACCCCTCTCCCTTTCTCTCTTTCTAAAAATCAATAAAAACATATTAAAAATAAAATTCTACACAGATAATCTCAATCATTCAATAAATATTTATAAGAATTTGTTTTTGGTTGCCTAAGTTTTGAGTACTATTGTTAATTGTGGAATTCCACTTTATACCTGAATTTTGAAGCTACCAGAACCATCTTCAATTTAAAGAGCTGTATCAGGAAGGATTGGGCTTTGAATGATAAGAGGCTGTGAACCGCCCTGGCTGGTTTGGCTCAGTGGATAGAGCGTCAGCCTGTGGACTGGGTTTGATTCCGGTCAAGGGCACATGCCCAGGTTGCGGGCTCGATCCTCACTGGGGGACATGCAGGAGGCAGCCGATCAATGATTCTCTCTCATCATTGATGTTTCCATCTCTCTCTCCCTCTCCTTTCTTCTCTGAAATCAATAAAAATATATATTTTTAAAAAAGAGACTGTGAACCTCAAGCACTGGAAATAACAGATTTTTAGGAGGGTGTGTAACCAGTGGCTTTTGGTGGGGGGGAGAGAGGGAAACTTAAGTGATGAAAAATATGGTACTATTTCAAGCTATCACAATTTTCCACCCTAGCTATTCATGCCTTTAGCCCACAATTCCCAAACTGTGTTGAGTTGTTCCAGCTAACAAGCAACTAGTAAATATTCTAGAACAAGGGAGATTTATTGCATTCAACCTGAATAAACAAAAAGTCCAAGAGATTTGCTTAATACTTTAATTTTTTTAAAGATTCCCTTTTAAAAAGGAAGTTGTATTCCAGTTTTCCAGTTTTCTTCTCTAAGAGGGGCTTAATTATTATTCCACAATGTTGCCATGAACAGCAGGACAGTAGAACACTCTGACTTTGAAAACCTTGAAGGACATATTGTAGATTCTTTGTGTAATTTATATTAACCCTTGTCATTCTTTGAAAATGACTAAAAGTTTCTATAGCATTGCAGGGTTGTCACATACATTGTACAGGTTGGCTACTGCATACTAGGCATGCTGAACACATGCTGTCAGTCTTGGGGTCACATCACAGCCCCACTGGCTGTGTGTCTTTGGTCACACCTTTAGATTTCTTTTATATTAACTTTATTATTAGTCTACTCTTCTTGATGTTGTAACTTCTTTAGGTTTTTAAGAGATTGATATGAAAACGTTACTGCATACCAGATAGCAAAAACTAACAAAATAGAATTTGATTGTCAAAATACTACTTATAGCAGTTCTTTCCAGAGTGAGTACCTGAAGAAATATTTTTTAAAAATAGTTATAGTTATTTTATTTAAGACAAAGTAGAAGAAAACGTGCTTATTTTGAAGTTAGTTTTGTCGTTGAGTGAGGTGATATGTGAGCAGTGGAACTCCTTGTGATTGAAACTAGAACCATTGAGAATCAGTTCTGCAGAGATTTTATTCTTTTCTTACACATACTGTTCCTGATCTGAATTTTTGCCAATGAGAATGGAGTAAGAGGTGAACATTTGCTATGTACCTTAAAATAGAATTCCATTTAGTAGGTGAGTTGTTGTTTTTATTTCAGATTGCTTTGGCCTTGAACAAAGTGGATGGACCCAATGTGGTAAGAAGGCCTTTAAAAATAGCTACCTTCTAGAATGTTGGTTTAGGATATGACAGGAAAGGAAATGTAATTTAAGAAATTTGTCTGTTTTATTGCTTTATGTTGTAAAAATGAATGCTGACTGTAGATATTTTAATAAGTGAATAAATTCTCATGTTAACATAATATAAATTTAGCTGGTAGAGCTTTCCTTATTTAGCTGGTAGAGCATTCCTTGCTCTTGACAGTATATAAATTTCACAAAAGAGGAAAAACAAAACGACTGCTTACATACTTAAGGTTAAGTTCTTTTATACTGAGGGGACATTTAGTAGGAAAGAAAGGGAAGGTCTCAGCTGTGATGGCTTTTTGCTTTTCCTCTAATGGTGTTTCTCAAATAAATTTACTTAGTATTGCTTCTTATGATTAAACTAGCTCTGAATGTTGTTTATTGGGTCGTTTGTCTTCCTTGTTCACTAATAACCTTTTAATGCTACATTCTTCAACTTCCTCTGCAATTGTTTTGTGTACTAAAGGCTCTTAAAGACTCTGACCAAGTAGCACAGAGTGATGGGGAGGAGAGCCCCGCTGCTGAAGAGCAGCTCTTGGGAGAGGTACTTATTATTTTTTTCATTTTTAGTTACATTGAAAAATATGTGCTATTTGTTTATCTCACATTGAAATATGGAAATTTTTCTTAACTACTTGTTCCAAAGTAAAGATGGAGTATATTGTTTTCTTAGAGATGTTTAAGGTAGGAGTCTGTTTACTAGTTTGATGGAAGTATCATCTCTGAAATCTTTAGTTCTCTGACCTGTCTGCTGAATTATATGGCTTAAAATTAACAGTTGATGTGAGATTGACTTAATTTGGTCATATGGATATGATGTCAACCTGAAAAGAGATTTTATTCAGAAATCTGCAGAGCATTGTATGTAAAGTTGATGTTTTTTCTTGGCATATTAATATTTAGGACCCATTATCAGTGACATAAACTTCTGAATAGTCTTTTGAACTTTGAGTTCAAGTAAAGGGTATTTCATTAAATAAACTGATTGTCATGATTTACTGTAAATGTATTCTGAGTTATAGGTGACCATTTTTACAATAGTTTTAAAAAGTCCTTGAACACAAGAGTTGTACCATTTTTTTCCCTTTTAATTTTCTGGGTTTTTTTTTAACTAATGAATAATGCTATAATTACTTTTCTTTTAAATTATATTTCATCTTGGCTAATTAACAAGTTCTTTTTTTCTCATCTTTGACTTTTTCATTGTTCTTTGTATTATGGGGCTATCCTGACTATGGAATGTTTCTTACTAATTTTTACTAAGTTATAAACATAATAATTCATCAATAAATTTAGACTACTATAAGATGATTATAAAAAACAGTTTTCTTAGAAGTAATAGCATTTATTTAACTTGAGAATAAAGGATAATGGCTAAAATCTTATAAAATTTTGAACTAATTTTGGGACTACCTAGACAAAATTGTAGGGTACATTAAAGAAATGTTTTTCCATTTATATATAACTAGATTAACTATGTATTATTAAATAGAAGATCATTTGGAGATATACTCATGAATTAATAGGTGAGAAAATATGTATTTAATAAAACAGTAGTCATCAGTATATACTTTCAGAGTATTTGAAAAAATCTTAAGGTGATAAAATCTTGCCATTTATTTTGATGATGCTATTTATCAAACATAGTAGATTACACATTGAAGATATTCAACATGTAATAAATGGTATATTTTTTGCCTTATATATATTTCAGAAGTTCATAAGTAAAGGTTTATGAATTTTTCTTAGAAGGCAAATTTGAAGAATTGTGAGTTAAAATTAAAAAATGCTGTTTTGGTGCATGTTAGTGAACATAATCATATCAGTATCTGATTTATTCCTTAATGTGAATAACTTAAGTTCTGATTCTTTTGTTTGAGTTAAAATGTTTCTCTTTAGTTGGGTAAAGAATTAAGGTTATAGTTATTCCCCTATAATAGTCCAAATTAATGCTTAAGTAAGCATTATTTACATATGCCGTGCTCTGCACTAAAATTAACCCAGTCCAAAAATGCCCCTGACTTTGAATATTAGGTGCTTTTACATTCAGTTGTGTAGGTCTGAGAAGCACAGAAAATATGTCTTTTATCTCATCTGTGCTTTTCTTTAAAATTTTCTGTCATCTCTGATATATTTTATTTTTTGTCTTCTTTTGAATTTTTATATATAGAAGGCATTTAAAGTATTTGCTCCCCCCCGCCCCCGCAAAAAAAAAAAAAAAAAAAAGCCCTAGCTGGTTTGGCTCAGTGGATAGAGTGTTGGCCTGTGGACTGAAGGGTCCCAGGTTTGTTTCCAGTCAAGGGCACATGCCTGGGTTGCAGGCTCGATCCCCAGTGTGGGGCGTGCAGGAGGCAGCTAATCAATGATTCTCTCTCATCATTGATGTTTCTCTCTCTCTCCCTCTCTCTTCCTCTCTGAAATCAATAAAAATATATTTAAAAAAATAATAAACTGTTTGCCAGCAATATGCCTCCATTATATACTTTTCTCCTAAAAAAAAAAAAAGATATATTGAATTGATATTTACTCAGTCTTACACATAGTCTCAGAAATTTATAGCAGTGTATATACTTTTACCAGATAAATCTGATGTTCTGGGAATGACTAATTGAAGAGAACACAAAATCTATTCATAAGTAATCTGTTTATATTGCATTTATGTGAGGACAGCAGATGATTTTTTTTCATGACTTACTCAATAAAAACAAAAAGACCCTATAGTTAAAACTAGTAGACAGAAAATTTTAGATGTGTAGAAGCAGGGCTGTTTTGAAATCTAAGTTAGCCTGATTAAAAACATTATTTTGTATGTTTCAAGCTACTCTTTGTCAAGGTACCTAAGAAAACAAAAATTCTTCAGCCAACAATGGATATGTATACTTCACTTTATTTAACATTACTTCTGATGATCTTGGATTTTTATTTGTGATCGTACAATAGGAATTAATCCATAGGGAATTGATAGATATTAAGTGTAAACTTGGATCTGAGCACTTTTCTGGAAAACTTGGCATGTCATTCAGTCAGTAGGTGAATAATCATATGTAAATTCTGTTTTGCCAGAAAATTGTTCCACAATTTCATTCTCGTAAATTGTTGCCCTTTCATCTCTTTAGCATATTAAAGAGGAAAAACAAGAATCTGAATTTCTACCTTCAGCTGGAGGGCCATTTAACATCTCCATCAGTGGGGGTAAGTACCTTTGGTTTTAACTTCTGATTTTTTTTAACCATTTGAAAGCAAATAGTTCTTAAGTTTAAGTTAGAAATGTTTTGTCACAGGTGATGGAGGGTTGAAAAAAAGGGCCCATCAGTTATCATTTGTATGTGAAATTATGCCTTAGAAATGGTAGAATGTTCTGACACCTATGTGATAGAAACTGTAGAATGATATTTATTACTCCAGGTTAAGCAATCTGGAAAATGTGTTATCTTAACAGATTTTACTTACATGCTCTTGGTATATTTCCATAGATTACAACCAGTTGTGTTAGAAATTAATCACCAGTAATATTCAGAAATTAGCATTTTTTTCTCTTTTTCTGTGTGCATGTAGAAGTTGATATGCGTAGTATTTTTCCTTGTAACAAAGATATTTATTTAACTTGGGTGTTTGATTTCCTTATTGCAGATATCGATGGTTTAATTACTCAGGCTTTGCTGACGGGTAACTTTGAGAGTGCTGTTGACCTTTGTTTACATGATAACCGCATGGCTGATGCCATAATATTGGCGATAGCAGGTGGACAAGAACTCTTGGCTCGAACACAGAAAAAATACTTTGCAAAATCCCAAAGCAAAATTACCAGGGTATGTTATTTTAAAAATAGATACACAATAACTTTTATCTGATTATAAAAACAATGCCCTCTTATATAGACCAAGAATTTTCAACCTTTTTCATCTCATGGCACACATAAACTACTAAAATTCTGTGCACACCAAAAAATATATTTTTTGCTGATCTTACCCAAAAAAAGTGTATAATTTTGATTCACTCACACCGGACGGCTATTGTTGTGTTGGCTTCTTGTCTCTTTTTATTTAACAGTCTAAGGGAAAAGAAGTCAGTATGATTTCCAATAGTCAGGTATTGCATGTTTTAAAAATTCTTGTGGTCGCCCTAACCAGTTTGGCTCAGTGGATAGAGCGTCAGCCTGCAGACTCAAGGGTCCCGGTTCGATTCCGGTCAAGGGCATGTACCTTGGTTGCGGACACATCCCCAGTGGGGGTGTGTGCAGGAGGCAGCTGATCGATGTTTCTCTCTCATCGATGTTTCTAACTCTCTATCCCTCTCCCTTCCTCTCTGTAGAAAATCAATAAAATACATTAAAAAAAATAAAAATAAAAATTCTTGTGGCATACTTGTATGCCTGCCATGGCACACTGGCTAAAAATTGCTATTATGGTAGATAATTGAAATGCCAAAAACAGTAAAGAACACAAATCCCACCCATAACTTATGGACCCAGAAATAGGTATTGTTGATAGTTTGGTGTATTTTTTTTGTTCTTTGAATTTATAATTTTTAAAATGAGTAATACTTTTCATATTTTTTATTGTATAACTAGAGGCCCGGTGCACAAAAATTTGTGCACTCGGGGGGGAAGGGGGGTCTCTCAGCCCGGCCTGTGCCCTCTCGCAGTCTGGGACCCCTCAGGAGATAACGACCTGCTGGCTTAGGCCTGCTCCCGGGTGGCAGAGGGCAGGCCTAATCCCTAGGTGCAGCCCCTGGTCGGGCTCAGAGCAGGGCCAATTGGGGAGTTGGGGCGCCACCCATGTCATGCACAGAGCAGGGCGGATTGGGAGGTTGCGATGCCACCCTCAGTCACACTCGGGGTAGGGCCGATTGGGGGGTTGGGGCACCACCCCCTGTCACACTCAAGGCAGGGTCGATGGGGAGGTTGCGGCGCCACCCCCTGTCACGCACAGAGCAGGGCCAATCAAGGGGTTGGGGCACTGCCCCCTGTCACGCACAGAGCAGGGCCCATCAGGGGGTTGGGGAGCTCCCCCCTGTCACACACAGAGCAGGGTCAATCGGGCTTGGGGAGCTCCCCCCTGTCACGTACAGAGCAGGGTCGATCGGGGTTGGGGAGCTCTCCCCTGTCACGCACAGAGCAGGGCCCATCAGGGGGTTGGGGAGCTCCCCCATGTCACGCACAGAGCAGGGCCCATCAGGGGGTTGAGAGCTTCCCCCTGTCATGCACAGAGCAGGGCCGATAGGGGAGTTGGGGCACCGCCCCCTGTCACCCACAGAGCAGGGCCGATCAGAGGGTTGGGGCACCGCCACTGTCACACTCAGGGCAGGGCCGATGGGGAGGTTATGGCTCTACCCCATCACACACAGAGCAGGGCCCGTGGGGTGGGGGGGTTGGGGCTCCACACCCTGTCACACACACAGCCGCAGGGCGATCAGGGGGTTGGGGAGCTCCCCCCTATCAGGCACAGAGCAGGGCTGATCATGGGGTTGGACGCCTTCCCCTGTCAGGAGCAGAGCAGGGCAGATAGGGAGGTTGTGGCCCCGCCCCTTCACACACACAGCTGCAGGGCGATCGGGGGGTTTGGGCGCTGCCCCCTGTCACACTGATCCCGGTGCTGGGAGGCATATTACCCTTTTACTATGTAGAATAGAGGCCTGGTGCACGTGTGGGGCCGGCTGGTTTGCCCTGAAGGGTGTCCTGGATCAGGGTGGGGGTCCCCACTGGGGTGCCTGGCCAGCCTGGGTGAGGGGATGATGGCTGTTTGCAGCTGGTCACACACCCTTCAGGGTGGGGGTCCCCACTGGGGTGCCTGGCCAGTCTGGGTGAGGGGCTGAGGGCTGTTTTCAGGCTGGGACTGAAGCTCCCAACTGCTCCTTTTTTTCTTTTTTCTTTTTTTATTCTGGGCCAGCTTTAGCTCTGAGGCTCCAGCTCTTAGGCATCCACTGCTGAAAGCAGGTATCTGGTTTGTTTAGGTTCTATAATCGAAACTCTGTATCAATTCCAGCTCTGAGATCCCGGCTCACTGAAAGCAGGTTTCTGGGGTTTTGTTTAGCTTCTATATTTGTTACAATGTTTTTTAAACTGCAGGCTCAGAGGCCGGCAAGGCAGGCGAGGAACATTGGTTTCCTCTGTCACTGAAGCAAGCAAGCCTCATGTTAGTTTCAAGCTGCCTGGCTGCCGGCCGCCATATTGGCCGGCAGTTAATTTGCATATCTCGCTGATTAGCCAATGGGAAGGGTAGCGGTCATACGCCAATTACCATGTTTCTCTTTTATTAGATAGGATATTTTTGAAATAACATAGCACATTTTAAATATAAAAATTTAGCACCTTCTAATTCTCCCATCAAATTGGTACCTCTTAATCCCAAATTGATTGCAATTTTTCATACGTCTTCCTATGTATTTTAGAACTTTTAAAAACAGAGTCAGGATCATATATGTATATATGTGTGTGGTTTTGCTTATAGATATTGTCACTTACATTGCAAACATTTTCTCATATAATTAAAGATTCTTACAAAAATTTTTAATTGTTCTGTAATATTCTATAGCAGTGATATATGATTTCCCTTATTTTGGGGTGTTTAGGTAGTTTATAACATTTTCCTAATACAGATAAATTAGTGATAAACATCTTTGTTATGCCTAAAATCTGTAAGAATTTCTGATTATTTAATGAGGCTGTATGTAGTCCTAGGAAAGGCATTTCTGGTGCAGAGGGTCTAAACATTTTTAAGCCTCACTTAATGTTACTAAGTTTCTTTTAATAAAAGTTGTCCCTGGGCTAGTCCTTCTAGCATTGGTTCCCGTCAGTCTCCTTAGCCTGGTCTCATGTCACTTTCTCCCCTTTTATCTTTCAGCCACACTGGCTGCCTTTCAGTTCCTCACATACTCCATGTGCCTTTCTCTCTCAGGACTTTGCACCTAGTGTTCCCTTGGCCTGAAATGTTGTTTTCCTTCTTGATGAAGTTAATTCTGACTTCATACCTCAAATGTCTATATGCTCAGAAAGTTTTTCTTGATCCATCAGACCAGGTCATGACTTCCTGTTAAATGTTTTGACAACACTCTATACTGTTCTTTCTCAGAATTTAATCCAGTATATTTGTATGATTTTTCTTTTAGAAGAAAAATAATACTATATTCTATGTCAGTTAGTTCAAGGATATATTTTCCTTTGCTGCTGCTTTATTTAACATGAAATACTATGCATACTAATAGTTTTTGAAAGATATGATTGGTTAGCCAGAGCTAATTTTTATTAATATACCAAAGGTTTTTAATTTTCCCCTTGTTTTTCTTTCCCAAGCTAATTACTGCAGTGGTGATGAAGAACTGGAAAGAGATTGTTGAGTCTTGTGACCTTAAAAATTGGAGAGAGGCTTTAGCTGCAGTATTGACTTATGCTAAACCTGATGAGTTTTCAGCGCTTTGTGGTAAGAAAGTGAGCTTTTTATTGTGTATATGGCATGGTATAAATGAAATTGACAAATGTTATTAGAAATTTTCATAAACCTACCAATCACAATAAGAAAAAGGAGTTCTGCCCTAGCCGTTTGGCTCAGGGGATAGAGCATAGGCCTGTGGACTGAAGGGTCCCAGGTTCGATTCTAGTCCGGGGCAAATGCCGGGGTTGTGGGCTTGATCTCCGGTGGGGGGTGTGCAGGAGGCAGCAGGTCGATGATTCTCTCTCATCATTGATGTTTCTATCTCTTCTTCTCCCTTCCTCTCTCTAAAATCAATAAAAATATATTTAAAAAAAGAAAAAGTTCTTATTTGAATGTTTCTTTCGGAATTATGGGGATCGAGCTCCCAACCTGGGCATGTGCCCTGACCAGAAATCAGACTGTGACTTCCTGGTTCATAGGTCGACGCTCAGCCACTGAGCCACACCAGTTGGGCGCTAGTCATTATTATTATTGATTTCCAAGAGGAAGGGAGAGAGAGAGAGATAGAAACATCAATGATGAGAGAGACTCATTGATTGGCTGCCTCCGACACTGGGATTGAGCATGCAACCCGAGCATGTGCCCTGATGAGGAATTGAACCCTGACCTTCTGCTTTATAGATGGGCACTCAATCACTGAGCCACACTGGCTGGGCCTAGTCATTGTTTTTAATAATATTGTTTAATGATTTTGGTTTCAGACAGACCAGTCTTGGAATCTTGCCTCTGCTACTTACTAGTTGTACAAACTAGTCAAAATTACTTTTTCAGCATTAGTCTATTCATATGTAAAATGGCATATAATCAGCTCTTACTTAATGTTAGCTTAGTAAAATTAATAGTTATAACATTTGAGTAGAAATTACTATTGAACACCATGACTAAACTGGTGGCTAAGGAATAATATTTATTATTTATAAGAACAGAAATTTCAGGCTGCTTAGTATAAGAAGGAACATCACCTTGCTACCTTGAAAGTATTATAAGACTGTGAAAATTATAAGAGATTAATTTTATTAATACAAATAATTTATAGTAATCCTAGTTGTCATTATTTAAAATATGCCATATTTTTGACTGCTTAAAAAAGCATCTGATGTGATAAAATGGAGTTAAATGCTTATTGGAATTTTTCTGTACAAATATTGTTTTCATTTATTTTTTTCTGATGTAAATCCATTCAATAGGTAGGCATAGAATCTTATGAAGTTGTTCATTATATAGAGTTTGTCACACTTTCTCATTTCTTTGACAAATATTTACTGAGCATTTATATAACAGAGTGATTTTGTTTCTACCTACTACTTACTGGCTGTGAAGTTTAATCCTTAGTTCTGGAAATGATACTGGGCTGCTCATGGTGTCATATACAGATTTCCTTGAGTATAATCTTATTTTGTTTTCCTCTTGATCTATAGATCTTTTGGGAACCAGGCTTGAAAGTGAAGGTGATAGCCTCCTGCAGACTCAGGCATGTCTCTGCTATATTTGTGCAGGGAATGTAGAGAAATTAGTTGCATGTTGGACTAAAGCTCAGGATGGAAACAATCCTTTGTCCCTTCAGGTTAGTATCTTTGAAACAAAGGATGCTTCCTTTTCAGTTGTCTTTCACCCTACTTATAGTTTAGAAATTGATTTGTTCCAGAAGTTCATTGCTTTTACCCTTACTTATTTACATTTCAGTTCTTTTTCTGGATAATTATGTGTATTTATTGTTGTATTTAGTGGGGCAAAGTTTGAGATGATGGGATAAGTTAAATGGGGTTGCAACTGTTTGTGAGGTCAAGGTTGTTAAAGGTGGCTTATTGGGGGAACTAGGTAGCTAAAGCATGAAAACATCCCTTGCTTTACTTCTTTTCCTCATGCTACTCTCTCTACCTCTAATGACACTGTCTGCTTTGGGCAAAGAAAGAAGCAATGTGGGGTAACAAATGGGAGGTATCACCAATACCAATAGAGAATCTTCATGGTTAATGGGAAATGAAAGTAAGAGGTCAGTGTAATCCTATGTAGCATTAATACATGGACAAGCGAGAAAGTAAAAAATTATTCTCAGGCACTGACTAATTATATATTTCAGTTTTTCCCCCTAAGCATTTAATCAGCAGAGTCTCTTGGTATTTCAGTCTAAATTTTTTTTTTTCTTTCTGGAAAGATGTTTTTCAGTAGGGTTGTTGCTTTAAAGATCACTCTGTTGAAACTGAAAATCTGGTAGGAAATCAAGGTTTCCTATGTGCTTCTGAGAGAGAACACACTTCTGGATTTATGAAGGGCAGATAGGTAGGATATTCTTGTGCTTTATACCTGAAGTATGGCTCCCATTTTTTTTAATATATATATTTTATTGATTTTTTACAGAGAGGAAGGGAGAGGGATAGAGAGTTAGAAACATCAATGAGAGAGAACCATTGATCAGCTGCCAAGTTACATGCCCTTGACCGGAATCGAACCTGGGACCCTTCAGTCCGCAGGCCGACGCTCTATCCACTGAGCCAAACCGGTTAGGGCTGGCTCCCATTTTTTAAAACATTGTTATCGAAGAACAACATGAGAAATTTTGGGTTAAAATAGTAAGCGCATTTGAAGCTCACCTCATAGTAGTACTGTTTTTATAATACTGATAATGTGAAGTGTTCACTCATAGTTTCTCTTATACCTGCTGGAATCCAAGTTTCTGCCTTTGGACATCTGCCTCTCAGTTTCACTTTGGATATTTGCCTATTTTAGCTTATAAGTATCTGGCAGTTTAAGGAAGTTTAGGAGAAGGTGGTAACCTATGCCCTATTCATGAGTAAGAGACCTTCTTCCTCCTTACTTTTTCAGTTACCTAAATGGTGGTCAGCTATTACAGACCTTTTTAAGAGAGATGATGATAGGTACTGTACTTTTAGTAGGTTTTGGAAATCTTAGTAACTCTTTTCCTGTTTCTTCTCATACACATCTTGGAATCTTTGTCTTTCTCCTTTACTCTCCTTTCTTTTTCTCATTTAGGATCTGATTGAGAAAGTTGTCATCCTACGGAAAGCTGTACAACTCACACAAGCCATGGACACTAATACTGTAGGAGTTCTTTTGGCTGAGAAGATGAGTCAATATGCCAATTTGTTGGCAGCCCAGGGCAGTATTGCCGCAGCCTTGGCATTTCTTCCTGAAAGCACCAACCAGGTAATTCATTTTTCTCCTTCTAATGTGTGAGTATGATGAGTCCCATAGAATAACGCTCAGTATTAAACATAAATACACTAGTAGGTGGAATGTTTGTAAGGGTTGAATTTTTGTCACATGACTGTAGGTGAATGTTTTGTCTGACAGTTTTGTTTCTTTTTAAATATATTTTTATTGATTTCAGAGAGAAAGGGAGAGGGAGAGAGAGAGAAACATCAATGATGAGAGAGAACCACTGATCAGCTGCCTCCTGCACGCCCCACACTGGGGATCGAGCCCACAACCCGGGCATGTGCTTTTGATTGGAATTGAACCTGGGACTCTTCAGTCCACAGGTCAACACTCTATCCACCGAGCCAAACCAGCTAGGACTGTCAGTTTTTCAAGGATCACTTTAGGTGTACCCAAGCTGTGTCAGAGAGATAGGATGCTCTTGTAGTATGATACAAAAGGGGCATAGTACTTGAGGAAGAGAAATAGGGAAAGGACCAACTTTTTGTTTCTTAAGCCAAATGCTAATTCTGTCCACAAGTTTCTTTGTAGGAATTTTCCATGTTGAAAAGCTATAAATGTTAATACTTTTATCAGACTAGTGGGCTGTAACTTAAAAATTCCCACAAGGTCCATCCCAGATATTAATGATGAAGTTCATTCGATTTGCCATTTCAGTCTGATACCATGTGTGAGCAAGTATGTTTTTAAGTATTCAAGGCAGGAGAACTACATTACATTCCTAATTTAATTTCCTTATTTGGTGTGCAATAACACTCAGGCTTTTCATTATATTGGTTTAATTCAAATCAATAAGTAAGTGAGTATACAGTGATGAGCAAGAGTGCCAAGATCCTTTTCCTGGGGGAGTTTCCAAACTCAAAATGACTGTGGACAAATGAACATGAAATTCCAAAAGTGCAGAGTGCTGTGGTAGAGGTAGTGCTGTGGGAACACAGAAGAGGGAAACCTAAAACCCATAATGGGGCATGGGTGGGAGTAAGGGTAGGGTTTGAGGAAAGTATTTTGTTTTTTATAAACATTTAGAAAAATATATTTTTATTATTTCAGAGAAGAAGGGAGAGGAAGAGAGATATAGAAACATCAATGATAAGAAAGAATCATTGGTTGGCTGCCTCCTGCATGCCCCCTACTGGGGATCGAACCTGCAACCCAGACATGTGCCCTGACCAGGAATCGAACCGTGACCTCTTGTTTCATAGGTTGATGTTTAACCATAGAGCTATACCAGCTGGGCTGAGGAAAGTTTTTATAACTACACTGTGTGTCTGCAGCTTATTTTTGAGCTTTGCAGATATTTTTTCTCTATACTGTATTTTTTTTTTCCTGTGTATGAATGAGTCTATGGTTTTTAATTTAATTTTTTAAATCTTTATTGTTGAAAGTATAACATATGTCCTCTCCCCCGCCCCATTGACCCCTTTTAGCCCACCCCAGGCCTTCACCACCCTAATGTCTGTATCCATGGGTTATGCATATATGCATACAAGTTCTTTGGTTTATCTCTTCCCAACCTCCCCCACCTTTTTATTGTAAACTTTATTCTGTTTTTATGGATTTTTTTAGTTAAAATTGTTTTTAGTATTTTGTCTGTGTTAGGGAATTACCAATAAATTTCATTGAGTAAAAACACATCTGTGGCCGAAACCGGTTTGGCTCAGTGGATAGAGCGTCGGCCTGCGGACTAAAGGGTCCCAGGTTCGATTCCGGTCAAGGGCATGTACCTGGGTTGCGGGCACATCCCCAGTAGGAGATGTGCAGGAGGCAGCTGATTGATGTTTCTCTCTCATCGATGTTTCTAACTCTCTATCTCTCTCCCTTCCTCTCTGTAAAAATATCAATAAAATATATTTAAAAAAAAACAAACACACATCTGTGTTCTAGGACTGTGGTGGTATGATTCTGCAGTTGGTTTTATATACACTTACATGTAGGAGACAGCTCATATTTTTCTAAATTATTATTTTTTTTAGTTTTTTTATTTCAAGAAAAATGATTTTAAATATAATAATGTTACATGCAATAAACATTAATATCTCAAGATAAAGATTTTACATATGATATTACATGCAATAAACACCAATTATTCAAGAAAGATTTTACATATGATAATGTTACATTCAATATACATTAATATTTCAATAATAAAAGGATTTTAAGTATAATAATATTACCAAAACTGTACTAACATAGTATGATCTCACAAAAGTGGCAGGAAATATTAAAAATCTGAAAATAACAGGATTATTTTTATTATATTCTAGAATATTTTTCCCCTCTGGCTCTATTTTTGTTCATCAGTTTATGTTGTTCATTATATTCCACAAATGAATGAGATCATGTGATATTTATCTTTTCTAAATTATTAATAAGTATATTAGGTAGAATAGAAACTTAATCTTTATGATGACTTTTAAAAAATATATATATTTTAATATTTATATTTATTTTATATATATATGTTTAATTGATTTCAGAGAGGAAGTGAGAGGGAGAGAGAGAGAAACATCAGTGATGAGAGAGAATCATTGATCGGCTGCCTCCTACATACCCTGTACTGGGGATTGAGCCTGCAACCTGGGCATTTGCCCCTGACCAGAATTGAACCCGGGACCCTTCAGTCTGCTGGCTGATGCTCTAACCACTGAGAAAAACCAGCTAGGGCTTTGATAACTTTGACTTAATAGTTTTATATGACTTTTTACTTAATATAGTCTCATTTTTTAAAAATTATTTAGAGGAGAAGGGGGAGATAGGGGTTGGGGGAGGGAGGGAGGGAGAGAGAGAGAGAGAGAGAAACATAAACATTGATTAGTTGCCTCCTGCATGCGCCCTGACCAGGCCAGGGATTGAACCCACAACCTAGCTATGTGCTCTGACCAGGAATCAAACCTGCAACCCCTCAGTGTACGGGCAATGCTCCAACCAACTGAGCCACACCAGCTGGGGCAGGTCTCATTTTTATATTATTGAGTTATAAGATGCTTTTCAGACTAACTTAATCTAAGATCTTTAGATCTTCTAGCCTTAGAATTAAATGGTTTATTTTCAGTACTGTTTATAGCCACATACATTTTCTTTCTTTCTTTCTTTTTTTTTTTAATATGGAATGTTTCACCAATTTGCATGTCATCCTTGCACAGGGGGCCATGCTAATGTCTGTATCGTTCCAATTTTAATACATGTGCTGCTGAAATGAGCACCACATACATTTTCTATACATTCTTCTTTATGGTTTTCTTTGGACTTCTAAAGAATGTTTTTTATATAAATGTAATCTTGATGTTTCTTTCTCCTACGTATCTTAGTAGACCCTTAGTATTTTCTGGAGAATATGTCCCAAGATTTTTTTTTTTTAAATATATTTTATTGATTTTTTACAGAGAGGAAGGGAGAGGTATAGAGAGTTAGAAACATCGATGAGCGAGAAACATCGACCAGCTGCCTCTTGCACGCCCCCTACTGGGGATGTGCCCGCAGCCAACGTACATGCCCTTGACCGGAATCGAACCTGGGACCCTTGAGTCTGCAGGCCGACGCTCTATCCACTGAGCCAAACTGGTTAGGACCCAAGATTTTTTTTTTTAAAATATATTTCTTTATTGATTTCAGAGAGGAAGGGATAGGGAGAGAGAGACAGAAACATCAATGAGGAGAGAGAATCATTGATCGGCTGCTTCCTGCATGCCCCATACTGGGGCTGGAGCCCACAACCCGGACATGTGCCCTTGGCCAGAATTGAACCCGGGACTCTTCAGTCCACAGGCCAACGCTCTATTCACTGAGCCAAACCGGCCAGGGTTGTATTGAGATTTTTTTGATATCGTTATAGCATACAATTATCCTCCATAAAAGACAACAAAGAATACCTAAAATGTCTAAATGACATGAACTTATAGAAACGTATAATTTTAAAGGTATTGAAATGAATTCTTGCTTAAACAGTTTAACGTTGCCTTTTTGTCGTTAATATAGAACATGTATATAGTCAGCTCATACTGTAAATCTGCATAGTTGTAGATCTGTATAATTTCTTTGAGTTTGACATCTTATTTAAAACATCTTTTTAAAGTAGCTTTTATCTCTTTCTTAGAGCATCATTTTCTTTCATCACCATCTTTAGCAGTTGATTCTCTTTTGGGGCCTTTTTCCCTACAAAGAAACAAAGTTATATTTTTTAACTACTTTTGTGATTTGTGAGCATTACTCAACTATAAGAAAACAACAGAAGAGCAGTGATGAGAAGTGACATTGATCTTGTATGCCATCATGTGGTCAGCATAATTCAAATCACTGCGTCAGTTACATTACAAGTTACTCTATGTATAATGGACCTTTGGTGTCAAGTTTTGAGTATTAGAATGATGTCAAAACCTAATGTGCAAGGTCTATCTATCTACACTAATAAAAGAGGAAAATGGTAATTGGCGTACAGCGCTACCCTTTTCATTGGCTAATCAAGGCTATATGCAAATTAACTGCCAACTAAGATTGGCAGTTAACTGCCAACAAGATGGCGGTTAATTTGCATATGTAGGCACAATGCAGGGAGGCGAAAGGGAAAGCAGGAAGAAGCCCCCTGCCACTGACAGTGATCGGAAACCCAGGGGGGAGCTAAGAGCTGGGGGGGCCGCCTTTGCCCTGCCCCCCAGCCATGATCAGAGAATCAGGCGCCTTTTCCGCCCTGGCCAGTGATAGCAGGAAGTAGGGGTGGAGCCAGCGACGGGAGCTGGGCATGGTCGAAGCTGGCAGTCCCGGGAGCTAGGGGTCCCTTGCCTGGACCTAAAGCGGAGTCCGCGATCTCGGGGCCGCTGCAGCTGCGGGTCCCTGCTGCCCGAGCCGGACGCCTAGGCCAGAGGCGTTAGGCCTGGGCAGGGGCGGAGCCTGCAACCGCGGGGAGCTGGGGGTCCCCTGCCCAGGCCTGACACCTCTGCCGGAGGCCTCAGGCCTGGTCAAGGGGCCGATCCGGTGATTGGTGATCGGAGGGTGATGAGGATCAACTCCTCTGGCCGAGGCATCAGGCCTGGGCAAGGGGCCGATCCTGCAATTGGAGGGTGATGGGGGTCAACACCTGAGGGCTCCCAGTATGTGAGAGGGGGCAGGCTGGGCTGAGGGACACTCCCCCACACACACACCCAGTGCACGAATTTCATGCACCGGGCCCCTAGTATATATATAACAGCCTAAGTGACCATTTTGACCGAACGACTGGAACAACCGGTTGACCAGTTGCTATGACATGCACTGACCACCAGGGGGCAGACGCTCAACACAGGGCAGCTCCCACAGCTAACCTCCTGCAGCCCGGCCCTGCCGGCCCCCCCATCGGCCCTGATCAGGGGGCCACCAGCCAACTTCCCATGGCCCTTCCCCCCCACCCATCACCAGCCAAGTCGAGGGACCCCACCTATGCACAAATTTGTGCACCGGGTCTCTGGTTGTAAAATACACAGTGTATGAGCAGATACAGTGATCAAGCTTATAGTCAAACCTCAGTACTTGAACATCTCTCATCTATAGCAATTCGGTTCTCAGCCAAGTTATTCATGGGAAAAATGTCTTGGTTGTTGAACAAAACTGGATCTCCACTCTACAACCCATTCATGTTGATACCTGTGTGATCAGTCACGAGTTTCTCAAGGAACAAACAAAGGAGAGAATGTGCGAGTATGAGTCAGTTTACTGCTAAACTTGCATTGTTAACATCTCAGGAAATTGTGTTGTGAATATTTTTGTGTTTTTTTGCTTTTGTTGCTGCTCATTTTTTTTTTCCCTTTTTTAATTTTATCCCACTCGTGTCACTCTGTGCTTGTCCCTTCCCCTCAACCCTGACCCTCTCCCTCCTTCACCCTGCCCTGGCCTGCTGGCCTGCTCCGCCCCTCCTGCCATGGGGCAAGGTTAAAGGCTGAAAAGGACAGGACAGACAATATTTGGGATCAGCATTGGGGATCAGATGGCCCTGCAAGGAGGTCTGTTCCTGCTAATATTACTAAATACCTATAATAAGTCACCCTGGGTCCTAAGAAGGTTAGTGATAGCAACAAAGTGAAAAAGAAAAATTGTGAGAACAAAGTAGGGGTCTGGAGCAGATGAATTCAATTTACATTACTTCTGATGGGGGAAAAAAGATTCAGTTTTTGAACAATTCACTTCTACAAATCGCTTCTCAAACAAGGTCGAGAACCAAGGACCACTGTACTTTAAGAAAATCAACATACTGTCATATATTGGGGTGAACTCTAACAATTTGCCTTGTTTTCTTTCATTGCTTCTTATAGCCAAATATTGTGCAGCTTCGTGACAGACTTCGTAGAGCACAAGGAGAGCCTGTACCAGGACAGGAATCACCTCAAGTACCTTATGAGAGGCAGCAGCTGCCCAAGGGCAGGCCTGGACCAATTGCTGACCACACACAGATTCCAAGAGTTCCAACTCAACAATATTATCCCCATGTGAGTGAAATGGTCCAGATGACGTAGGAACATTTATGTGTTTCTGTTCAAATTGGTGGTTTTAGCTTGTTGCGTTAAGAGACCTTGTATGCTATGATAAAAATAGACAACATTTCTTCAAATATTTAAGGTGTGCTTTTATTTATTTTAAGATATTTTTTTAAAATTAGCCCTTTAATCTAGTCCAATAGATTATATTTTAGATATACACTTAAGCTCTCTAGGGAGATTTCTTATTTTTTCATCACTCAAACTTTCCTTACACATGTACGTTTGTTCTTGAAACTTCTACAATTTGATTCATTTACCAAACTGTAAGTAAAGTGGTGGCAACAATTTTGTGGTTAATTTTAGAAAATAGTCTTTTTTGAGTATTCTTTCCTGAATCATTAGTGTAGGTTTACTGTGTCTTCTGTATCAGCATGATAAGGAGTATTGAGAATACACACTTTTTTGGGGGACAACTTGGATATTACAGAAAAGTGAGTGACCAAGGGTTTATGAAGTTGTAGTTCACAGTGGGTGTGAAAATGATTAAATATTTGTATTAATTAATTAATTAATTAATTAAAATTGCCAAAAGTTCAGTGGCATAAAATGTGTCCCTTATTGTCTTTTACTATTTCATGTAGAGACTTATATTTCTAGACCATCAGATAACCTTAGTGTTCTTAAAGGAAAAGTATATTTTCATAAGTAATATATGGTCTTGATTGAACAAAGTTAACAGGTAGTTGGCCTATTTTATTTTATAAATTTTTTTACTTTGCCCATTTTAAAATAGAACAATTTGCTAATAGAATTGACAGTCTTTCTTTTTTTATTTTTTTAAAATATAATTTTATTGATTTCAGAGAGGAAGGGAGAGGGAGAGAGAGATAGAAACATCAACGATGAGGGAGAATCATTGATCTGCTGCCTCCTGCATGCCCCCCACTGGGGATTAAGCCCGAAACCCAGGCATGTGCCCTGACCTGGTTTCGAACTGTGATCTCCTGGTTCATGGGTCAATGCTTAACCACTGAGCCACACTGGCTGAGCGGCAGGGTCTTTCTTACATTTCATTGTAGCGAAGTAAATATAAAATGAAAAATTTTAAAAAAATCAAATCATGCTTTTTGGCCTATTGTACTTTTTTGGTGTGTACATAAATCAAGATAGATTACATTTGGTAACAACTAGAGTACTCTCTGTTTTAGCAGTTTTGTTTTTTATTCATTTGACAAATATTTATTGAGAGCCTACTATGAGCGCCTACCCTTATTCTACCTGTTAGAGGTATATTGGTAAACAAAACAGATTTAATTCTTCACTTTTGTGGAGATTAAGCCTGACTTGGAAAGTCTATGACATAGGTAGGGCAGATGAGGTGATTGCTGGGAAAACTGAGAGGTGGAGGGGTCAAGCAACCAACCAGAGTTTTAAGACATAGAGCTTGAATTTTTCACTATTGTGTGGCTAATTAATTGGCAGTTTGGGACTAGAACTTCTAAGCACCATGAGTTGGACCACACTGTCTCTCAGATACTGAAGTAGTAAGGCATTCTGTACATGGGGAGAAGAGAGTATTTACTCTTTATGTCCCTGGGCTTATCTGTCTTTCTAGAAAAACACAAAAACATCAAGACTTTTGTTTTACTTTGACTTAGCAGTCTCATACTTTAAGAAAAGAAAGACAGACTCAACCATAAATTAAGCAGTAATTTTCTTGATTAAAGTTTATGCTATGCTGAATGAGGACAGTGGCTTATGGTTTTAAGGAATGTTTACTGGCAGGAGTAAAGGGCTGAAAGGAAGACCAGATTCTTAGGAGTTGTACTCCCACTTCCACTAGCAGATCTCTGCTATTTGTTGTTTATGTGTTGGAGTTTCTCCAAAGATTTACTTACACAAAAGATTTTGATGGCTTAAAAAAATATTGAAAACCTCTGGACTCTGGGGTAAGCAACATGGGATAGTGAAGCAGACATTAGCCTGGAATCAGGAGACGTGGAATCAGTTGTAACTCCTTCACCAGTGAGTTGTATGGACCTCAGCAAACCCCTTCATTTCTCTGGGCTTTGATTTTCTCGATGGTAAAGGGTGGGGCTTAAACCAAATATTCTTTAATATTCTCTGTATGATTCTAAGCCTCATATGGAACTAATTTTGTTTTTGCGGCTCTAATGAAATCTAGAAAAGGGAATTTACAGCTGAACTAATAATAGTAGCATGAATACTCTTAATGCTTCAAAATAATTTTTTTATTCAGTTATCTTTTTTCTCAGAATGTCTTCTTTCCTTTCCTACTTACAGGACCTAGCTTTCTCCCTCTTATTCTTGACACTTGAATGGCATTGTTCTTTGTGCTTTGACTTAGTTTTCCATGTTGATTTTTCCACTGCCTCCCTCCGCTTGTTTTAATGTGAATGTGTTTTTCTTTTGGAATCCCAGCTTGAAAGCAGTTGCCTGACTAATGTGCTGTCTTGCTGCTCTTGATGTTTTGCTTTGCATATGGCTGTTAATGCCGTTGGGGTTTTTTTTTTTTTCTTCTTTTAACATTTTCATTTTTTTATTTTCTGTGATTGGTGTTTCTTTGTTCAATTCAGGTTAGAATTGCCCCTACTGTCACTACCTGGAGTAACAAAACTCCTACCGCCCTTCCCAGACATCCACCTGCTGCCTCTCTCTCTGACACACAGGTATATCCTTCATTATTCCTCTTAGAGCAGAATTCTGCTCACCTAAATATGTATAGTTACATATTCTCTACCCCCCTTTCTCAATTTTCCCTTTTCCCATCTCTTCGCCTGCTTATTGCATTTGAATGCTTTTATGATGCAAGAAGCAGTTTTAGCATAATTAGCTTATTTTCTTATCTCTCTCTCCTCCTTTGCAGTCCTAAATTGCCTTGAGTGAGAAAAACATCAATCAACGTTCTAACAATGGTTTAAATCTAATTTTACTGAAGATTTTCATTTTTCTTTTCTCTTTCTTTCTACCTTTTTTTTTTGAGCATTGCAGAAATTGAAGAGAAGCAACCTTCCCTTGTGGCATTTATACTTTCATTTTCAAAGTGTGGAATAGTGGATGGAATATGTAGAAATGGACAATCCTGGGGACTCATAAATATCACTGACACTATTTTATGAGGCTTTTAGCATCTGTAATCATTCATTGCAATTATTACTTTGAACCTGTCTGATCTCTAAACTACTCAGAATGTGTTGCTCAGAAAATGTGCTCTGAAGAAGATAGAATGTGCAAAATGCAGTGTTTCTTTGACAATAAAGTATTTTTTAATAGAATTCCATTTCAGAGATTATAAATCCATCGGGTAAGATTCCTTCTTTTACCATATTCTCATTTTTTTAGGGAGAAAATCCTCCACCTCCAGGTTTCTTAATGCATGGAAATGTTAATCCAAATGTTGCTGCAGCTCAGCTTTCCACATCTCCGGGTCATATGCACACCCAGGTACCACCTTATCCACAGCCGCAGCGTAAGTAGTGACCCTGGGGTCCTTTTATAGTAGCATGTCTTATCTAATATAGTAACTATTTACTTTGAGGCTCCAAAGCCATGATCCAGTCAATTTTAACAAATAAAGAACCAGTGTATGTAGGGCTCAAGTCCTTGCTATAGAGAAACATGGTTTTCCCTAGGAAGCATCCTAAGTCAACATGCTAGCAAATAGCTCCAGTGTCAGTCCATTCAGAACACTTGGCTCCTGTTCCTGAGCCTTTACTACTAACACCTGTCAAAGAGAGTTTTTATCCCATGATCTGGTATTAAAAAAATAGACTGTTAGAAATTATTTGGTACATCTTCCTTCAGGCAAGATGACACAAACCATTTTTGGAAAAATGGTTCCAAGAGACATTTGTTGTAGTTTTTCACTTACTTTATGTTTTTAAGAAACAGGCTTTATTTTTTTAGAGCAATTTTAAGTTTACAGCAAAATTGAATGGAAAGTACAGAACGTTCCAACATACCACCTGCCCACTACCACTGAAACCTCCCATACTATTGACATCCTGCACCACAGTGGTACATCTGTTACAGTCATTGAGCTTACATTGACACATCTTTATCATCCAAAGTCTGTATTTTAGGGTTCACTCTTGGTGTTGTACCTTCTGTGCCTTTTTTTTTTATATCCTCATCTGAGGATACTATTAGAGAGAGAAAAGGAGGAAGAGAAACATCAGCGTGAGAGAGAAACATTGATTGGTTGCCTCCTGTATATGCCCCGACTAGGGATTGTACCCACAAACTAGGTATGTACCCTGACTGGAAATCAGACCCTCAACCTTTTGGTATATGGGATGACGCTTCAACCAACCAAGCCACCTGGCCATGGCCCTTCTGTGAATTTTGACAAATATATAATAATGACATATATCCACCATGGCTTTTCCCCCGCAGGAAATATTTGCCCTTGGAAAGTAATATATCACAACTATTTTAAAATTTAAATGAGCAGAAAATAAAAATCTGAAAGGGGAAAATTATCCCATATAATAAAAGGCTAATACGCAAATTGTCCCCTTGACTGGAAGTTCAACCAGAGGGCAGGGTCAGCCGGCCAACCGCCTGCAGCCCCTCCCCTCCAGCCAGCCCTGCCCCTGATCGGCCCCCCACCCTGACTGGGGGCGGGGCTGACCCACCAACTGCCCTTTGCCCCCCCCCCCCCCCCCGGGCTGGCCTGATTGGCCCCGATCAGGGTGGACCCATCGGACCCCACCCATGCACGAATTTGTGCACTGGGCCTCTAGTGATTAAATAACTATGGCAAAAGTAAGAGGCCATTACCTAGAGCTACTCTTAATGAGCACATTCTGTGCTAAAGTGAATGTTCTTAACATGAATACAAATTTGATATAACTTTTCACTCAGTGTGAAAGTGCTGTCTTCAGAACCAGGTATGGTTCTACTGGATTCACTCTATAGAGGTTCACACCTACCCCTGGTCACACAGAATGTGTTGAAATTAAGATCTCTTATCTGAATTCAGGTCACTGCATGAAAATATCAGTTGGCTGCCTGGTTACTAACAAACTATGTACAGTATATGAAATATTATATAGTTAACTAGAGGCCCGGTGCACGAAATTCGTGCACTCAGAGGTTTGGGGTCCCTCAGCCCGGCCTGCGCCCTCTCGCAGTGCAGGAGTCCTCGGGGGATGTCCGACTGATGGCTTAGGCCCACTCCCCATGAGGAGTAGACCTAAGCTGTCAGTTGGACATCCTTAGCTCTGTTGCGGAGGTGGGAGAGGCTCCCGCCACTGCCAATGCACTCGCCAGCTGTGAGCCCGGCTTCTGGCTGAGCGGCACTCCCCCTGTGGGAGCGCACTGACCACCAGGAAGCAGCTCCTGCATTGAGCATCTGCCCCCTGGTGGTCAGTGCATGCCGTTTGGTCGATTTGCATATTAGCCTTTTATTATATAGGATGATATATAATTCCTCTTTGGATGTGTAATTCCTTCATGGTTCCATCTGGTGGCTAATAGGTGTCACTGCAGTCTTTTCATAGAAACAGGAAGTGTCAGTAAAGGGTTTAGTCTTTTTAAAAATTTATTTTGCTTTTTAAATTTACTTATAAATTACAGTTGATATATAATATTATATTAGTTTCAGCATAGTGATTAGACATTTTTATATCTTATGAAATGATCCCCCTAGAAAGTCTAGTATAGAAAAGGGTCTGTCTTGCAGTTCTTGGGTCTGATGTTTCAAAGGTTTTCATAGTCCACAGCAATCTGAAAATGGCAGGTTTCAGATATGGGATCCAATGACTTTTAGTACATTTAGGGCATCTAAGTTATCACAACCTAACATATTATAAGTGTTCATATTTGGTTATAACTTGTTAAAAGAAGAATGATAAAAACAGTTTTCATAGAATGAGATAACTTTGGTTTTCTGTTGCTGTCTGAATGAACTTGTGACTAATGAAAATTTCTATTTCTTCTTCTTGGTGTAGCTTATCAACCAGTCCAGCAGTATTCCTTCGGAACAGGGGGGTCAGCAACATATCGACCTCAGCAGCCTGCTGCTCCTTCTGCTTCAAACGCTTACCCTAACACCCCTTACATACCTTCTGCTCCTTCCTATTCTGGGCAGTCTCAGCTGTATGCAGCACAGCACCAGGTCTCTCCACCTACCTCCAGTCCTACTGCTTCTCTTCCCCCTCTCCCTTCCTCTGGAGCATCCTTCCAGCATGGCGGACCAGGAGCTCCACCATCTTCAGCTTATGCACTACCTCCTGGAACAACAGGTACACTGCCTGCTGCCAGTGAGCTGCCTGCGTCCCAAAGAACAGGTCTGAGCTTGAAAGGGATTCGGTTTGGCTCCCTCCTTTATTTTTTCATGAACACAGGGGTGGACGGAGGGGAATTATTTCTAACTGTTTGTATATTGGACAATGTGAGATGTTAATTAAGCTTTTATAACAAATTCTAAAACTATTTCAAAAAGTGATATTCTCCCATAATGAACTTTAGTTGCTGCATGAGGAAAGCTTTAGAGCTTCAAAAGGGTAAGAGTATATAATTTACATTGAATTCAAAGTCAGTGTAAGAAATTATTTGTCATGATAAGTGGTGGTTGGAATCATATTCAATGGATACTAATTTTTTTACTAGAGCAAAACTATGCTCTATGTTCTTATTGAGAATTTTTCAATTTTTAAAATTATTTGTGCCTTAAACTCACTCATGGAGATTAAACAGTACAGAGTCAGTGAGGTTGTACAAATTTTATAATTATGTTTATTTGTAAAGGGGAAGAAAAGAGTAAGAGTACACAAGTGACAGAGAAATGCTAACTCAGAGGAAGTCGTTGCATAGCAGTGCACTGGTTCTCCATTAGGACAATACCACCCTCTCAAACATCTTAGAACTCTCTAGGTGCATTTTTTTTGTGTCTAGTTGTATAGCTATACCTGAAAATTTCTATTAAAATTATGATTTTAAATGATTTTTATAGTGAAATACACGTAATTTTCTCTCATGTTACAATTAGAGCATTATGTTCATTTTTTTATGCATAGGTTATATTATCTGATTTTCATTTTTGGATAGTAAAAGGGGCCCCAAAAGCATGTGCTATAAAAAGGGATCAATGAATCCCAAGATTAAGATACACTAACATAGTGGTTAAGAATACAGGTTTTGAAATCAAACTTCCTGGGTTTGTATTCCAGCTTCACTACTTTATAGTTATGTGACCTTGAGTAAGTTACTTAACTTCTTTAAGCCTCAGTTTCCTCAGAATAACAATAGTACCTAGTCAGCAGCTTATGAAGACAATAGAATGCATTAATACATTAAAAGCATTTAGAGACAGGGACAGCAAAATTTGTTGTGACTATACAAAAACCTGTGCATTTTGGTTTTGGAAATAGTTTTTCTTTCAGCTTATAACAGATGGTTTTATACTAGAGGGGCAAAAAGCTGAGTGAGTCTTGCTTTGTTCCTAATACTAAAGTTGCACTTGGGGGGTCCAGTATATGTTTTTTTCCCCTTTTATGTGCTAAGTAGTAGCTTTTTTTTTTTTTTTTTTTTTTATATTTTTATTGATTTTTTTACAGAGAGGAAGGGAGAGAGATATAGAGAGTTAGAAACATCGATGAGAGAGAAACATCGATCAGCTGCCTCCCGCACATCTCCCACTGGGGATGTGCCCGCAACTCAGGTACATGCCCTTGACCGGAATCGAACCTGGGACCTTTGAGTCCGCAGGCCGACGCTCTATCCACTGAGCCAAACCGGTTTCGGCAGTAGTAGCTTTAATTACTGAAAGGATTTATAAAAAAATAGAATCTATTAAGAAAATTTTAAAAAAATTTTTAAGTTGATTTTTAGAGGGAAATAAACAGAGAGAGAAGCATATATGTGACAAAGAAAACATCAATCAATTGCCTCCTGCACGTGCCTCAACCAGGGATCAAACCCACAACCTGGGTATGTGCCCTGACTGGGAATCGGACCCACCACCTTTTGGTGTATGGGATGACGGTCCAGTCAACTGACCCACACCGGCCAGGGCAAGGAAATATTTTTTTCTAATAAAGTCCTATGGATTCAGAATTATACACACATCTCCTGCTCTCTTCTTTGATATGTAATATTAAAGTCCAAAGCACCAAAAATCACACACATACACTCACACACGATATGTAGCACGTTTTATTGCACAAATAAAATATCTAGACTTTTCAATACAGATACTTCAATAGGTTGATATTTTAGTGAAGAGTGCTAATTCAGTTATAGAGTTTAAAACTTACCTTTAAAACCTGGGGGAGTGAAGACAGTATCAACATTGTTTTGGTGAAGTAGAGTTCATGAGTGAAAGATGTGTTCAAGTAAATCCCCATTTAAATGGTTGTGCAGGGAAGTAGGGAAGTGAATTATCATTTATTAAATGTACATTGGACACATACCAGCACTTGACAAGTATTTTTTTTAATATGTTTTTATTGATTTTTAGAGAGTGGAAGAAGGGGGGGGGGGGAGAGAGAGAGAGAGAGAAACACCGATGAGAGAAACATTGATTGGCTGCCTCCTGTATACCTTCTACTAGGGATCAAGCCCGCAACCCTGGGTATGTGTCCTGACTAGGAATTGATCCGTCGACCTCTTGGTGCATGGGTCAATGCTCAACCACTGAGCAATACCAGCTGGGCAACAAGTATTTTCTTATTTAAATTGACATGAGGAAATCTGAGTTTTCTGGGAGTTATATTATGGTCTCATGGTTTCACTGTAATAGTCTCCAAGTTGAGATACAAACCTAGGTCTCTCAGTCTTCAAAGCCACGTTCATTCTTTTTTACTACATAGTCTAGTCCTAATGTGATAGAAATAGCTATGAGGGTTGGAATTAGAAAAACCATGTTGTAACATGTTTCAGGCATTTATTACTTCATTATCTAAGTTAAATATTTGCATGGGTATCTTTTTCTTCTTAAGCAAACGTGCATTTGGCTATGAGATAAAGTCTTTGCTTATATACAAAGTAACAGAATGTTCTAACCTGGCTGAGAAGCAGAGTGACTTTTAGGAAGAAGAAGTCAAACAAACTTTTTCAGTATTCAGCATGCACCAAGCTAGCTGCTTTGTTACCTCTTGCATGTTAATAGTCCCCTCTATTTTAATTAACAGTTACAGCTTTATCATATTTTATTTTTTGATTTCCTACAAGTTTTGCTTAGGTTATATAAGTGATTATGACTGGAAATTTTATCTTTGTTCTAATGTGTCTTAAATCATATCATGGTTCCCTATAGGATTTAGGAATTCTGCTTGTCCATTGGATGATTCTTGACAGAAACTAGGATTTTCAAACCCTCTGACTATTAGTGAACCACAAAGTAATGTGCCCACACTCACAGAAACTAATGTTGCAGTCATCACAAAATTCATTCAGTAAATTATTTTTTTATTCAGTAAATTCTTTAAAATATATTTTTTAATTGATTTTTTTAGAGAGAGAGAAAGGAGCGGGGGATAGAAACATTGATGATGAGAGAGAAACCTTATCCATGAGTTGCCTTCTGCATGGCTCCTACTGGGGATCGAGCCAGCAACCCGGGCACGTGCCCTGACTGGGAATTGAACCAGCAACCTTTGGTGCATGGGATGATGCCCAACCAACTGAGCCACACCGGCCAGGGCTTATTCAGTAAATTCTTAAGGAGTGTCTGTTCAGTCTGTAATCGCAATTATTCCAGATGGAGGTAAGGAAGCAGAAAAAGACAGTGCATTTCTAGTGTACAGCACATAGCTTTGTTATAAGTTACGACATAAAATTTGTACATGGGCCAAATTTTGGAAAGCCTTAAATGCCTAGGCAAAATTTTTATATTCATACTAGAGGCCCGGTGCATGGATTGGTGCACTGGTGGGGTCTCTCGGCCTGGCCTGCACCCTGTTGCAATCCGGGACCCCTTGGGGGATGTCGGACTGCCGGTTTCGGCCTGATCCCTGCAGGCCAGGCCGAGGGACCCCACCGGTGCACAAATCCGTGCACTGGGCCTCTAGTATGCATATAAGATCTTTGGTTAATCTCTTCCTGCCCTCCCCCTGACCCCCTTCCCTCTGAGGTTCATCAGTCTGTTCCATGTTTCCATGCCTGTGCATTGAGCGTCTGTCCCCTGGTGGTCAGTGTTCGTCATAGCTACTGGTTGAACGGTTGCTTAGGCTTTTACATATATAGATTATATATATAGATGGTAAGAAGAAAAGTTCTAGTGAAGGAGTTTGAACTGCTCATAGGCATGGTCGAATTGGTACTTGAGGGAGGCTAATCTGGAGGTGGTCCTACAAAATAGATGTGGGCAGCATGGCAGAATCAGAGGCAAAGAAAACCGTCCAGGGAAAAGTCATGTTTTAAAGAGTATGAAAGAGATTTATCCTCATTCTGTAGTTTTTTGAAAGAATAAAGATTATCTCCTCTTTACAGTTTTAAAAAAGAAGCGTGTTCCAGCCCTAACCGGTTTGGCTCAGTGGATAGAGTGTCAACCTGTGGACTGAAGGGTCCCAGGTTCGAATCTGGTCAAGGGCATGTACCTTGGTTGCAGGCACATCCCCAGTAGGGGGTGTGCAGCTGATTGATATTTCTCTCTCATCAATGTTTTTAACTCTCTATCCCTCTCCCTTCCTCTCTGTAAAAAAATCAATAAAATATATATTTTAAAAAAAGAAAAACCAATGTTAAAATTAAAAAAAGAATCATGTTCCAGATTAGACAATACTGTGTTGATTTTTTAAAAATTGACTAAAAGTATCATCGTGCACATTCATAATGAACCTCCATAGTACTGTCTTCTATAGCTATTCATGTTCTGTATGTAGCTTGCTTTACCTATTAAAGTAGGTCTCTATAACATAGAAGTCAATTTAATTGTGTTTTTTAAAAGTCTTATTTAAATAGTTTGAAGACATAAAAGCAAAAAGATTGAAAGAGGTTAAAATTATAGCTGAGACAAAACTGTTAAATTGGTAAGAAATTTGAACAAGGATTATCTGGGTTGGAATAAAACATGCCTAATATATTTCATGATTTGAGGTTAGGAGGATTCAGTTAGGCATATATTTGGGGGGGAATTAATAGACATTAATTATAATATGTTAGGAAGAACTCTCCCCCCATTAATATTTCTGAGCTTCATTGGTCAAATCATAGAAAAATAATTGATGCAAACAGGGGAAATTTATTTTAAATAAGAAGGAATAAAATTTTCTCTTTAAAGAGACAGCTAGCATAGTAAGAGAAAAATGTGCTGTTTAGGAGTTGATTAAATCTGACATAAATGAATTTGTTTTACCTAAAAACTAACATTTCACATGACTCAATTAAAAAGTAAGTTTTATTCCCTTATAAAGTTAGCTTGTTCTTTCTGGGAGCTGATGGAGGGAGAAGAAACAATTATAAAATGAAAAGTAGAGTTTAGAATGTCTTTGATAATACTGTTTAAGTGACTTTTACATTTTGTCTACAGAAAATCAGTCTGTGCAAGACCAGGCAAATATGTTGGAAGGTGAATTGGTTATAAAATACACTTTTGGAAACCTCTGAATCATTGAATGGAATTATTAGACATTCACAATAATGCATGTGAACTTCAAAGCTGATGATATCCTAAATCTGATCAGTATCATTTTTAAAATTTGGCTTCTTAATTAGGTCTTGGAACTGAATGAATTAACATGATGACACAAATAGCTTTAAATCATAAAAGTCATATGTTTTATATAGACATAAAGACAATGACAATACCAATATTGTCTTAGATATGATTGAGATTAGAAGGTGATGGGAGAGATTTGAATGATTAACCTATGTATGACCAAAACTTTAAGAATTTGCTCAGCAGATAGTAGCATGTGGTTTGATAGTTTGTGATTAGCTCTAGAGTTTTGAAGCTTATTTGGCATTCTGTCTCTCGTGAACTTGTAGAAAATTTATTCTGTCTTTAAAATCAAGGCAGATGAATACATGCTGTGTAGGAGAAGATCTTTTTAAAAAAACTTCTGTGGCATTGTGTATTAATCACAGATTCTTGGGTTTGCTAAGCAATTTTGTGATTTAATTTCAAGAATATCAATAAAAAAAGATAAAATTTTAAAAGAGTATTTAATTTATTAAAAGAGTAATTTTTGTCTTTACATATACACATATACAAAACTGGATGAAATGTAACATGATTATATTATGATTTGGAAATTACCCTGTTTTATTTCTGGTATGTTTTATTCCTCTTTTCTTTAAAGATATTAGCATTAGGTTAGTTAATGAGTTCTACTTATATCCATTTCTCACTTTGAGATGACAGGTGTGTTGGTTTTTGTTTTTTTCTTCACTTTTTCTGTCACCAGTTTTTTTGACAGGTGTGTTTTATATTTTTATTGACTTCAGAGAGGAAGGAAGAAGGAGAGAGATAGAAACATCAGTGACGAGAGAGTATCATTGATTGGCTGCCTCCTTCACAGCCACCACTGGGAATTGAGTCCACAGCCCACGCATGTGCCCTGACCGGGAATTGAATTGTGACCTCCTGGTTCATAGGTCGATGCTGAACCTCTGAGCCATATCAGCCAGGTGACAGGTGTTTTTTTAAAAGAGGAAATTTACTAAAGTTGACAGTAGTTTAATTTTATATTTGCTGCCAGCTTGGAATTTGTGTGGTGGCATTAAAAGAATTATTATCGCAGATATTTGAATGTCCTTTTCTACTTTGTAAGTAATCCTGAGGCAAAGATAAAAAGTACTGCTGTTGTATAGTTGAGCTCTCTTTTTTTAAAAAAGTGTTTCTACCATGTGGATAGTTTGCTTATATTGAATTGCTCTTTGGGGAAATAGGAGATTAGTACTTTTATTTTTTTTGTATGTTGAATATCAGAAGACATTTTTAAAGCAGACTGTAGTGATTTATTTTTTCTTTATTAAAGAACCGTTAACAGATCTTGGTTATACACCAATATAGATATAACTACTTCACTGTTGAGCACAGCTCTTTCGTTTTAATGGCAGGGTATCTTGTCTACTAAGCCAATGCCTTGTGATTTTTAGAGGTAATGAGTTTGAGAATCCCGGGTTACATAGTGATCCTCAGCTGATTAAACTTTTGTGACAGTTATCTCTGGGTTAAGGCAGAATTTGAATGTATTCTATAGTGGATACAATTTGGTTTTCTCCTGTTCAGGATTCTAAAGGAAAATGCCCTCTATTATCTGTTGTAGGTCCTCAGAACGGTTGGAATGATCCTCCAGCTTTGAACAGAGTACCCAAGAAGAAAAAGGTACTAGAAAAAGTTATCTGTCCAGTTGCCTACACATGTTCTGTTAATCATATAGCCACTTGTGATACCACACTTCACTGATCCTTTTAAAGGCAAAGCTTACTGTTTGATACATTTAAAGTGTATTTCAGCCGAAGCTGGTTTGGCTCAGTGGATAGAGCGTCGGCCTGCGGACTGAGAGGTCCCAGGTTCGATTCCAGTCGGAGGCATGTACCTGGGTTGCGGGCACATCCCCAGTTGGGGCTGTGCAGGAGGCAGCTGATCGATGTTTCTCTCTCATCGATGTTTCTAACTCTCTATCTCTCTCCCTTCCTCTCTGTAAAAGATCAATAAAATATATTAAAAAAAAAAAAAAAAGATTTTAAAGTGTATTTCAGCTTACACCTTCGATTTGATGAAGGGAAGGAAAGGAAAGAAAGTAGAAAACAGTATAGTGCCATGAATAAACCTCTTTGAGTAGGCAAAATATAAATTCCCAACAGATCTCTTTCAAAGAGTAAGAAACAAAATTTCAGGCTTCTCAAAATTTTTTTTTAGGACTTTGGTTTTGGGGTTTCAACAGTAATCATGAATTTAGTAAATATATTTTGTCTATCACATGCAATGTGAATGAAGAAATATCCTATAGCTGAGCATTGTTTAGATGTCAATAACTATTGAGCTGTTAGAGCCCAAGATAATATTTTTCGTTTCTTCTTTCTCCCCAAGCCATTTTCTACTTTTTCCTCCTAATGATCTCTTTCCCCCAAATATAGTAATATGAGGCCATAACATAAAATTGGGAGATAGTAAATCAGAAAGAAAACCCCAAATTTAGTTATAATCAGAAACTTAATCTGCTACTTTTTGTGTGATTGTGACAGGCAATATCCACTTAGTGATGTAGGAGAAGGGTATTACATTGCGATATTATTTATTTATTTATCCTCACCCAAGGATAATTTTCCATTTATTTTTGGAGAGAGTAGAAGGGAGGGAAAGAGACAGAGAGAGAGAGAGAGAAACATCAATGTGAGAGAAACACATCAATTGGTTGTCTCCCACACGTATGTACCCTGACCAGGGACAGGAATCAAGCCTGCAGCCGAGGTATGTGCCCTTGACTGGAGTCAAACCCGGGACCCTTTATTCCTCGGGCAGTTGCTCTATTCACTGAGCCAAACTAGTTAGGGCTACATTGCAATCATATTAAACACACAAACATATTTGGCATATCTGAATCTAGTATTACTAGATAAAATTCTCCAGACTTTGATATCCTCTTTAAAAAACACCTTGGTTTTGGCTCCTCATGATGGGAGTAAGTATGGGAGCAAATGGGGAAACTGAGAGGTCTAGGTTTGAGCCCTTCATCCCTCTTAGCCAGATTAGCTCTACTTTTGTTTTACTCAAATTCTGCATAAAATTTCATTTGAAAATATTCTATTTAAATGTTTTTAAATCATGGAATAGTCTAACTCCCTTATTTAAATCTGAGGAAATGTTGCTATCATTTGTTTTCTTATTCTTGTTGTCTTTTATTATGATCTTTTAAAAGATGCCAGAAAACTTTATGCCTCCTGTTCCCATCACATCACCAATCATGAACCCCATGGGTGATCCCCAGTCACAGATGCTGCAACAACCTTCAGCTCCAGGTCCACTGTCAAACCAAGCTTCATTTCCCCAGCCACATCTTTCAGGTGGCCAGCCCTCCTTCCATGGCTTACAGCAACCCCTTGGTCAACCAGGCATGCCGCCATCTTTCTCAAAGCCCAATATCGAAGGCGCCCCAGGAGGTCCTATTGGAAATACCATCCAGGTAACAGTAAAAATCTGTAGAAGTGGAACAGGAGAGGACTCTATTTCAGTAAACTTTTTTTAATGTGTTAACTTTTATGGCTACACCTTTATCAATGAACATGCAAATTTGGTTTCAATTTAGACAAACTGAATAAAAAAATAGTAATGCTTTTTAAAAGATTAATTATGTATGTATATTATTTTTCAATTACATGACCATATACAAACTTTCTAGAAGAGGCTTGTATATTTGCCAGTGTATGTTTCCAGTAGCTTAGTAATTGCAATATACCTAATCAGTAGGCACAATTTCAGTTGAATCCGTATTTGCCTTCAAGGTGGTTAAGCATAAGCTGGTTTCAAAGGTGTATCCCTTTAAATTATAAAATAAAAATGTAATGAGTTACATTTTTTCTTATGTATGTGTAAGAACTAATTATATATAGCCTTATCTTCAGATGGAGATTAAATTTACATTTGCTTTTCACATACAAATTGCTGGTTGGCAGGATTTTATTTTATTTATTTTTATTTTTATTAGTCCTCACCTGAGGATATTTTTCCATTGATTTTTAGAGAGAGTGGAAGAGAGAGGGAGAGACAGAAATAATGATGTGAGAGAGACTGATCTATAGGTTGCCTTCCACATGCATCCCGACCAGGTCCAGGAACCTGCAACCAAGGTACGTGCCCTTGACAGAAATCGGACCTGGGACCCTTCAGTCCGCAGGTCGACACTTTATCCACTGAGCAAAACCAGCTAGGATGACAGGGTTTTAGATGATGAAAAATCTATTACATTTACATATAACTGATTTAGACATACAAAGATAAACGTTTTGATCCGTTCGTGAAAAGTAAAGAGCCTGGGCCAAAGTTTAACATAAGACGAACAAATTCCTGTCCAAGTATAAAACTAGTTCTTCTGTTTTTGTCTTTGACTCATTGAACTCGAATTTGTAACAATTGTATCTCTATCATAAAAATATGCTTTTTTATTAAGAGAGTTCTGCCTAAGGAACTTCTACATATTAAAAGTTGCATTATAAAAACCAGTGTTTTGATAGAGGTAAGAGGACTTGCTTTTTTCCACAAGAACATAAGTTATAAATATGTGTTGTTAATTTTTTTTTATTACAAGTCTGTTAGTTTGGGAAACTACTCAGCCATTCACTTTGGTGTAGACATGGGTGCTCATGCCCTACTCTAGACTAGAACCTTAGTTACCATTGAAAAGGAAAGCTATTAATACTCTTTTTCTTCGAACCTCTTTTTCAAATCTATCCCCAAATCTCTCTCAGCTACCTTCTTCTCAACATTTCCAGTCTGATCCATGCTACCTTCACCTCCAGTCTTCAGCAATGCAGGAGCCTCCAATTGGTCTGCCGGCATTTACCTCACCCAACTCTAATCTGGTCTTGTCTCCTGTTTGCTTAAAACATTACAGCTTCCCATTGTTCTCAGGATAAAACCCAAAATATTTCACTTGTCTGTAAGGATTAAGTTCATACTCCTCCTGCTCCTCCGCTCTAGCCACACTGGTCTCTTTGTAGTCCCCTTGTGTCACGATCCTGCCTTTGTACATGTTCTTCCTCAGTCTGGAAACACCCGCTTCCCCACCCCTCACCCATATAACTGCTTTACTCCTGCTTATCCTCTAATCCCTGAAGAGGGCCTTCCCTTAATTAAATTTCAGTTATAGTGTCTGTTAGCTTACCGCAGTTGCTATTTTACATATATTTATTACATCTTTAAACTTTCTCTTTTATTAGCCTGTAAACTCCTTGAGGGCTGAGATCATTTCTGTATTGGCTCATTAGTACATAACTAGTGCCTGGGCCATAGTTGCCTAATATTTTTTGAATGAATGAACTAATATATCAAAACTTTAAAAACTTACACATTCCTTTATTTTTCCATTTTTATTCTCAGTAACATCATGGTCTTTTCTATCCTAACCTTTGGCTTAATCTTCCAGTTGGTTAATAGCCCAATCAACAACCTCTAAAACAGTGGTTCTCTACCTGTGGGTTGCGACCCCTTTGGTGAATGACCCTTTCACAGGGGTCGCTTAAGGCCATCCTGCATATCAGATATTTACATTACGATTCATCACAGTAGCAACATTACAGTTATGAAGTAGCAACGAAAATAATTTTATGGTTGGGTCACAACATGAGGAACTGTATTTAAAGGGCCAGAAGGTTGAGAACCACTGCTCTAAAAGTAAACCAAAGAATAGAAGAATGCCAGGATAAACAAAAATGAGCCAACATGCAGAGTAAACAGCTGCTCTAACTGGCCAACTTTTTAAATGCCTTGTTCTTTTTATTTCTTACTGGCATAGCTCTACTTCCCATTGGTTAATATACAATAGTGATCAATATATGTTCCATAATTAAGTAAATAATTTATCTCCAATCCTGTTTTTAAGAATCAAAGCTGTAGGAGGAGTAGCTATATCTTCTGGATATCTGATTTTCATTTTTACTCATCTCAGTGATTTTTTATTTTAAATTTCATTTGGTTTTGAATAGCCTGTCAATAAGGTAGTTGGTTTCTCTGTATCGCAAGGTTTCAGGGCTTTGTGTATACAGGTAATTTCTGGTCATTTCTGCTCATTTTGTGGTATATTTCTTCCAGCATGTGCAGGCTTTACCTGCAGAAAAAATTACCAAGAAACCTATTCCAGATGAGCACCTCATTCTAAAGACCACATTTGAGGATCTTATTCAGCGCTGCCTCTCTTCAGCCACAGATCCTGTATGTATTTTTTCTCATATTTTGCCGAGTTAAAATAAGCCTTTATTAAATTTTTCTATAATTACTGCTTAACATCTTACAAGATATATCTTAAAGTTTCTACAAAAATAATAAAGCTAGTAGCACTTAACGTAGTTCGCTTTACATATAAAAATGTATTTAAATACTTAATATATCTTTATTTAATCCTCACAACAACCTCATGGTGGGTAGAGTTGTCGACTTTATTCTACAGATGAGGAGATTAAGGCAAAAAGCAGTAAGTAACAACCCAGGTCAGAGCCAGCATTCAAACCGAGGCTGGCTCCAGAAGTTATGCTCTCAACCACTGTGTGTACTGCTTCTTGTCAGCAAACCTCACGCTTGGCACATGAATAGGACAGAATAGTGGTGTGCAGGAAATTCAGGCTTGGATCTCTTTCCGAGTTTACATCGAAGCTTTTAAAAGTAGATAATCTTATACATAACTTTGCAAAGATCTTAAAAATAGTTAAATGTTGTAGATATTGGAGTCATATTCATAGTTAAAGCAACTGAAGGATGCCTGTGAATTGGCAACAACAAAAACTCCACAAAGCCAGTTTTGTTTTAGATGAAATTTCAATTTCTGCCAAAAAACATTGAATAGACTTATTTAGCCACTGGCCACTTGTCTGCTTGAAAAACAGCTTCTGGAATTTGTTGTTTCATCAACATTGAGTATTAATGTGTGCAGCCTTCTGCTGGTCTTTTGGGAAGCAATTCCTTGAATTCAAAGTGTTGGGAAAGCAGAGGTAGGGAAGGTTTAATATAAACCTTAGTGTCTGACTTTTTTTTTAAGTCCTTACCCGAGGATATACTTTTCATAATTCTAGAGAGAGAGGAGGGGAAAGGGAGAGAGAGAAAAACATTGATGGGTTGCCTCCCATTCTCGCCCTAACGGGATCAAACCTGCAACCTGCTGTGTGCCTTGACTGCGAATTGAACCCATGACCCTTCGGTGCACTGGATGACCTCTAACCAAATGACTAAGCTAGTACAGAGAGGGAGGTGAAGCTGATAGCCAGGTAAACACTATCCGCTATGCACACCTCTAAATAGGCCAGTCATTCAAAAACAGAAGCATCTCCATAAAATATGTGGGAAAACTCCAGTCCTCCTTTAGGCATGAATCAGTATAGAGAGGTTGGGAGGACACAGAGTTCATGGCCCAGCTCAGTAACTTCTAGGTCACCATGCCATCTTCCTTCTGAGTCCACAGGAGCCTTAGGCAGAAGAGAACCACAAAAGACAAACTGTCCCAGTAATTTCTGTAATTAGTTGGAGAGAAGTTCTAATATCCTTTCTTGCCCAGCTACCCCTGCCCCTGCCCCCTTGGGCTATGTGAGATTAACTTTGAACAGGGACTATAAAGGTTCCCCTCCACACAAGTCCTTTTCAATCAGTAGTTGGAACCATTTTTTAAAATTTGATTTTAGAGAGAGTGGGGGGAAAGAGAGAGAGAGAGAGAGAGAGAGAGAGAGAGAGAGAGAGAGAGAGAGAGAGAGAAGGAAACATTGATGTGAGACACATCGATCAGTTACCTCTCCAACATGCCGGGACCGGGGATCAATCTTGCAACCAAGGTATTTGCCCTGACTAGGAATTGAACCCGCGACCTTCTGGTGCATGGGACAGTGCTCCAACCAACTGAGCCACACTGGCCAAGGGCAGTTGGAACCATTTTTATAGTATGGCTTTATTCCTATTTTCACTTTAATTATGTCCAGACAACACAAAGGAATTTTGCAGCACAACTTAGTTTGTGATGTTATTCTCAGTGGTTTCATCTCTTCCTCTCTCCTCTTCTGACATGCTGACATTCCTTCCTCACATATACCAGAGCATCTCAGCATCAGGGACTTGTGCTTGTTGCTCCTTCTGCCTGGAGCTCTTCCCCCACATAACTGCATGGCTCACTCCTCAATTGTTCCAGGCTCTGCTCCAATGTCCCATTAGCCATCAGCCTTTCTTTACCACCCCCACTCCCAACACCTCCAGCCCCCTCACCCTGTTAACTTTTCTTTATGGCACTCATCACCATCTGCCATGGAACATATTATTTATTTAGTACATTTTCCTACCCAATAGAATATGAGCTCCATGAGACATAAGTCTGTATCCCCAGCATGGCACATAGTAGGCACTCAGTAAATATTGAAGAACAGTGGCCGGTCTAAAGCTGTTGCATAATGTAGATTAAGTTAATTTTAAGTCTTTCATTTTAGTTGTTTTTTAATATAAATACTAGAGGCCCGGAGCACGAAATTCGTGCATGGGTACGGTCCCTAGGCCTGGCCTCAATCAGAGCCATATTCCCTGACTACCAGCAACTGGCCCCACTCCCTGCCACCACCCACCCCCAGTTCCCCGTTTGTCATCAGGTGATCAGAGCCTGCTGGTAGGGGGAGGGACCAAGAGGTTGGCCGGCAGGCCCTGATCACCCAATCATCAGTGATAAGAGAGAATCATTGATTGGCTGCCTCCTGTATGCACACTACTGAGGATCAAACCCACAATCTAGGCATGTCCTCTTGACCAGAATGGAACTGGGGACCCTTCAGTCCATAGGCTGACGCTCTATCCACTGAGCCAAACTGGCTATGGCCATTTTGGTTTTAGAGTAATTTTCTCTCACTGTACCTGTAATATTAGGGTGGGGTGGGGGAATCTCCTTAACTTAAGAACTAATTTTACTACTTCCCTCTTTGTAGTCTTAAGTTACCAGATGATAATTTTAATTTTTTTATTGGTGTTTTAAAGGCTCAGAAAGGGGTAGGATTAAACATACCAAATAACTAATATTTTTGGAAAGTTAAAACAAGATCTTAGTTCACTTATATGTTTGCTTTCTAGCACCCATAATTTATAATAATTATACTTAGACATTCTTTTCTGTAGTACACTGACCCATTGCTGCCTCCAGATGGCCCTGCCTCTTTCTTGTGGAAATAGTGCACCAGTACATGCACACACCTTGTCCAGTGAGCTTGCAGTCCACATGAAATCCAGCCAGTACTCTGTGCCATGGAGGGAAGAGGCTCATCCTCTCGCCTTCCTCCCATTAAGAGATTACTGACCTCTGCCCTAATAATCTGATCAAGTTTCTCAGCATAGTTGCCTCCCTTTCTTTATAAAATGAAGCTATTGAACATCATGAGTGTAAGGTTTAGTCTAATGAGATAGGACAATTTTTTTGGATAAAAGTTAATGTTCAAATATAACATCTGTTTTTCTTCTCCTGCAGCAAACCAAACGGAAGCTAGATGATGCCAACAAACGCTTGGAGTTTCTGTATGATAAACTTAGGGAACAGACAGTAAGTTTGTGGGGGGAAAAGAAGGATTTATGATAGTCATTTATTCCCACTAGCTAAAATAAGCATCTGATCAGCACTGCGTGTAGTGTGCTTGGGGACAAACTGTCTTGTTAAGGTAATTGGCCTTCTGTTTGTTTTATATGTCCCTTGAATAAAGAAATCAGAGTAGGAAGATACTTTGTTTTCCAGAGACCAAATTTGTAGTCTTTCTTAGTCTGAGATTCCTGATCCTTTTCTTCTAGCACACCTATTACATAAAGGCTAAGTCACACGTAGCCACAGATGGCCCTGCCTCTGTGTTGTAACTATGCAGGTTAATGTGTTGTAACTATGAAGATAGCCAACAGTAGGAAAAAGAGTCGTCTGGTCTCTTGTCCCCACCTCTCCATTCCTTTTTAGAATAGCTTGACTTTATTAATGAAAGCACTAGGACAGAAAATAAAATAACTCTGGGACTTCTTTATATTTTTGCATTTCAGCATTCCCCTTTCCCATTTCTCACACCAATCCCATCAGATAAAAATAACCATTTATCTCATGAGAACCAAATCAAAGAAAGTTACTATGACAGTGGTAGTTGTGTGATTGATCCATGGACTGATCCAAAATAAAGTCTTCCCTCAAAAGTGTGGACACTAAGCGAAGTAATGAAAAAAACTGACAGTTTTATGGTTTTAAGAGATGACAGGATTCTGAAAAGCAGTTAAGAGTAGATAAATTTAGTACCTGATGAGGAATTTTGCCCTACAAAGGGAAACAGATCAGAAGTTCAGGATCTCTAGTATAGACAAGATTTAGGAATAAAATGGGTCCTTACATTAAGATATCATGATTAAGAATTTTTTTTTTTTAAGATATGAGGCTATTTCTAAAATAATTGAAGAATTAAAACTCTTAAGTAGAGAGAGACCTTAGCATTTCAGCATAGGTGGAAAATCTGACTTTTCTTACAAGAAAAGTCTGGCTTATCGTACATGTTTAATTCATAAATTCTTTCCTTACATATCATTTTTTCATGGTTCTGTTTTATAACTTAAGTGTTGCTTGGTCTAAAAAACTATTTCTAGAAGTGCTAAATGGTTTATATATTTTTTATAATGTTTATATTAAGCTCCTTTTAAATATCATGGTTTAATGTCTGTAGAGGATCTCATGGGGATTCTCCCCTAATTTAATTACTTCTCTTGGTTCCATCTTTATTTCAGCTTTCACCCACAATCATCAATGGTTTACACAACATTGCAAGGAGCATTGAAACACGGAACTACTCTGAAGGCTTAACCATCCACACCCACATAGTCAGCACCAGCAACTTCAGCGAGACCTCTGCTTTCATGCCAGTTCTCAAAGTTGTCCTCACCCAGGCCAATAAGCTGGGTGTCTAAAAGTACAGCTTCACTCCCAGACACTATTGCCATTTTCCAAAGAAACATGTTTTAAAATGATAAACTATGGACCAATCCTCATTAGCATGTTTCCATAGCATTTACACTATTTCTGTAGAGATACTCACCTTAGAACTGCTCCAAACCCCGGTGCTTTGTTTTGTTTTAGTCTTTTATTGCCCATGATGATTTTCTTATGCAAATAGCGTATTTCTTGAATTACACATAGTATTTTCCTGATGTATTCTGATAAAATGTGGTTTTAAAACCCTTAGTGTATTTTTGGAAAAGGAGCATCTGGTTATGCATAAAGCAGAGCTAAAGTTCTTTCATGTCCTCCCTACTTCCTCCGTGTCAATCAGATTAAAGTGTGTAATCTTATTTTAAGTGTATGTAGTCTTTTTTTAAACAGCTGCTCAGTTTGCTTTAATCCTTTATATGTTTCTGGTTTCATTCTGGTCGTGAACAAATAAACTCTAGAGCCTGCTACATAGATTTTATTTTAGCAAATATTAATGAAAAGTGGGAACACTAGCTAGTATCTATTAGGAAAAGACTGAGTGTTTTCACTCTGTAGAATGCATTGAGCTTTATTAATAAACTAGAGGCTCAGTGCACAAAATTCATGCACTGGGCAGGGGTGGGAGGCAGGGGGAGAGGCGGGTCCCTCAGCCCGGCCTGAGCACTCTTGCAGTCCAGGACCCCTCTCGCAATCTGGGATCCCTCGCTCCTTACTGCTTGGCTCACTGACCCTTAGTGGCAGGCTCCTTACTCTTCAGCTTGCTGCTCCTTAGCGCTGCCACAGAGGCGGGAGAGGCTCCCGCCACCACCACTGCACTTGCCAACTGTGAGCCCGGCTTCTGACTGAGCGGTGCTGTCCCTGTGGGAGCACACTGACCACCAGGGGATGGCTCCTGCGTTGAGCGTCTTCCCCCTGGTGGTCAGTGCGCATCATAGCAACCGGTTCTGGTTGTCCTACCGTAAGGATGGCTTAGGCTTTTATTATATAGACTAGAGGCCCGATGCATGAAATTCATGCAAGAGTAGGCCTTCGCAGCCCTGGCTTCATCTGGAAGGTCATCCAGATGGTCATTCCCCTGTTTGGCCGTTCAGTCGATTTGCATATTATGCTTTTATTATTATAGACTAGAGGCCCGGTGCACAAAAATTTGTGCACTCGGGGGGGTCCCTCAGCCCGGCCTATGCCCTCTTGCAGTCTGGGACCCCTTGGAGGATGTCCACCTGCTGGCTTAGGCCCGCTCCCTGGGGGATCGGGCCCAAGCGGGCAGTCAGACATCCCTCTGGCAGTCCGGCAGCCCTCGGGGGATGTCCACTTACCAGCAGGGAGCAGGCCTAAGCTGCAGTTGGACATCCTTAGCGCTGCTGAGGAGGCAGGAGAGGCTCCCACCACCACCGCTGTACTGGCAGCCATCAGCCTGGCTTGTGGCTGAGCAGAGCTCCCCCTGTGGGAGCGCACTGACCACCAGGGGGCAGTTCCTGCATTAAGCGTCTGCCCCCTGGCGGTCAGTGTGTGTCAAAGTGACCAGTCATTCCCAGTCGTTCTGCTGTTAGGGTCAGTTTGCATATTACCCTTTTATTATATAGGATAGAAGCCTGGTGCATGGGTGGAGGCCATCTGGTTTGCCCTGAAGGGTGTCCTGGATCAGAGTGGGGGTCCCGCTGGGGTGCCTGGCCAGCCGGGGTGAGGGGCTGATGGCTGTTTTCAGGCTGGCCACACTCCCTTTAGGGTGGGGGGGTCCCGCTGGGGTGCCTGGCCAGCCTGGGTGAGGGGCTGATGGCTGTTTGCAGCTGGTTACACCCCCTTTGGGGTGGGGTCCCACTGGGGTGCCTGGCCAGCTGGGGTGAGGGGCTGATGGCTGTTTTCAGGCTGGCCACACTCCCTTTAGGGTGGGGGGTCCCCACTGGGGTGCCTGGCCAGTCTGGGTGAGGGGCTGAGCGCCGTTTTCAGGCTGGCCAAGTCCCCCGGCGATGGAAGCTCCCAGCCTCTCCTTTTTTTTTTTTTTTTTAAATTTATTCTTGGATTTATTTACCTTCTATGATTGAAACTTTGTTGCTTTGAGTGGAGCTCAGAACCGCCCGCGGCAGGCGGGAGGGAAACCTCCTGCTTGCTCCAGCTCCATGGCCACAGCGGGCTGAAAGCAGGTATCTGGGGTTTATTTACCTTCTATAATTGAAGCTTTGTTGCTTTGAGTGAAGCACAGAGCCGGGAAGCTTGGCTTCCTCCATCATTGAGCAACCAAGCCTCCTGCTTGCTCCAGCTTTGTAGCTGCCGGCTGCCATCTTGGTTGGGTTAATTTACATATAGTTGCTCTGATTGATGGGCGTGGCTTAAGGCATAGCAAAGGTAAGTCAATTTGCATGTTTGTCTTTTATTAGTGTAGATGTTTTCCGTATTCTGTTTAAATTTTAAGATTGAAGTGTCTCTATTTTATATTTAAAATTTGTTCATCCAATTTTTTAAAAGTACCTATAGTTCTGAAATTTAAGTCCAGAAAGAAAACTTTAATTTCTGTCAGCCTCCTAACAGACTGCCCTGCAGTCTCCTGGGAGTTTGGTAGTCTGAGTTACTCCTGTGACTCATTCAAGTGGCAACATGACCTTCTGGACCTGATCTTCAGGTGTGGTGTCAGCCTGAGACCCCCTGAATAGCAGGCTGGCCTCTAGTAATTTCTTTCATTTACTTCCTTTATAGCTAGGATTTATGGTATGGCTGCATGACCTGACAGTGGTATAATTGGTAGCATTTTCAGAAAAAAACAAATTCCCCAAAGAGTAGGGGGCAGTGGAGCCCTGGCTAAACCCAAAGAGTTTCCAAGTATGAGTGAAAACCTTTGCTACTGACATCTGAGCAGCTGTTCTCTCCTTTTTCAATACAGCACTATGTTGTTTTTCTACTGTGGAGACATTTCTCCACATGGCTTATAACCTTGGAGAAGTTTCATATAAATGGATGGAGGTAAGAAGAGCTGAAGTCCAAATATTGTTTTGTCTCTAAAAGATGAAGATAATAGGAGATTATGGAGAGTATTTTCTTTTCCTGAAGAGAAGTATAACAGCTGTTACAGTTTTTTTTTTAAGTAGAGAAAAAATTCCAGCTTGATTTTATAAATGAGTGTTTTCAACTCCAAAGGTAGTACAGTGTAGCCTGCACAACGCAACCCCTCTGTCTAAAGCTGAGCCTACGTAGAAATCTGGCGATGGTACAATCAATTGCTGTTTAGTTTGGGAAAGTTATAGCTCTATTCTTGCCATTAGTTCATGTAGTCGTTCTTTCTGAATCCCAAGTTTGTTCAGTTGTGCTTATGTTTTGTGCTTTTAATTTTTTTAACCTACTTAATTTTAAAACAAGGAAAGGGGGTGTGAGGGAAACTAGTAGGTGGGCTGGGAATTGGCCAGGACACCTGCCTGACACCTGCCTGAAGGATAAAGGGAGGGACATGACCAGGTAACACTTTTCTGACAACCACTTGTCTCCTGAACCAGATTTGGATTTGCCTAAGAATGGCTGCAAGGCCACCTGTTGACTCCTCTGCCACCGTGGGGGCTTCCTTTGGAATTGTTATGTCAGCAAATAGTGTGTCCATATCCATGCGCAGATCCATACGCACACATGCTCCCCTTTTCCTCATTCTATCCTTCCACTCTGGTAGCAGTGTTCCGAAACTTTATGCACAGAATTGAACTTTTTTTCAGTTCAATACATTTTTAAAATATATTTTACTGATTTTTTACAGAAAGGAAGGGAGAGAGAGAGAAACATCAATCAGCTGCCTCTTGCACATTCCCTACTGGGGATGTGCCCGCAACCAAGGTGCATGCCCTTGACCGGAATCAAACCTGGGACGCAGGCTGACGCTCTATCCACTGAGCCAAACCAGTTAGGGCCAGAACTTAACTATTTGATCTTAGGGATAAATGCCCCAAATCTTTCAACCAAACTAGATTCCAGAGAAAAAGCAATCTAATCAGCTTTGTATTTTCTCTGTTTCTGGTACACTGTTGTCTTACCTACATTTCTGTAGTATTTGTTCTGCTCAAGGCTTTGGTAGCATACACGTCTCAGGCTCAGATTGCATAGTGGGCATACAAGCCTGATTGAGGTTGAACCATATTATTCTTTAATTTCCAGGTTTTTACCTTTTTTTTTTTTTTCCTTCCTCTGGGAGGTATGGGATGTGTGGGGGTTTTGTTGTTTTTTGGGGGGGGGATGTGTGGTTTTAAGTGGTTGGAGTAGATCTTGAAAACGTAATAAAATCAAACAAAAGGAAATATATTTTGGTTTAACTGGCGTATGTTTTTTGCACTCTGGATTTATGTTTCCAGAGGTCTGCTAATGTATTTACTTAGCAAACAATGTTATGTCTGAAAAACCTAGAATGACTGTACAGACATCATTACTCAATAATGACTGCATTCTTTACTTTAATGGAGCTGCACTCCCTGTTGAATTTGATTTTCGGCTGACACTCTATAAGCCCACAAGTCTAATGTTCACCAGGTAGGCCTGTCTCTGCTTTTGTTACTGGTACCTTACAATTTCCCAATCCACAACCTTTTGTATATCAGTAAGCTCACACTGTGCAAATAGGAGAAGGTGGTGTTATCAGAAACCTTGTGAAATAGAGGAAACCTCCCTGTTTCAAAAAGATACATGAGCTTGCTCTGGCCAGTGTGATTAAGTGGTTACAGTACCAGTCTGCACTGAACGGTTGCAGATTCGATTCCTGGTCAAGGGCACATACTTGGATTGCTTGTACCATCCCTGACCCTGGTTGGGCACGTGTGGGAGTCAACTACATCAACGTTTCTCTCTCTCTCTCCCCCCCCCCCCCCACTGCCTCTTCCTTCCCTTCCACTCTCTAAAAATCAATGGAAAAAATATCCTCGAGTGAGGATTAACAAATAAAAAAAGATGCATGAGCTTGTTGGCTTTTTAGTTCTTACATATGAAGTTAAACCTAAGGAAACCTGTGTCTCAAACCTATCTACCATGATCTCTTTTATACCTTGAAAGGATATACCATTTCCCAGCTCTATAGAGTAGCATCCCAGAATTGTTATTAAGTTGCTTCCTTTACCCCAGTAAATAGAAATTGCTTTAAGCAGTTCAGTAGAGACTTCACGTCTAAACAGATGTGTTTCCAGGTAGGCAATGTAAAATGGATTCAAATTTGGATAGAAGAGGAAAGTCTCAGACCTTTTTTCTGAATAGTAGAAGGGCACTGAGTATAATATATAATTTAAGAGAGCCTTTAAGAATGACCAGTAACACCTGCCTGTCTGATGCGGCTCAGTGGCTGAGTGTCATGGTTTGATTCCTGGTTAGGGCACATGCTCAGGTTGTGGCCTTTATCCCCAGTAGGAGGAGGAGGCAGTGGATCGATGATTGTCTCTATCATTGATGTTTCTATCTCTATCCCACTCCCTTCCTCTCTGAAATCAATTAAAAACACACACACATTAAAAATAAAGATGACCAGTAACTGTGATTTGATTAATGACAAAATGATTTTTCATCTTGTACTTTGTCCCATAAAACAACTTTCCACACCAGGAAGAAGACCAGAATGTGTGGTGGAATTGAATAATGAAAACGTTTCAGTAAGAAAGAAGGAAAGCAACCATCTCCTGAAAGTGAACTAAAAGTAATTTCCTTTTCCTCTGGATATATCTCCAAATATCAGATGACATTCTCGGGCCTTCTTTTTTGCCTTAAGGAGTCTTGGGGAGAGAACAAATCAATTTTAATAGGCTGAAGCCCAGTCCACCAAAAGTACTGCTTGGACACACCAAAGGGATCTGACGTTTCCTGGAGCTGGGCACTGAGCTAGGTCCTTAGCTCGCTCATTCAGTCCTCACATCAGCCCAGGGAGCTAAGCTCTTAATTCCAGTTGCTGGCATAGCTGGTGAGCAATAGAATCTGGATTCAAACCCACAGTCTCTGCCTACGGAGCACATCGTTTATTGCACAAATTTTTATTTTTCCAAAAGTCAACACAACTGTGACTACAGCAAAAACCTGAGTTTTGCTTTCTGACTGCTTTTATTCCCCCCTCCTATTAGACTGCAAAGATCTGTCATTTCCCATAAAAGAGGAATGTGTTTATTATAAACTAGTGGCTCAGTGCATGAAATTCATGCACTGGTAGGGTTCCTAGTGGTTGCTGGCTGTCAGCTGGGGCCTACCTTTGTTCTGCGCCACCCCCCTGGTGGTCAGTGCATGTCAGCGATCGATTGAACTCCCAAGGGTACACTTTGCATATTAGGCTTTTATATACTAGAGGCCCAGTGCACAAAAATTTGTGCACTCGGGGGGGGGGGGGTGTCCCTCAGCCCGGCCTGTGCCCTCTCACAGTCTGGGACACCTCGGGGGATGACCATCTGCTGGCTGAGGCCTGCTCCCCAGGGGATTGGGCCTAAACTGGCAATCAGACATTCCTCTGGCATCTTGGCAGCCCTTGGGGGACGTCCATTTGCCAGTTGGGAGCAGACCTAAGCTGCAGTCGGACATCCTTAGTGCTGCTGAGGAGGCAGGAGAGGCTCCCACCACCACCGCTGTACTGGCAGCCATCAGCCTGGCTTGTGGCTGAGCAGAGCTCCTCCATGTGGGAGCTCACTGACCACCAGAGGGCAGCTCCTGCATTGAACGTCTGCCCCCTGGTGGTCAGTGTGTGTCACAGTGACCAGTCATTCCCAGTCTTTCTGCTGTTAGGGTCAGTTTGCATATTACCCTTTTACTATATGGGATAGAGGCCTGGTGCATGGTTGGGGGCTGGCTGGTTTGCCCTGAAGGGTGTCCCGGATCAGGGTGGAGGTCCCCACTGGGGTGCCTGGCCAGCCTGGATGAGGGGCTGAAGGCTGTTTTCAGGCTGCCCATACCCCCTTCAGGATGGGGGTCCCCACTGGGGTGCCTGGCCAGCCTGGATGAGGGGCTGAGGGCTGTTTTCAGGCTGGCCACACCCTCTTTAGGGTGGGCGTCCCCACTGGGGTGCCTGGCCAGTCTGGATGAGGGGCTGAGAGCTGTTTTCAGGCAGGCCAAGCCTGCAACTGAAGCTCCCAGTCTCTCCTTTTTTTTATTTTTTATTTTTATTCTGGGGTTTATTTACCTTCTGTAATTGAAACTTTGTTGCAGCTCCAACTCCAAGGCCGGCTGGCTGAAAGCAGATATCTGGGGTTTGTTTAGCTTCTATAATTGAAACATAGTTGCATTTTGGAGCTGTTGCTTTCAGGCCAGGCTGCAGCAGGTGGAGAACCTTGGCTTCCTCCATTGCCGGGGCAACCAAGCCTCATGTTCCCTTCAGCTGCGTGGCTGCTGGCTGCCATCTTGGTTGACAGTTAATTTGCATATCACCCTGATTAGCCAATGGGAAGTGTATTGGAGGTATGGTTAATTACCATGTTTGTCTATTATTAGATAGGACTAGAGGCCTGGTGCACAAAAATTTGTGCACTGGCGGGGGAGGGGGGTAGGAGGGGTGTCCCTCAGCCCCACTTGTGCCCTCTCACAGTCTGGGACCCCTCGGGAGATAACCACCTGCTGGCTTAGGCCTGCTCCCTGGGTGGCAGATGGCAGGCCCAATTCCTCGGTGCCTGCCCCGCCTCCCCGGGTAGCGCACATGGCAGGGCTGATCCTGGGGTTGGGACGCCACCCCGGGTCAGGTCGTACACGGGATGCCCGGATGGAGGCCAGGCGGACTGGCCAATCGCTGCTGCACCGCCCAGCCGCCCCGGGTCCGGTCGCACACAGACGCCTGCCACCCCGGGTCGCAGATAGCAGGCCCAGATGGTGGCGATGGCGCTGTCCTGCCCTGCCTGCAGTATGCAAATTAGCCGCCATCTTTGTTGGTGGTTAATTTGCATATCGTGCTGATTAGCCCATGGGAGGCATAGCGAAGGTATGGTCAATTACCATGTTTGTCTATTAGATAGGACTAGAGGCCCAGCACGCATGAAATCATGCGCGAGTAGCTCGCTTCCGCTTGTGTCAGCTGGCTGCCTTGCCCTCTGCCACTTGTAGCTCTCTGCCGATAGTAGCTTGCACCCCACCCGCTGCAAGAACCGCTGCTCGTTTGGTCGTGACAGCATTATGGCGTCACGACCCCAGGCCTTTTATATATAGATAGATGGGTATATTTTTTGAGCATTGCCTGTTCGTTTCTGTTTAGGCAGGTTCTTTTGACACAGTAGGAAAGATAGACTCTGGCAGCCCAAAGCCTCCATCTTCGTGGCTTGTGATATACAAAGGGAAGAGAAAAACCTCTCACAATATCCAGATCCTGCTCACAAAGACAACTCCGACTGTCTCTGTTTGGATCTTGTGCCTACTACCTGATGGAGTTCTGTGCCCAGAGACGTAGGGTACCAGGACTGGCTGCCCAGCCTGGGTGCCCACCCTACCTGAGGAGAGCATAGTGATTTTAAGCCTCAGCAGAACCACATGGAGTGTTCCCCCAAAGGACGGGGTGCAGTTTAGAGAAGAGGGGAGAAGAGTGAGCCAACACAGCTCAGTCTCTCCTGTGGATCACAGCAGGGAATTGACAGTACCAGGCAGGGCTTGGGACTGGAGAGAAGCCCTGGGTGTTAAGAGGAAAATGCTAATAGGAAGCCCACTTTATCCCAATGTCTGTTAATTATGTCATCACGAGGGCACCTGTCAGTCAAGGAGCTGGGTTTTAGTGTCTTCACTGCCACTTACTGTTAGTGAAATCATGTCACCTCTTTCTGCCTCCATTTTCCCATCTGAAAAATGAGAAGGTCAAAAAAACAACAACAAAACCAATGAGAGGTTAGGATTAGATGGCCTCTAATTTCATTTCCAGCTCTGGAAGCCTGTGACCCATCTACCTTTCCCATAGATCTTTGTATGTTACCTACATGTCTTCAGAAGGAATTGAAAACAAAGTTGGATAAGCACCAAACCCTTGAAGAAAGATGAAAAAATTTGGGCCTATTTATATTTGGGTATCTTTTGTAGAGCTTAAATTCATTTCTAATCTAGAGAAAAGTCGATGCAGCACTTTCTTTGATTAAAAATGAGTAGGCAGGCATCAAAGAAACAGTCTGTAATTTGAGGACTTAGAACCAATATACTAGTATTTGCTTGGCCTTGAGGTCCTTAAGTAGTGGTTCCCTCAGTAATGATACATATTTTTGTGAAATTAACCTTTCCTTCCATACACCTGTTCCCCACGTCAAGCACAGACCATATTTGATTATATAGGGTACTCAAATAGACTAGTTTCTCCCCCGGGGCTGCAAATCTAGGTCACCCTTTTGACATTCCTGAACTCTATTTACAAATGCCCCCTCCCTGCTAGAGAACAACAGGGGCCCTTGCCTTTTAAGAGCAGCCTGTGGTAATTGACACAGCAGGAAGAGAAAGAGGTCACCCAGACAGAAACAATAACAGCCGCTAATGCTGAGAAAGAAATAGGAGCTTCTCTACATTTATCTGCCCTTGGAAACCAAAATAACTCTTTAAAAGAAAATGGGTGGGTGTTGCTGGTTGGAGGGGAACTGGAGAGCTGGAAGAGAGGTGGGTAAAAACCTTGTCAATACTCCCTTTCTTCTGTCACAATAATAGGGATTATTCATTTATTTCAGAGAGCTGGGAATTGGGAGTAGGGAGAGAGTGGGGAGGAGTTTGGTTTGTAGACCTTGTTCTATCTAGGCAGATGTTGGTCAAAGGGGGATGAGGGTTAGGTATTAAAAAAATGTTCACTTGCCATGACTGGGCCTTAAACCCATGATTCGTGATTCCTCCATAGCATTCGCTAGCATTTGTGGCATACTCTTCTTGGAGTGATTATTTGATTTTGATCTGCCTCCCCTACTGGACCTTGAGTCTCATGAGCACAGTCATATACTCCTGTGCATGGAGCTGAGCTCATGCTTGGCTTCTAGAGGAGGCACAATACCTAGATACTGCATTTTCAAACTGAAGATACCCTGGACACTTGCAAAGGGCAGCATATCACTGATGGAAAAGACAGGTTTGGGTTGGCTGCAGTCCTTCAGGAGGTTTTTCATTATGGAGACTCTCTTAACTATGAATTAGGAAATAAGGGCCTGAAAATCTGTCCATCTCTCATGCCCAGTGTCCTGCCAAAGTGCAGCACTCATATTAAGAGTGGTCAGGAAATGTGGGAAGGGCCTTAAGCAATAAGGCTGGGGTTTTAACAAAAACCCCCAAAGCTCAAGAAGCATTCATTTTAGAGGAACCGGTCACTCCTCGTCCACTGCTATAAAATCTCAATGGGAAATTTTTCCAATCTGTTTAGTACAGAAAAGGGGAAGCCAACTCTCCCTCTCCTGTGACTGAAGGAAGCTGAAAAGACGAATGTTCTACTAAACCATGTTGTTGCTATATCTCAAAACCAATCTTAGAGGCTAACTTCCCAACTATATGCACCCCTGCAATCTAATCTAAGGCCTATGAGTGGTTTTTCTCACCCTCAGAGCACAAAGATTGGTTATATTTGAAATTGTCCTAGCTGCACATCATCCAAGAGGCATCCTCCCTCCCCCGGCTTAACTACCTAAGAGCCACAGAGCACATCCCTTCCTTTGCCAACGGAGCTCATAGCAGAGCAGGTGATTTTATTTCACAGTTCCCTGGTGCTGCTAGAATTCACTCTTTCAGGGTCTGAATCCCTCCAGCCCACCCGGGTATGCTTGTTTTTCCAGTCTGGGACTTCCAGGTGTACCCTGGCTTCCTGGTCAGGCAGGTTTCATAACTGCATTGAGTCCATCTCTCTAGGATGATTTAAAAACCAATTAAATACCCACATTATTCAGCAGTTACTAGGGACCAAATACTGTAGCAAGCCTTACTCCCATGAGACAGGCAGTATCATTGCAAACTGCACAGAGAGGAATTCCCAGCACAGATCTGTCTTAATTCTTAGATGACATAGGATGAAACTGAAGATCTAAAAGACTGTTACTGACTCCAAATCACAGAGACGTGTTAAATTGTAGTGGCGGGGCCACATTCAAACCCAAGTTTTTGGATACCAAACCTGGGTTTCACAACACTGTAGCTTCTGTAGCCAAAATCTAAATTTCCTTAAGAAAAGCACAGATGTTAGGATCCTTGTAAATCTCCAACTTTAAGAATAGATCTTTTCTTTCTCTTTTCTTTCTCCCTAGAGCAGCGGTTCTCAATCCTTTCATGGGGTCGCCTAAGACCATCGGAAAACACCTATATAATTACATATTGTTTTTGTGATTAATCACTATGCTTTAATTATGTTCAATTTATAACAATGAAGCTACATCCTGCATATCAGATATTTACATTACGATTCATAACAGTAGCAAAATTACAGTTATGAAGTAGCAACGAAAATAATTTTATGGTTGGGGGTCACCACAACATGCGGAACTGTATTAAAGGGTCCCGGCATTAGGAAGGTTGAGAACCACTGCCCTGGAGCCTGTATTTTCTCCACAAATATTTTGGCACAATTTTTAAAAATCTTGGTATTCACCCTTTGAAGGACTACTACCTTAGCTAGATACTTTGCCAACCTCACTCACATCTCTGAGCCTTTTCTTTTTTCTTAAATATATTTTATTGATTTTTTACAGAGAGGAACGGAGAGGGATAGAGAGTTAGAAACATCGATGAGAGAGAAACATCAATCAGCTGCCTCCTGCACTCCCCCCACTGGGGATGTGCCTGCAACTAAGGTACATGCCCTTGACCGGAATCGAACCTGGGACGTTTCAGTCCACAGACCGAGGCTCTATCCACTGAGCCAAACTGGTTAGGGCTCTGAGCCTTTTCTTACACAATTACCCAACCAGGAATCCGTCAAGTCATTTTTCCAGTGCCTTGTTGCTGCCACCTACTCCATGATGCCCTCTTGACCATGCCAGACCACATGCCTCACCAAACATCTCTCACACACACAGTATTTTTTTTCTTTTTCTTTTTGTAGGTGGTATTACGATTGAATACTTTCTGTCTTCTGTCTTCGTTCGGTCTGTTCTCTCTATCAGATGCAACTTCTTCTCTAAGGCACATACTGTTGGCCAGAATGTAACCATTCTAGCTATGATGGTTTTTTTCTTAGTATAGCTCAGACCAATACTACTTGGTAAACTTAACCAAGGAGGCAAAAGACTTGTACACTGAAAACTACAAAATGTTGCCAAGAGAAATTAAAGAAGACACAAATAAACGGGAAAATATCCCATGTGCATAAATTGGAGACTTAATATTGTTAAGATGTCAATAATAACCAAAGTAATCTCCAGATTTAATGCAATTGCTATCAAAATCCCAGGAGAAGTTATTGCAGAAATAGAAAAATCCAATCCTAAAATTCTTATAGAATCTCAATGGGTCTAAATGTCCAAAACAATCCTGAAAAAGAAAAACAATGTTGGAGGTCACATACTTCTTGATTTCAAAACTTATTATAAAGCTACCATGCTCGCCCTGGCAATTGGTTAGAGCATCGTCCTGATGCACCAAGGTTGCAAGTTTGATCCCCGGTCAGGGCACATACTAGGTGTACCGGTTAATAATGTGGATTTTTTTTCAATGGATGGGAGTTACACATATGTTGATATATATATGATTTGATATGTATGCTATTTTGTTGTATTGACAACAAGCTTCAAAGTTTCATATGTCAAATTTTCTGAAGGTATTAACATCATAGATATTTTTACACTTAAAAATGTTGAATTTTGTGCCAAAATAAGAGCATTTGCGGGAAGTTTTAATTCTTTATTTTGAAGAAAAATGCTGCTGAAAGTTATCATATACTTTGGGAAGCTTATGGTGAACATGCTCCATCTCAAGATACTTGTGAACGCTGGTTTAAGTGCTTTAAAAGTGATGATTTCGATGTGAAAGACAAAGAACGTCCAAGTCAGCTGAAAAAGTTTGAAGACCAACAATTACAAGCATTATTGGATGAAGATGTGTGTCAAACTCAAAAACGACTTGCAGGAAGATTAAACGTTGCTCAGTAAACAATTTCCGATCATTTACAAGCAATGGGAAAGATTTTAAAGGAAGGAAAATGGGTGCCACATCAACTGAACGAAAGACAAATGGAAAACTGAAAAGTCATCAGTAAAATGTTGCTTCAACGGCATGAAAGAAAGTCTTTTTTGCATCGAATTGTGACTGGTGATGAAAAGTGGATTTATTTTGAGAATTCCAAACGCACAGAATCATGGGTTGATCCAGGTCAACCATCAACATCGACTGCAAGGCCAAATTGCTTCGGAAAGAAGACAATGCTCTGCATTTGGTGGGATCAGGAAGGTGTGGTGTATTATGAGCTTCTAAAACCAGGTGAAACCATTAATACTGATCGCTACTGACAACAAATAATTTGAACCATGCTTTGATCGTGAAATGACCAGAATGTTCCAGAAGACACGGCAAAGTAATTTTGCTTCAAGATAACGCACCATCACGCACTTCAAAACCAGTTAAAGACACATGATGAGATCTTGCCTTGGAAGTATTAACCCACCCGTATTCACTAGACCTTGCTCCTTCAGATTACCACTTGTTCCGCTGAGCAGCACTTCAAAATGTATGAAGAAGTGGAAATTGGGTCTCTGAATGGTCTGCCTCAAAACAAGAAAAGTTCTATTGGGACAGTATCCACAAATTACCTGAAAGATGGAGGAAATGTGTAGCTAGCAATAGACTTACTTTGAATAAAGCACGTTTGATATTTTTCTTGACATTACCATGTTTTCTTTGATTACAAAATCCATACTATTAACCGGTTAATGGTTAATCCGCATTATAAACTGGTTAATGGTTGATCTGCATTTTTAACCGGTTGTAGTGGTTCTCAACCTTCTGGCCCTTTAAATACAGTTCCTCATGTTGTGACCCAACCATAAAATTATTTTCGTTGCTACTTCATAACTAATGTTGCTACTGTTATGAGTCGTAATGTAAATATCTGATATGCAGGATGGTCTTAGGCGACCCCTGTGAAAGGGTCATTCAACCGCCAAAGGGGTCGTGACCCACAGGTTGAGAACCGCTGGTAATGGTTGATCCGACTTATTAACCGGTTAAGGGTTGATCTGTATTAACCAGTTAATTGCATTATTAACTGGTTAATAGTTAATCCGCATTATTAACCAGTTAATACAGATCAACCCTTAACCGGTTAATAATGTGGATCAACCATTAACCGGTTAATACTGTGGATTTTGTAATAAAAGAAAACATGGTAATTTCAAGAGAAACATCAAAAGTGCTTTATTCAAAGTAATGTCCATCGCTAGTTAAAAAAATAATCAGCTTTGCTTGTCACCCCTTCAAAGTAATGACACCCCTTCACGTTCACATTATAGAATTTGCAAGCTGAAAAGAAGAATGATTAGCTCTGCTTCCGAGCCAAGTTGGGTCAGGGCGAGTTAGAACTAGAACTCAGAGACCCTGGCTTCCAGCGATGAGCCCCTTTCTTCTGCTGCCTGCCTGCACGCGCAGCGCACCCCTCTCCGCATTTCTGTGCAAGCAGGGCTCTCTCTGGACAGCTCTAAATTACCTGCATTAGGAGGAGAGGAATGAGCAGGCACGACGTTTTCACAGGTGAATTTCCTTAAGACGTCCTGGGTGATTTTTTTTTCTAAAGCCCTTTTCTCAATGGTGCTGACTTTAAGGTACTGTTCCATTAACTGAGGGCTGAGGAGACAGCCCACGAGCACGGCGCCTCGCTGAAAATTTGCCATAAACAGAGTTGCGCAGCTGATGGGCTGCGCGGTGGGCAGGGCACTGTTGGTTACTAACGAGCCCCCAAATAAGGTAGGTATCCTCTAAAAGGCACTAATGGAGCACCTACTCCGTGTCTAAGAGCTGAGCGGCTGCCTTCTATCCTTTCACAGGCCCAAAGCCCTACGAACCTGCAGACACCGGGAGTTCTGATTCTCATCTCGGATCTGGCCTTGAACTTGTGTCGAGGTATTTTAAATTCGTCAACATGGTGGCCTGTCTGTGGCCTCAAAAGTAAAAAAAAAAAAAAAAAAAAAAAAAAAGGTTTTTCAAAACGGAAAGATAATTTTCTTGTGAGCCGCTCAACAGGCTCCCTGTCCCGGGAGCCTCAAACTCCTCAAACCACCCTTCACCCCCCACCCCCCGCCCCCCGGCCCGGGTCCAGGCTGCCGACCGCCGGCCCAGCGGAGCCAGGGCGCCGGGGCCGAGGGGGCGCCTTTCTCTTTAAGAGCCCCAAGGGCGACCGTGATTGGCTGTAGCTATGCAGGTCTTTCCTCCGAGAGCTGCCTCCCCCGCCGCCCTCCGCGCGCGCCTGCCTCCCCCAGCCCCCTCGCGCCCCCTCCCGCCCCAGCGCGACCCTCTTCCTCGCGGCATCGGCCCGAGTTCAGCCCGGGCATCGGCATGGGGGAGGCGCCAGCAACAGATGCCAGGCTCCCAGGTTTGCATACTTAGGCCACGCTGAGCGCCCGAAGAAGAGAGAAGGAACCGGAGAAGGTCCGGGAAGGCGGGGACGGGAGGTGTGGAGATCCCCCCTATAAAGGAGAAGCCCCCGCCCCCACCGGAGAGATCCCCGCCCGCAGAGCTCTGCTGCCGGCAGCCCTGTCGCCGGCGCCCACCTCTCTCCAGCCATGCCGGGCCGGGCCGCCGATCGGGGCCAGGTCCCCTTCTGCAGCGCCGCGGAGGAAAGCCGCTCGGGGGTCGAGGACTCGGAGGGCGGCGGCGGTCAGGAGAGGCCGGGCGCACGCAAGCAGCGGCAGGACATCGTTTGGCGGAACGTCGTCCTGATGAGCCTGCTCCACTTGGCCGCTGTGTACTCCCTGGTGCTGATCCCCAAAGCCAAGCCGCTCACCCTGCTCTGGGGTAAGTCCCTCGGACGCCCCCTGCGCCCCGCGGACGGTGGCGAGGCCGCTCCGGAGCGCGCGGAGTCGCGGGTCTGCTGTCCGCGGTGCGGAGCCACCTCCGCTCTCCTCTCGCCGGCCCCGGGCGCCCCGGCCCCCTTGGCCTGCAGTTGCCCTCCCTTCGGGACCGGCAGGTCTTTCCGCCCAGATATTTTCAACTCCCTCCCCTGCGGGTCTGCTCGAGTGGGCGCATTGGTCCGCTCCCCGAAGGAGAGCGGGAGGGACCCAGAGTCCTGCGGCGCCGCCGCTGTGCGCGGAGAGGCACGCGAGGGGGGACGCTGGGCGCCCCTGAACTCCGATTTGAGCGCTGGAGGACAGGCGGCCCGAAGGTGTCGCCCGAGCGGGTCCCAGGGGCTCTCCTATCTGCCGCCTTTCGGCTCAATGTCCTCCGCGGGCCACGGACCTTGGGGCCGAGTTAAGGACAAGAAAGGAAGTGGAGGGGGGTGGAGAGACCTGACCCAGGGACAGTCTGGATTTCGCGCACGACATGGAAGAAACCAGCCTTCTTCCTCGTCCCTGCAAGGCCCCTCTTCCCTGCCTCCTCCGTGATCTTCTATGCCCATTGCACTTCTGTGGCGCCGGAAGTTTCTTGGCGAACACAAGGCGCTCACGTTGAGAGAGCTCTGCCCCCACTACTAAGCTCGGGTTGTGGCCACGCAGAGACCCCTCCAGGCCCGGCACCCCTCTAATCCGTGCGGGCAGGGCTCTTCTCACACCTGTGGCTCTCCCGCCACCCTCCTTCCTAGCACCTGCCGGCTGCGGCAGCGAGGGAGCTCAGGAGTCGACCCCCTCCCGCCCCCCCAGTTCCTCCCCCTTCTCTCCGCCACAGGGCCTCTCTGCTTGCCCTATGTGATTCCAGTCGCTGACCTATGAACCACCTGAAAGACACCCCAGTCCCAACTGGTTTTGGCCTCCATCACCATCCCGGCAGTAGCCAGGGCTAAAGGCGCAGGCATTGACATCCTGGGCCGAGACACAGACCAAGTACTCCAAGGAGCTCTTCCAGCCTCGTTTTTGAGATCATCAGGGAACAGTGCCAGGAGAAATAACAACCTTTTATTTCCAGAGGGGAAGAGGAAGGAAGAAGTAAGACCTTTTTCTGCCAACTTCAATGCTAGGTTGATAATGATTTCCTTGAAATCCTGCAGACCCTGCTCTTGTAGACCCTGGGTACCTCTTAGGGGGTGTGGCAGAGGGGGGATGCAGAGTCGAAAAATGGTGAGAGGGGCATAGGCCTTTGAGAATCATGAAAACTTAAAGTCCCCTAAAAGCTTTGGGTAACCCCCTGCTCAGCCCTCCCCCACTTAATGCAGCTCCTCACTTCTGTGTCGCCAGGGTCTTTGTTTTGCTTTGGTTTAATTTTGGTCTGTCTTCTGTCTTATCTCTAAATGACTAAATTGTAAGATGTCCAGCCATTTATTGGTGAACACACTTATACGCTGCCAATCAAAGCCTTTAGTGCCCCAGAGCCTCCATGGTGCTCCCCCCCCCCCCCCCAGTACTGTTGGACTTCAGGGCCCATTTGCCTGGGGGAGGGGGGATTGGGGCTTGGCCTAATAGCTGATGTGTCAGAGAGAGCTCAGGGAGATGTGAGCACTTAAAATATTATCTTACATGTCTGGGGCTCCACAGGGCCACTGGCTCCACTCCCTGCAGCCACTGAACCCCAGTGACTCTGGCATTCCACCAGGAGCCACAAGGCTAAGGCCTCTTCTTCAGGTTTGCTAAGTTATCTCTGCCCTGTCTTGGTTGCTCTCTGTGGTGAAGGCAGAATCTTTGTTTTGAAAGACCTTGGCCAGAGGACACCATCCCTTGGCCCCAAATTCCTCCAGCTTCCTGGGAGAAGTCAACACACTGAAGGAATCTGGTTTCCTCAAATCCCATCCTTGTACCTCCCTGCATAGTCTTCTGCCTTACCCACTTTTCATCAGCTCCATTCTCTCTCTGTTTTAAAAAATGTTTTTATATTGATTTCAGAGAGAGGAAGGGAGAGGAGAGAGATAGAAACATCAATGATGAGAGAGACTCATTGATCAGCTGCCTCCTGCATGCTTCCCACTGGGGATTGAGCCTGCAACCCAGGCTGGTGCCCTGATGGGGAATCGAACTGTGACCTCCTGGTTCATAGGTCGATGCTCAACCACTGAGCCACACTGCCCTGGCTCCATTCTCTTAATTTGATTAACTCCCTACCTGTGCTTCAGTGCATCCTTTCAAAAAATAAAAAATAAAAACAGCAGGCAATGGTGGATGTTATAGTTTCTAGTTTCAAAACTGTGACTTAGGAACATTCCAAACAAATGAATCTTTTCTGATGGATATCTTGTGGGAGAAGAAATGAGGGACAAAGACCTGCTAAGATGGGTTGTGCTGTGGCTAGGATATTTAGGGCAGCTGGAAGGCCAGGGGCACCATCCACTCAAGGTTATTTTCAGAGAAAGCTCTGTTTCCTTGACCCACAAACCCCTCCCCTCCCTGGATTGTCTTTCACCCCCTCCCTCACTGGCTCTATCTAGCTTTAGAGCTGAATTCCTGCACCAGTAGGCTGTTAACACTTCAGGGACCTAAGTTGTTGAGGAAATAGGCTTAGCCCTATCCACTGCTTGCTGCCTCCCCAACCCAGGTGAGGTTGCCCTGGAAACAGGCATCCATGCAGTGCATCCAGCAGAGGATGTTAGGTGCGCAGTGTGCCGAGAGTAATTTGCATGGTGGTAAAATGTCATCCATGAGAGATCCATCAAGTCGTTCAGTCCAACCTCCTCCAGTGCCTAACCCCCACCTTTTCATGGCTGTTCTTGGGGCTAGAGCAGGTTATTTTCCTTATCGTCGCAGTGTTCTGAGTGGGCAAGCTTAGAATGGAATGCTCTTGGTGCCCACAGGTCCTGAAGGGTGAGTTTAGGAGTTTCGAGAACAGAATGCAAACTTCAATTGGAGGAAAATTTTAACCTAAAGGCTTGAGCTCACAAAAGTGCCTGCTTTGAGGGTTTGGGCCGAAGGAGCGGCTAATACGTGCCCTGAATCCCAAGAGGAGTAGAACCAGGGGAGTAAGGAGCAGCAGTCATGGTATCAAAATAGAATTCCTGGGATTCCTTTCCAGGGAGGTTTGCCCCGACTTGTGTCCAGGCCTTCCGATTCTTGGTTTCCAGAAATGTCAGGGACTTTTCTGCTTTCTCTGGAAATGTCACCCACGTCCTGATCAGGGGTAAAGGCAGCGTCTCATGGTGACCTCATGGGTTTTGTCCCTTCACAGGACAACTTCAGTGACAGTACCAGGCATGCAAGTCAGTGATTTGCTCCCTTCTTTCATCCTGTCCAGGGATAACATGGCCATTTCTAGGGCAATATAGGATTCTTTGGCATCCCTGGTGCTGGAGCAGCTGGCCAATCCTGAGTGGGATTCAGCCTATGGGGAGGAAGCTGAGAGGTAGCAGGAATTAACAAAGCAGCCTGGGGCCAGGGAGGTCAGGAGAGGCTGGGGTTTGGAAAGTGCTGGTTGATCAGTCAAATTCTGGCCAATACTGAGAGTTGCCCAAAGATGAACTGTCTTTTGTCAGGCATTGGGTGACCTGCATCCACCACCTGGCATGGTCCTGATGTCTGCTGGGTTGTGGTACTTTTTCTATCAAGTCCCTAAGGTTGTTGAGGAGACCAAGAATGTGTGGTCATGAACTGTAGGGAGCGGCTGGCTATAGGGTTAAGCCTTGGACTGACGTTTTGGCAAAGCCACAAATAAGTTCCAGCTTAGAGGGCAAAGCCCTCTTAGCACAAATTAAGCTTGACCTTATGATGCTCCCTAGATCCTTCCTGGGTAGCTAATGGGCTGTGGGAGGTGCAGCAAGTGCTGCCAAAACAAGTGAAACTCACAAGAACATTGTAACTATGGTGACCACTACCTTGTTTACCTCTGGCTATAAAATAAAGGCTCAGCTTGCTGTGTGGATCCCTCTCTCTGTGGCCTTAGCCAGGCACAGGAAGATCCACCTAGACCCAGCTTACTTTCTTTGTCTGTCTTTTCTTTTTTTTAAAATATATTTTACTGATTTTTTACAGAGAGGAAGGGAGAGAGATAGAGAGTTAGAAACATTGATGAGAGAGAAACATCGATCAGCTGCCTCCTGCGCATCTCCTACTGGGGATGTGCCCGCAACCCAGGTACATGCCCTCGACCAGAATCGAACCTGGGACCTTTCAGTCCACAGGCCGACGCTCTATCCACTGAGCCAAACCGGTTTCGGCTGTCTGTCTTTTCTTAAATCCTTCGCAGCCCCTCCTCAGGCTCACCGAACCCTTGGCTGAGCTGGCCCGCCCCAATGGACGTCTGTCTTGCCTCCAGATTTTTAGAGTGAGAAAGGCTCGAGAGAGAGACAGATCCGAATGTGAATTCCTCTCTCCTACTGAACTTACCAGCTTCATGGCCTTGGAGCGATGAATGGCTTTAAACCTCAGCTTTCTCATCTATAAAATGGGTATATTAACACTACTTGCTCACAAAGTGGTGAGAATTAAATTAGATAATATATGACAGCAATACAATCATAGTAGGGGACTTTAATACCCCATTGACATCATTGGATAAATCTTCTAGACAAAAAAATCAACAAGGAAACAGCAATCCTAACTGACTCACTAGATCAGATGGAACTAATTGACATCTTCAGAACATTTCACCCCAAAGCTATAGAGCATACATTCTTCTCAAGTACACATTGGACCTTGTCAAAGATAGACCACATGTTAGGACATAGACTAAGTCTCTACAAATTCAAGAGGATTGAAATCATAAATTAGATAATATATATAAATTACTTAGCACAGTGCCTGGCCCTTGGTTGGTGTATAGTAATTGTCAGCTGCCATTATTATTATTGGACCCAATACTGGCTGTTTTTCTTTAGTGGAAGGGAAAAAGGTCTTTCATGTTTTTCTTTGGGGACTGTTGCAATAGAGACAGGGCCAAATCATTTTTCTAAATCTAATTTTAGGATCTCAGTTTTGATTCTCCCCCCTCCTGCGCCACCCCCCCCCCCCCCCGCCCCGTCTCCTTGAGTCCTCTTAAAATTTTTTTTTAAATGCTCAATTAAACTACTAAAAAACTGAAACATGTAAATATTTCTTTTAAACCCTGTTATTGTCAGCCCATTGTTGTTGCCACTTTTGCACTTTTAATAAATGGTTAAGCACTGAAAGCCTTACCCAAGGCTGGAGGGCAGCAAAATCTACAGAATAGAGTGTGCTTCTGCTGGCTTTATCGTCCCAACATGTATAAATATAGGTTGAGGTTAATATTATCAGCTCACTGTTTTTCTAAAAGTGGTCAAGGTCACTGCACACTACGCTGCGATCATGAAGTGAGAAACAGTGCAGCAGAGTAGAAACTGGGGCTGGAATCCCGGCATGGCCACTTAGTTCAACCTCATACATGTCCCTTTCCAGTTTGTCCATCTCAGTATTCTCGTCTGAGAAGTGGGGACAGTAATATTGAGTGGAAGTTGTTTTAAGAACAGGCATATACTAAAGGGTCTGCCAGAGAGCAGACACTCGATGCTCTGTATTATCCCACCTCCCGCGGTGGAGGCCTCGGCCATGAAGCCTGCACTGACCTCACTGGCTGGCTGAGACTGTAGCACTTGTGGCTCAAATGGAAGGCACAGCCCTTAAACCCAAATATTTGATCATAACGCTTTAGTTCTCACCTTACCTAGTTGTGTGTGTTGTATAAAATTGTAGTAATTGCTTGGAAAAGCCATGGATGGATTTACAAAAAGACACAGCCATGGTGGTTTCTTTAAGGTTTTACAAAAGACATCATCTTTGGGTGGCATTATTCTTGTTGAGCATTTATTTTTATTTTTTTAATCCTCACCCGAGGATATGTTTCCATTGGCTTTTTTTTTTTTTTTTTTTTTTTTTAGAGAGAGAGAGAGAGAGAGAGAGAGAGAGAGAGAAACATTGATGTGAGAGAGAAACATCTTTTGGTTACCCCATACCCTTGCCCAGTACACACCCCAACTGAGGATTGAACCTGCAGCTTTTTGGTACACGGGATGACACTCAAACGAACTGAGCCACCTGGCCAAGGCACTGAGCATTTATTTGGACATTCTGTAGTCTCTGGCATGGATGCAGTCCATGTGTCCCTTTGCTGAGATGTGTCATGTTTCTATGGAAGTGCCACAGCCCTGGGACTAAGAGTATGAGGTTTGGAGTCAGAGGGTCTGAGTTCCAAGCCCAGCCCCCTAAATTCAGCCTTCAGCAGAAAACTCTCCCTCCTTAGCCTCAGTGCCCCTGACTGCACTATGAGGACAATAACCATACAGCCAGCAGCTGGAGGGAAATGAAATAATCCAGAAAAGAAGTTGGTCAGGATGCCGGCAAGAGTCTGTTAGCTTTCGTGCCTCAGTCACGCGTGCCCTCAGCGCTCCTGTCCTGCCTTCTCGCATTTGTCTCATCCTTTGAAGGCTGATGTTTGCTCCACATTGCCCCCTGGTCACCAGCAAGCCCTGGCCAGGGCTAACAGCAGTTTGTCTCTGGTTTATTTCTCCTGGAAATGGATTGGTGGCCACAACAACAGCCGTCCTCCCCCATAAATGCCTATTGTTTGTTCATTTTGTATGTGAACAGGCAGCCACATTCATTCATCCACAGTTCATTCAGTTCTTCCATTCCAGTGACCGTCAAAAGTGGCCGCACAGCAGTTTCGCTTGGGGAGCCTTTACACTTTTACGAAGCCTCGGTCTCATCGGGATGTACTGAATTGGAGTCTCTAGGAGTGATGTACTGGCTTTTTTTTTTTTTTTTAAGTCATTTAGGTATTTCTGATGTACAGCTGGGTAGGAATCATGATTTAATTGTTTTGCTCAATAATATTTATTACTCACCCATTACCTGCTGGGCACTGGCACCATCCCTGACTTCGTGGCACTCGGGCCAGCTAGAGAGACAGACAGGTGCACAGGTGGTGACTGCGAAGGCGGCATTGGTTATACAGCGCCAGCTCAGGGGGCTGGGAGGCTCCCGAGGAGGAGGCAGCCATGGAGCCGGGCAGGAGGCCCTTGGCTGGCCGGCCCCGGGGTGTGGGAGAGGTGGCACTGTAGCCACAGGGAACAGTGTGAGCAGAGCTGTTCCCTGAGCAGCTCCTGTGGGGAGAGAGACAGACAGGGAGGTTCAAGGACTGATGGTTTGGCAAGTCTGCGGTGACCAGGGCCGGGAGGATTCAGTGGGGCCAGCAGGACCGGGAGGAGGTCAGGCTGCCCTTCAACCTCTGCCTGCCTCTCGCCTCCTCCCCTCAGCCCTCCCACACAGCACCGATGTCTGCTATGGTAGAATGGCCGGCAGCCAGATTTCTAGACCAGACACTCGAGGGATGAGGGAGCCTGAAGTTTTTCAGGGAAGACCTTGGGGCATATACGTTGGAGCTGGGCCCCTCAGGCTGCCTGCAGCTGAGGTGAGGGCAGGAATACTGTGTCAGCTGGGCATTTGATGCCACGGACTCAGGTTCTTCCCGGCTCTAAAATAGTAAAATGCCCCAAAGGGTATAACAGTACCCGAATACCACACCCAGTGTGCCCCCCTTCTGGTCCCCTTCTTCCTCTGTTCTTGACTCTTTCCTGTGTTTCTAAAAGGGGTGTGTGTGTGTGTGTGTGTGTGTGTGTGTGTAGGGGTGTTGGGTGCTCTCACTTCATTTCCTTCCTTGAACCTGAGTTTGAGCAGCTGGTTCTCACTAACCCACATTTCAGGGATGGTCAGTTCTGCTCCCCGTTTCCACAGTTGTTGGGGTCACTGCAGGGCCTGGTGCTTAGTAGGAAAGGTTAGAGGGCTCTGTGGGTCAGGCAGGCTGTGGTCCCAGGACCAGCAGTATCAGCACCATCTGGGAGCTCTTTAGAAGTAAAGACTCTCAGACCCCATCCCGGACCTTCTGAATCAGAACCGGAGTTTAGTAAGATCTCCAGGTGATTTATCCACATGCTAAAGTTAGAGACGCTCCCCAGCCCGCTGCCCAGCCACAGGCTGACAATTCAGAGAAGCTGGATGTGAGTGGGAGTGGTCAACTCGTCCTGTTTCCCTTCATGGCCGCCTCCCTTCTGCCTCCCCTCCAACTCCCCTCTGATTCCCTCCGACCCTCTGCCTCCTTGTAGCGTGTTTAGAACATGTCGGGATCTGCTTCTCTTGCCAACCAAAGGCTATTGCTAAAACCTTTCAGCCGGAGCAGCGATGTTTAATTCATGGGCTAGAAAATTAATTTTGTCCTCATAAATAGAGCTGGAGGAAAATAACAGGGAGGCTCTGTGCATGGCCCTGGGGAAGTCAGCCTGTTTAACAGATGAACTGGTAAAGGTGAGGAGGCCTGGGGGAGGGCCACCTTCCATGGAATTGTGAAGCGAATTGTGTCAGGATGCTTTCGGCTGCATGTAGCACGAAACTCACCTTCAAATGGCTTCATTGATAGGGAAATTTTCTAATGTCACTGATAAGAGGACGGAGGCTGGCCACTTTGGGGATGACTCAGTGTCACCAGAGAGCAGGTTTCATGTCTGCCTCGGTGCCCTTGTTGAATTTAGTTTCCCCCATAGTTACGAGATGGCTGCCAGAGTTCCAGGCAGCACTTGGAGTCACTGCAGTGTCATACAGAAGAAGGGGCTTCCCTTTAGTCTCATTTTCTCAGGAAGAAAAAAAATCTTTCCTGGTTGCCTCCCAGCTGACGTCTCCTCAGGTCTCACCTGCAGGACGGGGTCCCAAGTCCCTTGTTAAACCAGCCATTGGCAAGGGATTCAGCCTAGTCTGGGCTGGCCAGTGAGTTACATTGGGTTGGGGTGATGGTGGTGAAGAGCCAAACAAAACCCAGGCTTTGCTCTAGGAAGAAGAGGGCATGGCTGCTGGGGCAGCCAGCACCTCTGCTCCAGGGGCTTCCTTTGCCCCCTCTCATGACCTTCTCATGACCTTCACTCTTCAGTGTCACCTTCATTCCCTGGAACGACTCTGGTTTCATATATATATTTTCCCATTGATTTTTGAGAGAATGGAAGAGAGTGAGAGAGAGAGAGAGAGAGAGAGAGAGAGAGAGAGAGAGAGAGAGAAACACATCCACTGAGAGAGAGACACCAATTGGTTGCCTTTCCCCACGCACCCCGACTGGTACTAGTGATCGAACCTGCAACCCAGGTATGTGCCCTTGCCCGGGAATCGAACCCGCAACCCTTCAGTGTGCGGGCCAATGCTCTAACCTGGACAGGGGTCTGGTTTTATATTTTAGTGTACTCTTCCCCTCTACTTGCTACCCCCTATGCTTGTCTCTGATCTTGCTGTCATTACAGTGAGTTATCAATGTCTGCCTTTTCCACAAAGCTCTGAGCTATTTGATGGCATTTCTGCCTCCTTAGGACTCAGCACACAGCCTCTGCTCAACATACACAATGTTGGGTGAATGAATGAAGGAATAAATGAATGAGTGAATTTAATAACTGTGTGGCCTTTCTTCCTAAGGCAGCAATTTTCAACCAGTGTGCTGCAAGCATTTTTAAAACATGTATTCCTGACTATTTAGTCAGGGCACTGACCTCTTTTCCCTTAGATTGTCAAATAGAAAAATGACATCAGCCAACACAGTAGCTGTCTGGTGTGAATGAATCAAAATTATACTTTTTTTTTTTTTGTCAGATCAGCAAAATATTTTTTGGTGTGCCGCAGAATTTTAGTAATTAGTTTATGTGTGTCATGAGATGACAAAGGTTGAAAAATCATTGTCCTAAGGGAAGTTTGCATATTATCTCTTAATGTCAAAAATGTTTTTTCCCTGGTAGAGAACTTTCCATGTTATGTTGGGGGAAAGATTGGGGAGTGAGAGGCCTCTGTCAATGCCCCAGAAATTGGCATGTCCTTCTGCACCTGTGTCCTCCTGGTGCGTCACCCTTACCTCCCAGAGCTCTCTGCTGCTCTCCTGGGTTTTCTTGGGCTGAGGTGGGCTGGAGAAGGTGGCTCTGGGCACAGAGAATGGGAAAACGAGTGACTTAGAATGCATTCTCTCCCAAGGTTTTCCATGGCGGCACCGTTTTCCCAGACTGATAGTTTTCTTGGTGGCTCATTTTCTTCATCTTTCAGGTGACACAGAGCCTCAGTGATGAAGTCACAGCCAGATTTCTGTTCTCTTGCCTCAAATTCTACTTTGTGGGGCATTTAAAAGTCCACGTAACTCACCCAGCAAGTACTTTCTATTTGCACAGACAACCTAGAAAGAAGCATTTTTACTTAGGAAGTTGCTATCAGTGTGATCAGGGAAACAAAACAATCGCTTTTGGCTAGAGAGCTTGGAAAACTGTATGTTAACGTGCAGACAGGGGAAAATGTATAGCAGGACTGTAGTGGAGCCATTTGTGGAAAATCTTCAAGTCAAAGATGGCATGCAAAGTGCCCCCTAAGGTCAGTGCTTAAGCGATGTCCCTGTGGGTGGTGGTTGGGTGGCTTTATCAGGAGCTGGTCATCACTCTCCATATTTGTAGGTGACATTGATGTGGTGATTTTCTGAGAGTGAAATTTCCTTGAAATGGGGTGTGTTTGGGGGGAATCTAATACCAACGGACTTGGAAATGAAGCTAGACAATAGTTTAGAACTCAATTTTAAATTTATTTTCTTCCTATATCACTGCCTGTTATATGAATATCATCATACACTTACAATTTGACTATGTTGGTTTCAGCCTGGTTCCCTGAAGAGACAATGGCTTACACATGCAACCTGTGACCCAGTGGGCAAGGTCATCTCCAATAGCATCCTCTTCCTCCTCATCGGAAAGCATTTATTAAGCCAACAATTAGTTCCTGATGGTCCTGAGCCAGGCTCTGTGTAAAAAAACCCAAGACCCAGTCTGTGATGCGCCCTAGTACCGTAACCAACAGTGTTCTCGTGGCATGGGTAGATAAGGGAAACTACTCTTCTTTAAAAGTTCCCTGCGTGAAATTAGAAATGAATTTCTAAAATTTAACTGTTTCATGGAGCAGTTTTTCAATCCATTCCTCTAAAAAATATGTCTAGTAGAAGCTTTTGCACATGGTTATAATGAACCTTGTCTCTGTTCTCAGCCTATGACTCAGTTGAGTGTCCCCGAAAGCATTTGTTTTGCCCTGGAGTCTCTATAAGCACCGGGAGATACTTATTAGCCAGTGTGAATAATGCCCACATATGTTTCCCCCTTACACCCACCCGCCTCCCCGATCAAACCCATTGTGTTTGGCTCAGTAGCTCTTGTAAAGTGGGTGAGTCATGAACATTTTTGAGCTTTATTCAAATTACTCAGAGTCTTGACTCCATCTGGCGCTCTGGAGAGAATTAAGTCACTATCCTCTCAGTAGAGTATAGACTGGATATGAACCTAACCTTGGCATAGCCCCCCTGAGGGCTGGATCAACCGCAGTTATTAGAGCTGACATTCCCTCATGCACCACTGTTGCTCTATCACTTGTTAAAATAGCTGGTGCCTTTCAAAATACTCCTGGAATTCCCAACACCCCAGGGACTAAAGGGTCAATCAGCTGCAAGGCTTAAACCTTCATTGGTTCTGATTAGTTTTAATTGGCTGGTGCCCTGTGGGTTGTCAAATATTTTTAATATCACCTCTGCATATGCATCCTCTTGCTATCATCTGAGCCATATAATCTTTGGCTTCTCTCACAATTCTATTCTAATTGAGTGAGAACTTTTTCTTTTTTAGCAATCTACCATTCTGGCTTAAATTTATACGTATACTCAAAACCATGCAATGAAAGGTATTAGAGTCTAATCTAAATTCTGAGGTTTTAGGTAACTCATCTGTCCTAATAAAAACTCCTTTTGTGACAGAGGCAGTGTGTGTCTGAAAGGTGATTTTAATGTTCTGGTTTATAATTGCCTTTGTATGAGATTTCCCCCTGAAAGAATTGGTATTAATTTTATCATCAGGAAAAAAAGACTGTAAAAATAAGATTGTAGTTACTTCCTTTTGGTGTTAGCTGGGAGGACAAGGTGTGGAGCAGGGCACCACAAATTCAGGTGAATCTCTTAGCTCAAACTTCCCGGCCCCTAATGTTGTAAATGGTGTCTAGGCTCGCAGGGTCAGCGCCACGCAACCCACACCCGAGGCTTGGTACAGGGAGTTGTTTCAGTGGAAGGAAATTTAAACATACACAAAAGTAAAGATTGTAGTCTGTACTCGCCTACATCCTCTACTCGCCTGGAATTCTTTTTGTTTGTAACTTTTTACTTTGATATATAATTTTAGAAACATAGGACAGTTGTAAGACTTGTATAGGGAACTCCTATATACTCTTCCCAGACTAAACAATTTACATCTTGTCCCATTTGTTTTATTGTATTCTCTACGTCTATGTATACACATGTGTATATTATTTTTTCTGAGCTCATTTGAGAATAAGTTGGAGACACCATGGCCTTTTATCTCTAAATATTTCAGTATGTATTTCCTAAGAATAAGAATAGAATCACGTAAAGTTATCAAAACCAGGAATTTAACCTTGATACTATCTGTTCCACAGTGGATAGTCAAATATCATCAGGTATCCCAGTTAAGTCCTTTATAGCTTTTTTTCTTTTTCCCCCCAGATTTTTTTGTTATTGTTTAAAGTATTACAAATAGTAGTACATATGTCTCCTTTTTTTCCACCAATTGACCTTCCCCCAGCCTCCCCTACCCCCCGGCACATGCCCTCAAACCCCCTCCCCCCAGTGTCTTGTGTCCATTGGTTATGCTTATATGCATGCATACAAGTCCTTCGGTTGATCTCTTACCCGCCCCCAACCCTCCCCAGCCTTCCCGCTGTCGTTTGACAGTCTGTTCCATGCTTTACTGCCTCTGTATCTATTATTGTTCATAAGTTTATAATGTTCTTTATTATCCATAAATGAGTGTGATCATGTGGTACCTTTCCTTCATTCACTGGCTTATTTCACTTAGCATAATGCTCTCCAGGTCCATCCATGCTGTTGCAAATGGTAAGAATCCCTTCTTTTTTACAGCAGCATAGTATTCCATTGTGTAGATGTACCACAGTTTTCTAATCCATTCATCTGCTAATGGGCACTTAGGCTGTTTCCAAATCTTAGCTATGGTGAATTGTGCTGCTATGAACATAGGAATGCATATATCCTTTCTGATGGGTGTTTCTGGTTTCTTTATATCCCAAGAAAATACAGCTTTTTTTCTTTTAGATTAGGTTGAAGCACATTCCAGACAATGGCATCTGTAAATACCCAAGTGTGGAGTGTCAGTTGGGATCATTCTGGCTGCATCCTCCACAGGGAAACCTCAGGACCCACATTTCCCCTGCCAACCACTTTCAGCTCTTTAGGCTAAACAGCTTTGAGAGGCTGTTTTCAAAAGTGAAAGGGGTCCAACCTGAGCACTCAACTCTGCTGGCCTAGACTAGGTGATGAGCAAGGCAGTACCTCTTGGTGTGGTCTGCAAACTGTCTGCACTGGGGTCATCGGTTGCTCCTTGAGGTGCAGACTGGAGGCTCTACCCAGACTGACAGACCGAGAACCTCTGGAAGCAGGACCCAGGAACCTGCATTTAACAGGCACCGCAGATGGCTCATACCCTGTGGGTTGGAGGTGCTAGTCCTGTCCCTGGGGCAGGTGCCCTGGAGCGAGGCTGTGTCCCCAGCAGCCTCACATTGCGTCCCCCTGCCGGTGGATCCCATTGGTTGCTTTGTTATGTTGCTCGCAATTCCACCAGCCCCAGATAGATGCCTTAGTGTCAGTAGAGGCAGCATTTTCTGCCTGTGACTAGCTGGGGGGACTCCCCTTAGTAGGAATCCACCCGTTTGTGTGAATTGCTTTCTGCACACATTTTCTTCTCACACAGGCTGATACCTGAGGGAGAGGGTGAGGAGAGAGAAGACCCTGGAATGCTTTGGGGGTGGGTTGGAGTGAGCCTGTCTTCTGGGGGCATGGGTGCAGGTGGGGAGAGGTGCCTGGATCACCCCTTAGATGCCTAGAGAAAAGCTGTTCAAAAGAGGTGGAAAACAAAAACAAAAACTCTGGAGAAAGCCTTGTGAGCCGTAGGCAGAAACCTTCACCCAGCAGAGAGGATCTGGAGACCTCCTTTCCTAGGACTGTGTGAGGACTGACTGGGTGCAGCAGCTGCTTGTCAGCATCAGCAGGACTGCGCCCCCTCTCGCCCCCCCACCCCCCCACATATCCTCCTGGAAGGACCAGCCCAACAGGAGGAGGAGTGACCATTATTCTCACTCCCTAAACCAGGGGTGGGCAAACTTTTTGACTCGAGGGCCACAATGTGTTCTTAAACTGGACCGGAGGGCCGGAACAAAAGCATGGATGGAGTGTTTGTGTGAACTAATATAAATTCAAAGTAAACATCATTACATAAAAGGGTACGGTCTTTTTTTTCAATAGTTTTATTCATTTCAAGGCCCGCGGGCCGTAGTTTGCCCACGGCTGCCCTAAACAGATGAGCACCTTGGTGCTGTCAGTCTGCTGTATAGAGATGTGTTGGGCCCTTTAGATTTGTTTTCTCTAAATATGAAGGGTGATGACGTCCTGCCTAAGGCCCCTTTCCTCTCTGAGATGAATGGCTTTACAATAACCTTCATTAGCTGAAGAGCAGACTCTGCTCTGATCAGTCATGGCCCTGCTTCTTGGGTGGCTGGAGACATGCAGCTCTGCTGGCGACAAGGCAGGTGTTAGGGGGCACCCTGGACCAGGCTCCTCTGCCCTGGGAGATAGAGGGCCCTTTGTGAATGTGTCTGACCTCCCACCAGTGATAACGGTGGGAAGACACCTGGCTCTAGGCATGAACTGCCTCCCAGGGACTGCAGAGGGCTGATCCTAGCTCGCACCCTGTCAGCGTGGCCCTGTGACGTAGGAGGTCTACGGCCTGAGGGGTGACCACCCACACCTAACACAGTACTCTAAGGATATTTCGGTTCTTCCCGCTGTTTGTTCCTTGGAAAGGAGACACGCTTTCCAAGTCCTTTTTCTGTTGAGCTCTGGTGGTTGTCAAGCCAGAGCTGGGCTTGCTTAGATCTGAAGCTCCTTCAGCCTTCAGCTGGGGGGGTGGGAGGGGGAGGGTCCTGCTGGGCTTCCTTCCTTCAGCCTCGGGAGAGTGCAGAGAGGAAGGGGCAGGGCAGAGAGCCTTCCAGACCCAGCCAGGTGGGAGTCCTCACAGGGAAGAAGAAATGCAAAGCACCGGAAGCAGAGCTCCCCTCGCCTGAGAAGCAGGCCCTGGGGCTGCCCTCCGTCCAAGGGCTGGAGGGACAATTTTGCACTCAGACCCATTTTTGCTGGTTAGCTGAAGTGCTAGTCTCCCAAGTCTCTCCCTGGCCAGGGCCATTCCCTAGTGGATCTTAATTGGGTTTATGAGAGAAAAAAAAATACATTTTAAAGTGCAGAAGCAGTTCCCCAGGCACCATGGTGTTGGCTGTTGGTGCCGAATAGGCACACTGGTGTTCTGATCTCTGCTTGGGTTCAGGAGCAGTGAGGGCATTTCTGGGATGTGCTGTCCCAGCCTGGTTGGAGACAGGCTGGCTGAAGACTTAGATGTCTAATTAAATTCCATTTCCATACATTCGGGGACATGTGCCTGATGTGGGCCAGGTGCTGGGAACACACAGGTGAGCAAGCTATTCCTACTGGAAGATGGCCAGTTATAACCCAGTGTGATGAATGCCAGGACAGGAGGAGGCCTGAGGGGCAGGGTGGCTGGAGGGGGGGGGGGGGGCACTGTGATTCTTTTAATTCTACATAACACTAACCCTGTGGAGCAGTTACAGCGCCCTGTGTCTTAACTGCAGTTCTGAACAAAACTTTGAAAACAGAGTTATTTCATAATTTAGAGGGGAAACTCGATCCAACAATTCATTTGGTGGCCAAATCTGACCTAACCTACTTTTCCTGTTTATTCTGAATATCCACATGAATGTGCGTGATTGATGATGGACCCATTATGAATATTGCTATAGGACATGGCACTCTGTTACCTTTATTTTTTTTAATGTGGTTTTTTTTTTTAATTTTAGAGAAGAAGGAGAGAAACATCCATCAGCTGTCTCCTGCTCACCCCCTACTGGGGATCGAGCCTGCAACCCCTGCATGTGTCCTGATCAGGAATCGAACTGGCAACCTTTCTGTGCACAGGACGACTAAGCAACCAATTGAGCCACACCAGTTGGGCTGACCCTGAGGGTTTTTTTTTAAACACACACCATATTTTTATTGATTTTAGAGAGGAAGGGACAGGGAGAGAGAGAGAGAGAAACATCAATGATGAGAGAGAATCATTGATTGGCTGCTCCTGCACACCCCCTACTGGGGATCAAGCCCACAACCCAGGCATGTGCCCTTGACTGGAATCGAACCCAGGACCTTTCAGTCTGCAGGCTGATGCTCTATCCGCTGAGCCAAATCAGCTAGGGCCTGACTCTAAGGTTTTGAGGAGGGCTGAGGACTTGTCCTGGTTTCTTTTCCATTGTGCATTGAAGGAAGTAGAGTGCAGAGAGGACTCACTCACTCACCCAAGATCACAGAGCAGCCAGGGCTTGTACAAAGGTCCTCTAACTCCTAACCTCCTTAGGTGACTACCTCCAGAAGCACTTCTCCCTACACAGCAGCGATTTGGGTACTAGATGTGTGGACAGCTCTGGAGTGGGCATGGGCTGGGATAGCATTGCCCGTGGATGCACCCCTGGTGGCCGAGATCCACCGTCTTGGTGGACAGGGATAGGATGTCAATCTCTTCCCTGGGCCTGGGCTCAGCCACCCTCACTCTGGTGGTAGTCAGGTACAATTTAAGAGGGAGTGTTGATTCAGTGTCTCTCTACCTACAAGATCTGTCATCTTGTCCAAAAGCCACCCCCTTGGTCATTTCTCACTGCTCTATTTCCCAATCCTGTATTCTTCTCACATCTTTTTCTCCTCACTGACTGCTGGTCTGTGACCCCTAAGGTCCCCCAGACCAGTGAGAAAGATGTGCTTATAAATAATTCTGGAGTTGTACAGGTTGGAGCCGGGTCAGCCTGTGTGTAGGCAGGATGTAGGTAGCCAACAGTGAGCAGTGATTTGAAGGACACAGGCCTTCAACAGCCCTCAAATTACCGTCCTCAGTTGTCCTAGCATTTACAGCAGGGCTTCTGGGCTGGCGTAGGTACTTCAGGGGTTCACGAGCCCCTGCAATAGATTTTGCACGTGCTGGTATTTTTCCTCCAACGGATTCTCAGTGGAGACTGTCTTTAAAAGGGTTAAGCACTGCTGGCCTGGAAGAAATCACTGTAAACATGCCAGCGTTTCCTAAGAGGACAAACAGTAACTGAGTATTCGTTTATATGTTACCATCCGTTATCCCTTAGTGTGTCTATAGCCAATATAGTCACTTCCAGGTCTCACTGAATGCATAGGATAATTAAGCTTTGATGGAATGAAGGGAAAATTCAGGAGCTTCTGGATTCAGTAGGCCTTTATGGACCTCCCCCACCCCCCACACCGGAATGAGGGATCCCCCTTGGATTGTGGGACAACCCAGTACAAAAAAGCAAAAGGTGTTTTTCATCTTTTTACTTAATTTACAATTTTTTCATGGTCTCCTCATCTGAGGACCTTTCCCTGCCTCTGCTTAGCTCTGCTTGTTAATACTGGTGATAAGAATCCTAAGGACCCAGTGTATTAGTATTCTGTTGTTGCTGTAACAAATTGTCACTAAGTTAGTGACTTATCAGCAACACAATTTATCATCTTGTGTCTAGATGTCCAGCCCAAGTCTCCCTGGGTTAAAATCAGTGTGGACAGGGCTATATTCCCTTCAGGAGGCTGGAGGGGAGAATCTGGTTTTTTTTGTTTGTTTTTTTGTCTTTTCCAGCTTCTAGAGGCTGCCTACATTCCCTGCCTCATGGCCCATTCCTCCATCTTCAAGCCAGCAATGGCTAGTTAAGTCCTTCTCACATAACATCACCCTGACCTCCTCTGCTGCTTCTCATCCACTTTTAAGGACCCTTGTGATTACATTGGGCCCACTTGGATAAGCAGAGATAGTCTTATCATCTTTAAAGTCAGGTGATTAGCAACCTTAATTTCGTCTGCACCCTTACTCCCTCTTTGTTCTGTAATGTAACATATTCACAGTACGAGGGACCAGGGTATGGCTATCTTTGGGTGGCCGTTATTCTGCCAAAGAAAACTAGTTTGCATCGATTCCTCTGGCTGTAGGTACCACCACAGGGGTGGGCAAACTTTTTGACTCGAGGGCCACAATGGGTTCTTAAACTGGACCGGAGTGCCGGAACAAAAGCATGGATGGAGTGTTTGTGTGAACTAATATAAATTCAAAGTAAACATCATTACATAAAAGGGTATGGTCTTTTTCTTTTTTTTAGTTTTATTCATTTCAAATGGGCCGGATCCGGTCTGCGGGCCGTAGTTTGCCCACGGCTGTACCACCAGGACAGAAACACTCAGTTACGTATAACCTTCTTTAGAGGAGAACTCGTCCTTGTGATGGGCACTTCAAAGGGTCATCGAAGTTTTCTGACCTCATCCTCCCCTCCCTGGGGGATGATCCGGCCATTTCATAGGCTCAGCCCACTGGCCAGGACCTGCCATGCTCCTGAGGACCCTCCAAAGGACATTTGCTGATGCTAATGTTTGACCACTCACCTCCAGCCAGTCATTGGGGTGACATATGTTATTAGCAACAATTGGATGGAGGTAGCTTAGGGTCTTGAAACTATTCGATTTACATTTTATTTGGGATAGGGGTACGGAGAGATCCTTGGCCTGCCTGGAATATCCCTTATGAATGTGTGTGTGCAACATGTGAGCAGAGATGAGAGGGCAAGAGGTGGGAAAACAGAACACCCAGGCAATGACAATAGCAACAAAAACAGGTGCAAATCTATGCAAGAAAATGCAGAGGGGAAAGAGCCCTTGGTCATGTGACCTGTGAGTCACATAAAAGTGACAGTAAGATGGGGGTGGATTCTTGAGGGGAGAAATAGGTCTCAAGGGGGCAGCATCAGCTTTGGGGTGGGGCTTTGCCATGTTGAGCAGACTTTTTTGGTTAATTGCATGAATTTAGGGCTTTTGCTGGTTTTGATTTGGTTTCCCTCACTGATTGGGAAAGCACCTCTTACTGTGATTGTGTGGAGTCTTGGCCCTGAGATCGGGGCAGGGAAGGCGGGAAGAAGGTGACCAAGAAACTTTCCCAGAAGCAGGACCAGCCACGTAATTTACAGGGCCCAGTGCAACGTGAAAACATGAGGCTCTTGTTTATCAGTTATTAGGAGTTTCATGATGGTGATAGCAGAGTATTTAAGCAGGAGCCTTTCTACACGTGAGGCCTATGTCACACATCCGTGAAGCTGCGCCTGCCCAGAGTAAAGTACCCTGTGTGTGTCCGGGGCGTTCTCAGATGTCACGAGTGATGAATATCTGAGGCCTGTTTCCCAGGGAATTGCCAAGACTGTGGGCCCTGGGCCTGAGGACTCACTTTCTTATCACAGAACTTTCCTTTTTTTTTCTTTTAAAGTATTTTATTGATTTTTTTACAGAGAGGAAGGGAGAGGGATAGAGAGTTAGAAACATCGGTGAGAGAGAAACATTGATCAGCTGCCTCCTGCACACCTCCTGCTGGGGATGTGCCCGCAACCAAGGTACATGCCCTTGACCGGAATTGAACCTGGGACCCTTCAGTCTGCAGGCCGACACCCTATCCACTGAGCCCAACCAGCTAGGGCCAGAACTTTTCTTAATTGCGCTGGATGTGTGATGCTGTTCGAAAGGTGCTTTGCTTCATCTGGGGGGAACCTACATTCTAGAGGCGGGAGTGGAGAGGCGGCGAAGAAGCCTGGCCTTCGCTTCCAGGGTGTGAACTCAGAGAATTCTGATCCTGCCCGTCACAGTTCCTCGTCTAATGGAGAGCGTGCTTCTGGCTCCAGCCTGACATCATGGGGCTTGTTGGGTTAGGTCCGTGGTTGGCAAACTGCGGCTCGTGAGCCACACGTGGCTCTTTGGCCCCTCAAGTGTGGCTCTTCCTAAGCCTTAGGAGTACCCTAATTAAGTTAATAACAATGCACCTACCTATATAGTTTAATTTTAAAAAATCTGGCTCTCAAAAGAAATTTCAGTCATTGTACTGTTGATATTTGGCTCTGTTGACTAATGAGTTTGCCGACCACTGGGTTAGGTGCTCTGAGAGAGGGCCAAGACTGTGCCTGGCATGCAGGGGTTAAAATGAGGACCCTGGGGTCTCCACCCATCCGACAGGTCTCTGGCCAGAACTAATGGTCATGATGTCCTCAGAGGAGCGTGGGCTCAGTTGCCAAGGACCAAGCCAGTTCAGGATGGCTGACCAAGTGTTCTTGTTCCCCTGCTTGCCATTATCCGCCTCAGCACACTACACCCACGCCCACACCCGTGGAGGTGCTTTTCTCTGCAGGACCCCAGAGCCAGAGACCTGAGCTTCCACAGCTCCAGCCTACCCGGATTCCCTCCAGAATTCAGGCAGCTCCCAGCCAGGTGTGAGGGAGAGAAGGCCTGGAGGTGGGGGCTAAGGGAACCATGTGGGAGGGAAGATAGACAGTTATAGCCCGTGATCCTGGATGGCCACAAATTCATCCTGACTGATGTTTGCCAGTGCTTTCCCAGCAATCAGTTTACTGCCATTGCTGGCAACAGGCAGAAGCAATGACTTGGTGTTCCATCTCTTCTGTGCACCCCGCCCCCCGCTGGGCTCAGCCGGAGGTGTTAATTAGCAGGGAAGTGGCAGTGGCAGGCTGCAGGAAGGAGGGAGGGAGTCAAGGGGCTAGCTCCTTGGCTTAGAGGTTTTGGAATGTGCCAGAGGAAGCAGCAGCAGCTCCAGAGGGGCCCGTGGGGCATCCAGGGCAGCTGGGCAAGGCCAAGGGTAGTTTGAGCCTAAGGGTTTAGGGACGGCTCCAGCCCTACCCTGGGTGTCACCATGAAGCTTTGCTGATGGTTGAAGGGCAAATTCCTCTCTTCTCAAAACTGATCTTTTCTTTTAATTGGAATTCTGAGAAGACAGAGTGGGTGGAGAAGACAGAGTGGGTGGAGAGAGAAGCCTGTGTTCTAGTTAAGTTCCCTCAGGCAATATATTTCTTTACCTACTGGGAGAAGCAGAGTGGAGGGAGTCCTGAGACCTAGGACTGCTTTCTTTTTTTTCCCTGAGTAATTGTATTTTACATCTTATAAGTTAAGTAATACTTGTTTATTTTAGATATTCTAGAAAAACAAACATGCAAAAGAAAACAGATTACGTGCATCTCCCCATTTGAGAGAAACCTATTTTGGGCTATACCCTCCTAGACTTTTTTCTCTATGCATAACTATACTCTCACTCTGTAATTATAATATAATCCTGTTGTCGGCTCTTTTTGTTAGTTGATACATCATAGACATCTTTCCATGCCCATAAATGTGGATCGTGGATTGCTTTATAATGACAGGGTAGCCTTCCAAAGTTTGGATATACTTAACCTCCTATTATTGGACATTTAGGTGGTTCTTTTGTTGTAGTTGTTGCTCTTTTCAACAATACTACATCCTACTGGCTTCATCTTTATGCACACCCTTAATTGTTTCCTCAGAATAAAGCTTTCACAGGATACATTTCTATGTGCATTTTAAAGGTTTTAGACCAGTGGTTTGCAACTGGAAAGGGCATTTGGCAATTTCTGGAGACATTTCTAGATGTCTAGCTGGAGGGGAGGCTGCTACTAGTTCAAATGTACAGAAACCAAGGTATGCTAAACATTCCACAATTACAACATAGCCCCCAAATCAAAGAATTATCAAGTCTAAAACATCACTTAGTTCCAAGGTTGAGAAAGTCTTCTTAGACACATAGATTCCCCCTCCCCCCGGCTTTATTGAGATATAATTGACACATAACATTGTGTAAGTTTAGGGTGTATAGCATGTTGATTTTATACATATTGCAAAATGATTACCACCAATAGCTAACACCTCCATCCTATCACATAGTTATCATTTCTTTTTGTGTGTGGTGAGAACATTTAATATCTACTCTGTTAGTAACTTTCAAGTATCCTATATAATAAAAGGCTAATATGCAAATCGACTGAATGGCAGAATGACTGGTCACTATGATGCGCACCGACCACCAGGGGCCGATGCTCAATGCAGGAGCTGCCCCCTGGTGGTCAGTGTGCTCCCACAGGGGGAGCACCACTCAGCCAGAAGCCCTGAGCCAGACATCCCCCGTGGGCTCCCAGAGTGTGAGAGGGCACAAGAGGGCGGAGGGACCCCCGAGTGCATGAATTTCATGCACCGGGCCTCTAGTTTATAATAATACTAGTAAAAGCATAATATGCTAATTAGACCAGATGTCCTTCCAGATGACAGGACATCTGGTCGAAGCCGGGGATGCCAGGGAAGCCTGGGTCCCGGGTGCCAGAGGGAAGCTGGTGCTGGCAGCTGGGGAAGGAAGGTCTACTCTTGCACAAATTTCATGCATCGGGCCTCTAGAATGATATAATAGTATTAACTCTCGTCATCATGCTGCATATTAGATCCCCAGAATTTGTTAATCTTATTAATCTTATAACTGGAAGTTTGTGCCCTTTGATCAATACTCCTCATTTCCTCTGCCCTTCAGCCCCAGGTAACTACCAGTCTACTCTCTGGATGAGTTTGGCTTTTTAAGATTTCACACATAAGTGAGATAATACAGTATTTGTCTTTCTCTTTCGGACTTTACTTAGCATTGAGCCCTCAAGTTTCATCTAAGTTGTGGCCAACAGCAGGGCTTCCTTCTTTCTCATGGCTGAATAGCATTCCATCCCACACACGTGTTTTCGTTCCTGGTAAGATTTGTGAAGCTGGAGTGCCTGTGAGGAAATGAGGCAGAGGTATTCAGTTTAGTTGGCACTCAACCCAAACCAACTCAAATCCATCCTGTCTTCCACTTACAGAAGGATTTGAGTGCCCAAGCCTTTTTGGAGGAGGGAAATGGCTAATGTGAGCCACTTGGGACCTGTCCTTATATTCAGGAGAGAAAGAAGGGCAGGATTCCCTGGGAGAAGGTGCAGAGGAAAGAGAGAGGCAGAGAGGGAAGGAATGGGGAGGGGGGTAGTGCAGGACTGGACAATGCAATTCTTGTTGCAATAAAAAGAGGGTTGTATATATTCTTTAGGGACCTGAAGGCCAGTTCCGGACACCGTTGACCCAGACAGGGAGAGCACATGCTGTTGCAGAGTGCAGGAGGCGGCGTGGGTCAGAAAGCCTCTACTGTCTCCCGTGAAGCTGGCACAGGGAGTGTGAAGTCCTGTGTCCTGGGGTGCTGGCCAGGGCCTAGCCATCAGGAGTAGAAAGCATCAGCACTTCCCACGCCATGTATTACAATGCTGTGAGATCCAAAATATTATTCCATCCATGAAGTCTCCTCCTCAGGAGACTCCTTGAAACTGGCTACTTCATTTACTTATCATTGGAATGTATTATAGCCATTTATTCACAACACGGATATTTACCAAGCACCTACTAATGCCAAGCACCATTAGCGGCAATAAATAAAGTAGATGCTCATGGAACCCAGAATCAACAATGCATCAAGCAGTGTAAGTGCTATGAAGAGGGACATACAGAGTGTTTGTAGCACAGAGTAGGAGCACCCCACGTAATGGGGTGGCAGACAGGGGTTGATGTCAGAGAATTTCTCATAGGAAGGGATGTCTAAGTCAAGAACTGAAGGACATGCCATGGCCTGTGTGCCTCAAAGGTTAGAGTGTCGGCTTGCACAGTGAGGGGCCATGGGTTCAATTTCTGGTCAAGGGCATGTACGTGGGTTGCAGGTTTGATCCCCAGTCCCAGTTGGGGCACATGCGGAAGGCAACCAATAGATGTGTGTCTCTCACATCAATGTTTCTCTCTCTCTCTCCCCTCTTTCCCTCCCTGCCACTCTCTCTAAAAAAAAAAAAAAAAAAAAAAAAAAAAGAACAGGATAGTTGAAGTTCACCCAAACCAGAGGAATACAGATTTGATTTTTTTTCTGGAAGTCTTTGAAAATACAAAAAGTTCTGGTCTCCCCCAAGGCCATTTTAATATCATCCATGAAAGAAGGCAATTGGACTAAATATGTCTTTAAAAATTAAGGTCCCCTCTATTATTGTGAATATTTCCATCATATAGTAAGGGACTGGAATAACATAGCAAACATCATTATTGCTCCCATTCTGGCCCAAGGTACTGTGGATGGTTCTCCTCCTGCAAAGTCTCATGGCTGCTGCCCTTGCCCCTGTTAGTTCATTCTCAACACTACATCCAGAGTGGGCCTGTTAAAATGTAGCTCTGAGCATGTCTCTTCTCTGCTCAAAACCATCCTATGGCTCCTGTCTCAGTCCATGTGCTAGTCCTATATGATGGACCCCCTGCCCTGTGACCTCTCTGAACTCATTTCTGAGTCATCCTACTGGACTCCTTGTAGTTTCACACGCACACCAGGTGCAGTCCCATTAGAGGCTGTTCTTCTGCCTGGGACACTACCTCCCCAGGTAGCCGCAAGGCTTGCTTATTTTCCCCACTTTGAAGTCTTGACTGAACTATCGCCTTCTCAGTGAGGTCTTTCTGGAAGACCATGGTGGTAAGCAGAAAAAGGGGCCCAAATATCTGCATTCGAATCCCTGGATCCTGTGAATATGTTCCCTTATACAGCAAAGGGACTTTGCAGATGTGATCAAGTTGATCTTGAGATGGGGAGACTCTCCTGAATTGTGCAGGTTAATAAATGGAAGAGGGAGACAGGTGAGTCAGAGTTAGTGAGATCTGATGTGAGAAGGACTCACCCTGCTGGTGCTGGCTTTGGAGATGGAAGAAGGGACCATAAGATGAGGAATATGGGCAGTATCTAGGAGCTGGAAAAGGACAGAAAATAGATTCTTTCCTAGAGCTTCCAGGAGGAACACAGTCCTGTTAGCACGGCGATTTTAGCCCAGTGAGACCATGTTGCACTTCTAACGTACAGAAATGTAACGTAATAAATTTGTGTTGTTTTATGTCACTAAGTTTGTGGCAGAAATAGGAAACTAATGTAACCACTATTTTAATTTTTATTTTTTTATAATATTTTTATTGATTTCAGAGAGGAAGAGAGAGGGAGGGAGAGATAGAAACATCAATGATTAGAGAGAATCATTGATCGGCTGCCTCCTGCACTGAAGATTGAGGGGATCAAGTCTGCAACCCGGGCATGTGCCCTGACAGGGAATTGAACTGTGACCTTCTGGTCCATAGGTTGATGCTCAACCACTGAGCCATGCTGGCCGGGCTGTAACCACTGTTTTTAAAACTGTACCCCAATCTGCACCTGGCACTCCCCATTCTCGATCTTTCCTATGTTTTTCTCTATAGCACTTACCATCAGTGAACATATATTTTCCTCTCTTTGTTTTTTGCCTGTTCTGCTCCCTCCACCCTTAAGAATATAAGCTCCATAAGGGCAAGTATTTTTCTTTTTTGTTCACGGCTGAGTTCTAGAAGAGTGCCTAGGACACAGGAGGTGTTCAGTAAATGTTTGCTGAATGAATGAATTTTATACCCAACACTCAGATTTGTCATCCATTCACTTCTTCATTCAACCACTTTGTTCATGTTAGGACCTGGGAACTTAGAGGCAGTCAAGATAGGTCCTTGACTTTGAGGAGATAACTATCTGGGGAGAGAAACACACACAAGTATCTATAATAAAAGATAGTAAGTACTATAGTTGAAATGACCTACTAAGTGCTGCAGAAAACCCAAGGAGGGAACTAATGATACATTCATGGGTGGTGTAGCCCAAGAATTCATTCAACAGATACTTATTGAACATCTGTTTTGGGCCAGCCCTTGAGCTAAGTTCTTCAAAAAATTTTTGAAGAAATACTGGCAAAAATTCTTCAAAATTTGATCAAGATGAAAAATGCTCTGAGTTAAGAAGCTCAACACAGCCCAAGCTCAAGAAATATGAAAGATGCTGAACCGGTTTGGCTCAGTGGATAGAGTGTCGGCCTGCGGATTCAAGGGTCCCAGGTTCGATTCCGGTCAAGGGCATGTACCTTGGTTGCGGGCACACCCCCACTGGGGGGCGTGCAGGAGGCAGCTGATCGATGTTTCTCTCTCATCGATGTTTCTAACTCTCTATCCCTCTCCCTTCTTCTCTGTAAAAAATCAATAAAATATATTTTTTTTAAAAAAAGAAATATGAAAGAAAACCCTACTCAAGTATCAAAATTAAATTTCTTAAAACAAGTAATAATGAGATCCTAAAAGCATCCAGAGAAAAAAAAGCACATATCACCTACAGAGAAACAAAGACAAAGATGACAGGAAACTTCTTGTTGGAAACAATGCAAAACTGAAAGACAGTGGAACAACATCTTCAAAGCACTGAAAGAAAAAACATCCATTGAGAATTTTATATTTAACAAAAATATCTTTCAAAAATGAGGATAAAGTATTGTTTTCTGACATAAAAAAAAACCCAAGAGAATTCATTGCCCGCAGACCTGCACTACAATAAATGTTAAGGAAGTTCTTTGGTTAGATGGGAAAATATACCAACTGGAGGTCTTGATCAACGTAAAGGAGTAAATGGCATCCAAAATGGTAAATACATGGATAAATATAAAAACTTTTATTTTCATTTTAAAAATATCTTTAAAAGATAATGGCTGTTTAAAGCAAAAATTATAATGTATTTTGGGGTTTAAAATATTAAGTAGAAGTAAAATATATAGAAGTCATTGCACAAAAGCCATGGAGGGGAAATGAAATGGGTGTTCTAAGGGTCTTATATGGCATGTGAAGTAGGATAATATTACTTGAAAGTAGATAATAATAAGTTAAAGATGTATACTGTGAACACTAAAACAACCACTAAAAAAACCCCAGTTATCACTAATAAGCCAAACGAAGAGATAAAATGGAATGAGAAAAATGTTCAATTAATTCAAAGCAGACAGAAAAGGGTTAAAATGAGAATGAAGAACAGTTAGACAAATAAAAAATAAATAGCAAAATGGTAGAGTCAACCAGCCATACTAATATCAGCAAATGTAAAATGGTCTAATCAGGATGTCCAATAGAACTTTTGGCAACATTTTTTTATCGATGCTTTCTAATACCTAGTCACATGTGGTCATTGAGCACTTGAAATGTAACTCGTGAACCAAATTTTAAATTTTGATTAAATTAAAATAGCCACATGTAGCTAGTGGCCTGTTGGTGCAATTCTAGATACCTGGATTAAAAGGCAGATATTATCAGATTGTCTAAAAGTCAAGGCCTGACTATATACTGGCAAAAGAAACTCCATAACTATAAAGATAAATATTTTTTTTAAGAGTTTGGGAAAAGAAATATCATGCAAACATTAATAAAGATTGATACATTAATATCAAAGTAGATATCAAGAAGATATAACAACTCTGAAGACAAACATTTTTATTTAGTCGTCCTTGGTATTACGTTGTTGCTGGTGGGGCAGTGTGTTAGTTTGCTAGGGCTGCCATAAGAAAACACCACAGACTGGGTGGCTTAAATGATAGACATTTATTTTCTCACAGTTCTGGAGGCTGGAAGTCCAAGATCTGGGTGCTGCAGGGCTGGTTTTTCCTGAGGCCTCTGCTTGGCTTGCAGATGGTCACCTTTTTTGCTTATCTTTTCATGGTCTATGTACATGCACCCCTGGTAATTCTCTGTGTGTCTAAATTTTCTCTTATATAGATACTGGCCAGATTGTATTAGGACCCATTGTAACAGCCTCATTCAACTTAGCCACCACTTTAAAGGCTCTATCTCCAAATACAGTTGTACTTTGAAGCACTTGAGGTTAGGGCTTCAACATATGAAATTGGAGGCCACAATTCAGGGTTAGTTAGGGCTTTAACATAGGAATTTGTTGGGGAGACACACAATTTAACCCAGAATAGCCGGGGCATTGTTGATCACGGCTGTGCTCCCAAGAATGTGTCTTTGGGCTTCCATGGTGCAGTATAATTGTCTGAAGCACACAGTGCTTTCCCTGGCTTATGAAGACTGTAGCAGTGGTTCCCAACCTTCTGGCCTTTTAAATACAGTTCCTCATGTTGTGACCCAACCATAAAATTATTTTCGTTGCTACTTCATAACTGTAATGTTGCTACTGTTATGAATCGTCATGTAAATATCTGATATGCAGGATGGTCTTAGGCTACCCCTGTGAAAGGGTCGTTCGACTGCCAAAGGGGTCACGACCCACAGGTTGAGAACCGCTGCTGTAAGGCAAGAGGCAGGGCCAAGGTAGTGGGGCTATGGTTCACCTCTCGAGAGTTGTAGAGGAAGATAGAATGGGGAGGAAGGGAATCATACCTACCCAGAATCTTATGTTGCCTCTGTTGTTTCCGTTGAAGGTTCTGACAACAAATTGTGCCTCTTGCTAGATCTTTTTTGTTAACTGAAGTATCACTATATACAGGGTGGAGCAAAAGTAGGTTTACAGGTGTTCATATCCAAAATAATACAGTAACAATAATACAGGAATAAACTCTGTACTCACAACTGTAAATCTACATTTGCCCCTCCCTGAATTAATGAAAGGAAAACTTCATGTAAACAATGTTGTTTATTCTGACACCAGGAGAAGAACCAATTGAAAACGCTGACCCTTCCAGAAGCCCACCAGCTCTCCCCACCCACAAGCTGCCTCTTGTTGCCATGGCGATATTGGTTTTCAGCTTAATGGGGAGGTGCTAGCTGTGGCTCCACTTTGTTGAATGTTAGGAGACTGTGGCGCTAGTTCATCAATTTAGCCCCTAAGGTGTGAGGTTTGAAATTGGGGAGAGAAGAAAAAGGAGGCTGCTGAAAGGTCCTGTGGGAGAAAAGGTTTTAGGGGCCCTGAGCTACATGATCTGTAACAAAGTTAGAGCAAGTCTATAGAGCAATTTAAAAACAGATGGGCTTCCTGAAATCGCCACTGTGTTTCCATGGAAACACCTCAGCTGACTCTCTTAGTTGCTATAAAGTGTTGTCCCCTCTGTATGGACAGAATCTCGGTGTCAACTAGAGGGAGAGGACTCAGGACAGAATCAGTCAGACCAACCCGAGAAGGAAGAAGACAGACTTTGGAATCCTTAGGAGGATTCTCCTGAGAATCAGACCTCATGCCACTAGGGGCGATGTCAAGAGTCGCCTGTCTCATGATTTTTAGGGAGTAGTGGAGGCACCTTCCTTCCTGCCTCTAGGCTTTGATAACTAGAGGACATTTGCTAACCTGTAATTCATTCGATAAAATATTCATAGAGCACCTAGCACTGAATTCTGCCAGAAGCATCCATCATGCTGGGGAAATGCGTGCCGGCCACCATGAATGTCAATTGCTTACATTTCTGTGATAGATCTGCAGCAACAGAGGCTCATATTGCAGATCGTCCAAATGGCCAGGGGCTTCTTTTCACCCACACCCTTGTTGTGTGTGTATGAGTGCTTAGGGCACTGTGTTAGGTGTTGAGGTTATGAAAAGGAACAAACCCAGGCACAGGTTCTGCCCTCAGAGGCGTTCAGTCCGGGTGGAGCGATAAGCATTGGCATGGCAAGAATAAATGCTAATACAAATTAATGGTGCAGGCAACAAGCTCCATAGGAATTCAGAAGGGCAGCCTTTCTTCCAGGGCTGGGGTGATCAGGGAGAGGGTCTTGGAGGGGGTGGGAATTGAACTGGGTGTGAATGAGGGCTGGGCTTGGGTAACTGGGAGGATCTTGAAAACCAATAATTGAGGGAAGTGGCAGAAGTACCAAGACAGGGGTGAGTGTGGGCAGTTGCCCAGGGGAAAGGAGTAGACGCATTTGAGAAGACGGGTTAATGACATGGAGAGTGGAAAATGAAATGGACTAGGGAGAGTCGGGGGCTCACGCTATCAGGGTTCGGAAGGGCATGCAGGGAGGTTAGACTTTATCATGTGGACAGTGAAGGACTGTCAAAGGTTTTAGAGCAAGAGAGCTGCTGTTTGTTTGTTTATTTTATTTATTTTTTTGCAAAGTGATGCTGTAGGATTCTTAATCTGGCAGCCTTGTAAGGATGGTTTGAAGGAGGGAAGAAAGAGCCAGGGAGACTGGATGGGGTTGGGATGGAGGTTGAGGGACTGGAAAGAAAAGGATGAGTGGATGGAGTGGTGAATGGATGGACGGACCTTAGAGATACTAAGAAGCATAGACTGTAACTGATTGGATCTAACAGAGGCGGCAAGGGAGAGTGTAAGGTTTGAACTTGGGTCAGTAGGAAAGGAGTTTATACCTTTAAAAGAAATGATGCTTACCAAGCCCTATATTAATCAGGAAGATAAGAGGAAAATCCTTGCCCTTAAGTAGCTCACAGCCTAGTAGGCGAAGACAAGGGTGATTGTAGATGCTGGGATAGAAGTACAGTCGGGCTCACAGGAAGGAGGGGCCAATTCAGGGGACAGGGCGAGAGAGGTGGTATCTTCATAAGAGATCATCTTGAGCTGACTGTTGAAAGGGGGCTTGTTTGAGAAGTAATATGGTAAGTTAAGGGTTATCTGACTTCAGAGTTCAGTTTGAGGTAGGCAGGACATCTAAGTGGAAAGCATCCATTTATTCAGTTCATTCCTATGGAGGGACCCCAGTCCTAGGGCAGGAACTCAACAGAAATGAATAAGGCTCACTCCCTGCTCTCGAACTGCCTGTCTAGTGAGAGGTGGGGGTAGGGGGGAGGATAGCGTTCATTCCAGCATTCAAAGGTCTGTGTGGAGACCCTCCCCACCTCACCAGGTGCTACCCTGGAGATGCAGGAGTGAACAGAATGGACGAAATCCCCTCCTCATGGAAGCAGAATTGGACTAAGTGGTAAAAGACAGTTTGAGGAAAGTGCTGGAGGTGGGGGTGTAGAAAAAAGGAGGAGGGAGTTCTGACTGCTGAGTGGACCCCCCGGGAGGCCTGTGCTGTCAGGAAGCATGAGGTGACCGACGGGCAGTCTCATTAGACAGCAGTTGGAGATGTCGGTGGGGAGCTGGGCGTAGGGTCAGGTCAGACTGCATAATGAGCCCACACTTCAGCGTGTGCCTCATGATCGCGAGGGGCTGTGCTGTGTCTCACCGGGCAGGCAGCTCTGTAGCGGTGACAGCTGGCGCCAGGCATGCCGACCCTGTGTGGATTGTGCTCGCCAGGACTCCCTCTCCGGGGAGCCAGCCTGTCAGCCTCCTTTTCTGGGCTCGGCACTTGCTGGTTCTTCTCACCGCGTTTGCTCGGATGCCGATGGAGCCAGCACGACCCAACGAGCAGGAGTTCATTTGCTGCTCCAGGCCTACGTTCAGAGGGCCCGTGTCCCAGCCAGCAACACCCAAACCCTGCCACACTGATCCAAGGCTTATTTCCTGGTGTCAGAGCCTCTCTGAAGAGAGAGCGGTTGTCATAGGTTGATTTGCATCCCCCACAAATTCACATGTTGAAGTCCTAACCCTCAGTATGTCAGAATATGACTGCATTTGAGACAGGGTCTTTACCAGATAATAAAGTTAAAATGAAGTATTAGGGTGGACCCTAGTCAAGCATAACGGTGTCCTTGTAAAGAGGAAATGCGGACATAGGTGCGCACACAGGGAGAACGCCATGTGGAGATGCAGGTGGGGACGGGGAGGGATGCTTCTGTGAGCTAAAGAGTGGCAGAGATTGCCTGCAAACCTGAAGCCAGGGACAGGCCTGGAACAGCCTCCCTCAGTCCCCAGCAGGAACCAACCCTGCTGACGCCTGGATGTCAGGCCTCCCGCCTCCACAACTGAAACAGTAAACTTCTGTGTAAGCCACGCAGCCTGTAGTCCTTTGTTATGGCCGTCAGGACTAATGCAGCGGGTCAGTGACTCTGAAGCCTTTCAAATCGGGAGCCTGTGGGGCCCATCCCCCCGCTGCTCTAGGCCACACTGTCATAGTCGGATCCCTCCCTTGGGTGCTGTCGAAATCAGTGTTTCTGATACGGAGCCTCAGTCAGAAGTTGCATTGTGGCTGACTGGCTCTCAGCTCCATCAGAGAAGCAGCCGCATATGTGCATGTCCATCTTTCCCAGCTCACTTGTTTTTCGGAGGATTCTCATTACTGAAAGTGTGGAGTCTCAGCCAGGGTGGCTCAGTTGGCTGAGCGCTGTCCCAGGCACTGAGAGGTGGTGGGTTCGGTTCCCAATCGGGGCACACGCCTGGGTTGTGGGTTGGATCCCCAGTGGGGGAGTATACAGAAGGCAACCAATCGATGTTTCTCTCTCACATCGCTCTCTGCCCCCCCCCCCTTAAAAAAAAGACATTAAAATAAATAGATAAATAAAAGTAGTAGTGCCTCTGGATAGGCCCTACTGGACAAGGAGGTCCGTTAAAGAATAAAAATTCAATATGTGTTTGTGGTGGTGTTTGGCCAGATTTACAAGCTTATATAGAACTTTAATGAGCCAAGAGGGTTTTCATTCAAATTCTGGGCATGGAGGGCAGAGAATCGTTTCTAGTTGCCGTCACCAGCTGTTGATTCTGCTGGGGCTGAGGGGCAAGAAAGGCGTGGAAGCAGGCGTTAGTCAAGCAGGTCCTCTGGCCAGGGGTGCAGCAGTACCTGTTGTTGGAAACAGTTCTGGCAGAGCTTACTTCTGGGGAGTTGGGCTCCTATAGCGACTGGCAGAGGATCCGGGGTTCTGTTGGCCCCTCTCCCTCCACTCCTTGGCTTCTGCAGGGTGAACAGCTCGCTCTGGACTCACCCTCATCCCCCAAAAGCCTCAAGAATGTCTGCACTTGTTCCTCAGGAAGGGGGCACAAGTACCAGCCAATTCAACTATTTTCTTGTTACTTTTTTGAAGTCTCAGAAGCAGGCAAATGAACATTATACTCAAGACTTACTTTGGCATATCCATGAATGAGTTCTGTCCACCAAAGTGTTTGAATCTCATGCCCATACTTTCTTTTTTTAATTTCCATTTTGTTTGTATTTTTCACTTGTCAGGACTTTCCTCAGGCCCTGACGTTTATATATGTGCCAGGCGTCAAGCTAAAGATGATGTGTTAATTTTGTTCATTCTTTACAATACCTCTGTGGTGGGGGTACTGCAGCCATCCCCATTTTACAGATGAGGCTCTACAAGGCCAGTGGCTTGATGCAGATCCGCTGGCCAGTAGACACTAGGGCCAGGCTATGTGCCCAAGATTGTGACTCCAGAGTCCACGCTCTTCAGTGTGGCACCCACAGTCACCGATTTGGACTTTATACCCATGCTGGGGGTATGAAGGTGCTTGGAATGAGTCCCGCCCTCAAGCCCCAGAGAACTGCTATGACTTGGTGATGTGGGACAAGAGAGAAATGCACAGGGTTCTGGGAGCTCAGAATGAGGAGTTTGTCTGGAGCTGGGTTCTGGGAGGGCTGTCTGAAGGAATTAATGACTAAATTGGGATCTTTTGCATGGAGGAATCACACAGACAAGGGCATGGAGGCTGAGACATCAAGCTGGGGGGATGAACAGCCGCTTGGTGTACTGGTAACCCCGGTGAAAGGAAAGGAGAGAGGACAGGAGTGGCTGAAAATGAAGATGCAGAGAATACAGACAAGTACAGATGAGGAGACCAAGGAGGGAGATGCAGTGTTAGTCCAGGCGAGAGATGGTGAGGGCTACAACGTAGGAAAGAGATGGAGTTGGAGAAGATTTTGAATTGGAAGGTCCTGACAGCCGAGTGGGTGTGGGGTTGACGAACAAGAAATCTTAGCCAACACTGAGCACTTAATAAGTTCCAGGTATAGTTCTAAATGTATAGCTTATTATGACTCATTTACGTCCACAGAAACCGTAAGAGGTTTTCTAGATGAGGAGCTAAGTGAGTTGGCCCAAGGGCACACTCATGGCTAGCAGGTGACAGTCTGGGACTCCCCTCAGGTAGCCTGGCTCTGTGGCCTCCTCTCTTCATCACCGAGCTGCACCTCTGAATGAGCCCGAGACCGGGGAGGGAATGAGCCCACCACCACCTCTGCCTCCAGTGCCCATGACCAAGTGGATGGTGGTGCTCTTGACCATGGATTCTGGACAGGAGCGAAGAGAGATGTAGGCTCTGTGTTACAGTGTGCAGTGCGAGGGGTTGTGGCACACCCAGTGGAGGAATCCAGCTCGGGCCTGTGTCCTCCCGGAACCTCCTGTCACTGAGCCGCGGGCTTCTGTACCCGCATAAATCATTTCGCTGCTTTACCTGTGGATAGCAGATAGATAAAAAAAGAAAAAGGTTGGTGGTGCAGGGTCTAAAATCGCTCATAATCTGAAGCGATTCCTCTCTGTTTCCAGTTCACTGACTGGATGGCAGATTAAAATGTGAAGGTTTGGAAAAAAAACAACACCACCATACACCAACAACACAAAAATACATAGCTGTGCCAATCTCCAGTGCCTCAGGCATAAAATTAAATTTAACATTGTATTACACATTTGAAGACTTGTCATCATAGGGCTGGCCAGACAAATATGATTTACAGCGTTAGTCTTTGAGAAATGAGTAGGAGAAATAAAATAGCAGTAGAGCTAGCACATGAAAAAAACCCTATCTGACGGTGTTAAGAAGTCCTGCTTGATCACATTGTTTATGTTGCCTCCTCTTTCGTGTGTTTGAGGGATTCTGATGTGTGGGACAGGTTTTCCCACTGAAATCTGGAAATTCAACACCCACTTTCTCCTTTCCTGGGCCTTTAATCTGCCCCCCACCTCCACCCATATTTTTCTTATTAGCTGCAGGGTTCTGTCTGCCTATGGGCTAATTTCTGAGATCTGAAGGTAAAGCTAAGTTCAGGTTCTAAGTCCCCCCCCCCCCCCCCCCCCCCCCCCCGCCTGAGTGCTCCCCTTAGACCCTCCAGCACCTTGAGTCCCTGACTCTGTCCATGGTAGGGGTTTGGTGTCTTACTGCAACTGCTCGTCTGGACAAAGCTTTCGAAGGGCCTCCGCTCAGTTCTGTGTCCTGCCCTTGGAGGCTTGTCATTTCTGTCAATATCAGAAGTGAAATATAGGTCAGCCTCACAGATCCCAGTGTTAAAAATAAAATCTTCCTCCCCAGGCTTTGCGGGTTTGTAGATTGGCATGGGTTCTCCCCTTCCACCAACCCCACTTTCTAAATTGCTTCCTGGAGCTTAGCTGATGCCACTCTCCACAGAAGAGGGAACCTGATAATAGGAGAGGAGCTGAAATGATCTCTCTTGGCAGACTCCATTCCAAAACGTGACGGTTGCCTGAATGGAAATTGTAAATAGATGCACTGAGCAGGTTTCCCTCCAACTGTGGGGTGAGGAGTGCTGGCTTCTGGGAGCTTCAGTCCCGTTTTCTATAAAAGTGGGTCTGGCATGGAGCCTGGGAGGAGCCCCCCTCCCTTTGTGGAGCGCCGCGTGCCTCTCCGGTGGCAGCCCCGGGATCGGGCAGTGCAATTCCTCCACATTTCCATGAAAAGACCCCCAGTCTCATCTTGCTCAGTCCTGATCCTTGCATATGAGCTCTCTCAGAAGATCCGGCCCCTTCTCTGTGTCATTAAAATTCAGGAAGTGAAAAGCAGAGCCTTTTAATAACCGCACGTTTCTTTCCTCCTGCACCCTGTTCTTATTTCCCCTCTTCCTTCTCCTTCCCCTTTTATTCTGACTTCCCCGCCTATGTCCTTTGCCTCCATTCCATTTTGCACTTCCTACTCCTGCATAACTAGGAGATAAGTTATCCATCACATAAAAGCCCCTGGGAATTCAAGTCTTTGAATCGATTCCTCACCCCACCCCCGTTCTCAGGTCTCATTTTTCAGGCTGGTCTGTGCTTGATAGGAGCTGCATTGTCGTGAGGGGACGCTAAGGATCAAGGAGACTTTGACATTTGGGCTTTTCATAAGCCATCTCTGCAAAGCCCGGGCAGATCTCGAAACCGATGTGTGCCTTCCTCCAACAGCTGGCCGCAGCGTTGCTTTTTTGTTGTTGCTGCTGGCAGGCCCAGGCCAGCCTCCAATGTAAGCATTTTCCCAGGGTTCAAGGAAATGGGATGAATCTGTCTTGTCTTTTAACCCTTCTGAGTTGGGTTTTTCTCAGAGGTTTCTTTCTGGGTGGGGTGTGCCAGCTGCTTTTCCTCTAAACAGGAGTGGGGAGAGGGAGAGGAAGACAGCTGAGGAGGAGACTGGCAAATACATTTGGTGGGTCAAACAGAAATGGTTACATAGTTTTCTAAAGCTATACTCCAGGCCAAATTAAATGATTTCTTGGAGAGTAAAGGAGGCTCAAAAAAGGGTGTGAGATGGGTGACCCTCTATGAACATAGCATCCACCTGTCACTCTGCCCAAGAAGAGCCAGGCTCCCGAGGGAGCAGGAAACAGACATTCCCTCCCTTGGAGTCCATCCTCTTGGGGGGCCCTATGGCACCTCGCTCTGTGGGGTCAGCCCTACCATGGCTTGCTCTGTGACCCTGGGCATGTCATTTGGCCGCTCTGCAGTCCTATGCCTTTGTCTGTGAAAGGGGAGAATTGGACAGGAAGGAGCAGTGCTACTCAACTCTGGTTGCCAGACAGAGTCACTGGGAGCCTGGAACCACGCCAGCAGGCAGAGCTTCCTGATTACTTTGCTCACAGGTGAGGGAGGCCTGGCTTGGGTAGCTTTCAAAGCTCCCTGGGTGAGTCTCCCATGCAAACAGGGCTGAGAAGCGCTGCCTAGACCCGGGTCTCTCAAATTGCAGCTTTCACATGATTCATGTGGACCTTGTTTAACTCAGATCCAATTCCACAGGTTCCAGTGGGGCGGAGGTTCTATCCCTCCAGCAGGCTCCTGGCCAGGCTGGTGCTGGTGTTCCGACCTCACTCTGAGCAGCAACGTCCTGGATGGTCTTTGCAGTCCTGATAGTATATAGGGTTTCTTATTTATTTATTTATTTTTGGCGGGAAGAGGGCGGGGAATAAGTGAAAGAGATATATATGCTTTTAAAATACCGATGAGAAGCATCAGTGATGAGAGAGAATCATTAATCAGCTGCCTCCTGCACGCCCCCTACTAGGGATCAAGCCTGCATGTTCCCTGACTGGGAATCGAACCATGACCTCCTGGTTCATAGGTCGATGCTCAACCACTGAGCCACACCGGCTGGGCAAAAGAAACATAGTTTGGTGGTAGTGGGGACGAGCTCCCTTTCATCATTTGGGAAATGTGATTCAGTAGTTGGTGGTTAGGGTTCAATTTGCATCTGTTTCGAACATTGAAATAGGTTTATTTAGGACAGACAAAGAAAATGTGTGTGAGTGTGTGTGAGAGAGAGAGAGAGAGAGAGAGAGAGAGAGAGAGAGAGAGAAAGAGAGAGAGAGAGAGAGAGAGAGAGAGAGAGAGAGAGAGAGAGAGAAGAGAGGGAGAAAGGACTATGAAGGAGAATGTGTAAATGTATGGCGCTCATAGGGTGAATGTTCTTAGGTTTGGGTAGATCAATGAGTGATAAATGCCTAGGCTCCCCCAGGTCCAGTTCCGGTGAGGAGATGAGAAGAGGGCCACATTTTACTCAGCTGGGATTGAAGGCGAAGATCTCGTTCCCAGAGCAGCTCCAAGGCTGGAAAATTTCATGTCCTCAGTGCCATCTTTTCCCGTGCTAAGCAGCCATCTGCTCCAATTATTCTTGAATTATAGTGACAGCTTTTGGTTTACCCAGGGTTTCGAATCATCTGAACTTAGGAGCAGAAGTAAAATTATGCCTTTCTTGGTCAGAACATTTCAGCTGGCTGCTTTTAAAAGGCTCTCTTCTTCCCACCTCTCCCCATCCCAACCTTGCTGTGAGCCACAGACACTGTCGTCATAGTGTCTGCCTGATTGCTGCACGATTGCATATGAATGTTAAAGTCAAGGTCAGCCGTAGAGAGATGGATGCTACCTACATCTTACTGTCTTTTCTCATCTTTGTAGAATGACAGATTCCCATACATGAAAAAATTCTCCTGCTTTACAGTTATATTTAATTAAAATTAAACACTTCAAGCCTTGTGGTGGTGATTCTTCTGCCCACATTATTATGGGGATTTCTTTTGCTTTAGAATAGGTTTCCAACAGAGCAGGATTTCTTGCTAAAATCCACAATCCAGGACTTAGTCACTGTCCTATTTTCAGGGATTCTGCTGATTTGTGGCTAAGGGGAGAAAAATGGTTTTCTAGCAAATATATTTTCTAATCTAGAGAAAATATATGTATTTTCTCTCTCTCCATGGTTTTAATCCCCTCCCCTCCATAAGTAAAAGTTCTTTCTTTGTAGCTTCAGTGAGCCTCTGGTCATAGTTCCATGAGCCCAGTGCTCTGTCCAACTAAGCAGGCTCCTCCTGTTGTTTGCTGTGACCTTAAAATTTGGAGTTTGCAAAGGTGCTCCTTTATTATATGACTAGAAGCCCAGTGCACAAAACTTTGTGCACTCGGTGGGGGGCGGGGGGTCCCTCAGCCCGGCCTGTGTCCTCTCGCAGTCTGGGATCCCTCAGGGGATGTCCACCTGCTGGCTTAGGCCCGCTCCCTGGGGGATCAGGCCTAAACTGGCAGTCAGACACCCCTCTGGCAGCCCGGGAGCCCTCAGGGGATGTCCACTTGCCAGCGGGGAGCAGGCCTAAGCTGCAGTCAGAAATCCTTAGCGTTGCTGAGGAGGTGGGAGAGGCTTCCGCCACCACCGCTGTGCTGGCAGCCATCAGCCTGGCTTGTGGCTGAGCAGAGCTCCCCCTGTGGGAGCGCACTGACCACCAGGGGGCAGTTCCTGCATTGAGCATCTGCCCCCTGGTGGTCAGTTTGTGTCATAGTGACCAGTCATTCTTGGTCATTTTGCTGTTAGGGTCAATTTGCATATTACCCTTTTATTATATAGGATAGAGGCCTGGTGCACGGATGGGGGCCGCCTGGTTTGCCCTGAAGGGTGTCCTGGATCAGGGTGGGTGTCCCACTGGGGTCCCTGGCCAGCCTGGGTGAGGGGCTGATGGCTGTTTGCAGGCTGTCAAGCCCCTCAGTGGGGACTCTCAACCCATGGGGGTGTGGCCAACCTGGGTGAGGGGCTGAGGGCTGTTTTCAGGCTGGCCACACCTCCTTCAGGGCGGGGGTCCCTACTTGAGTGCCTGGCCAGCCTGGGTGAGGGGTTGATGGCCGTTTTCAGGCTGGCCACACCCCCTGGTGACCCAAGCTCCCAGCCTCTCCTTTTTTTCGTTTTCTTTTTTTTTTTTTCAGCACCTCCTTGAGCGGAGGCCAGGGTGGGCTGGAAGCAGGTATCTGGGATTTATTTATCTTCCATAATTGAAACTTTGTAGCCTTGAGCAGAGCCCAGGGCTGGCCAGGGCAGGCGGGAAGCTTGGCTTCCTCCATCTCTGGGGGCAACCCAAGTCTCCTGTTTGCTCCAGCTCCATGGCTGCTGCCATCTTAGTTGGGTTAATTTGCATACTCGCTCCTGATTGGCTGGTGGGTGTAGTGGAGTGATGGTTAATTTGCATCTTTCTCTTTTATTAGTGTAGATTTTTCAAATTGCAGGCTGCAACTCATATTTTATATAGGTTATAGAAGCAATAGAGTGCAGGTAGCATATAAAAAATGAAATAGAAGAGAATAAAAAATCAAAACACATCACACAAATAAGGGCTGATAGTGTTTAGTGAAACCTTGTGTGTGTACTGCATGCAAATGCCTTTTTTTACTATGGATCATGGAAAAGAGAATTTGAAATACTTTAGAATGTATACTCCCAGGCCAAGGAGGCAAAGACATTGCATCTTGTATTCCAACTTTAATTGATTTCATTGATTCAGAGGTGGTGTCTAGACTCTGAGAGAAAGTGCTGGCATGGATTAGCAATGTATTTTGTTTTGTTTTTTGGTTAATCCTCACCCAACGATATTTTTTTCCATTGACTTTTTTTTGGAATATTTAGTAAATTTACTCAAATGACGCTTAAATGATATAGAACTGAAAATATTAGAAATCTACATACAATAGAAAGTAAACATAAATTAGCCAACTCTTTGAACATTTCCAGCTAAGCACTTATCCAAATACATATTCACCTCTTTCTTTAATATAGGAATAACATATACATACTGGCACATGACATGATGATTCTGGCAAAAATATTTCAGAGACATTAAAAATATTCTCAAGTTTTAAAGATGGTGTGGAATAAGTTTTATTTTTATTTATTTTATTTATTTGGAATAAGTTTTAACAACATTGCACAAGAATGGAAACCCCTGATTTCATTCCATAACTTTCATGCCAGAAGCATGTTGGTTTTACTTTAAAAAAAAAACAAAAACCAGATCTTGGTATCATATACATTGGCTTATTAATAATTAAGGCCTCTTGTTTACACAGTATCTCAGTCTGGACAAAGAGATTTTAGTATTGATTATTTGCTATGATGTTTTAAACTTTCAAAGTCTTTCAACCTAAGAAAATAGCTGCACACATTTGAGGGTTTTCTTATAAAACACAGTCTTAAAAAAAGTACTGATGATTGGTCTCTGCTTTTTCTAGTAATAAGTTTTGTCTTATTTTTTTTCACATAGTATGAAGTATATTCTTATGAGGGACTGCATTAAGATCTAGTAGTTCTTCAACAGTGTTGCCAAGTAGCCACATAAATCCCAAATGCAGCAAAGGAGAACAATCTTCATAGTGCACTTCCACCTTATTGAAGTTGAAGCTGCTCCTTTTGGATATTTTTCCACTTCAGTGTGAAGTAGATTATTCGGGTTTCGTTAGTGGTTTCATATGTGGCTTTAAAAGAAAAGGTGTTGATTTCTCCCGCAGTTCACAGTTCTCCAATGAGACTTGTTTGGAAATCATATAGTCCAGGAATGTTTTGAATAACCAAATGCTCTTCAGTAGATTCAGTGCCTTTCAATGCAGCTGTAATAAATGAGCATCTACATCCTTAGCTATATTATCAGTATATCCTGGAACCAAAGTAAGATGGTTTTCTTTCCTTTTTTTTTTTTTTAAAAAAAATATTTCCATTGATTTCAGAGAGGAAGGGAGAGGGAGAGAGAGACAGAAACATCAATGATGAGAGAGAATCATTGATCGGCTGCCTCCTGCATGCCTCCCCGCTGCAGATCAAGCCCATAACCCAGGCATGTGCCCTTGACCGGAGTTGAACCCGGGACCCTGAAGTCATCAGGCCGATGCTCTATCCACTGAGCCAGACCAGCTAGGGCTAAGATGGTTTTCTTGTTCCCACAATCCACTGAATTGTTTTAAAGTCTGAATATTTCCATCATTTATAATTTCTGTTTTGGGTGATAGTTCTGACCACCGCCTTTTTATGACTGCTTGAAGCCAGTTTAAACCAACTATTATATAGTCTTAAAATTTGCTTTTAAGTAGAGACTTTACAAGAGGCAACAAGTCTACACAGTAGCCGAGTGAGATGTATTGTTTTTCTTCCTATAAACTATCGCTAAGCACAGGAAGGAACCACTCCAAGGTCTTCTATCCTCACCAAATAAGCATCAAGTTCACTTATACGTCTTTCTCCAGAAAGTTAAAGCTACATTCAATCTCAAACTCCTGCTGAACAAAACTTTGCCATTGTTTCATGATCCTCAGAAACGTCAGGAAAAACCCACTGTATCGTGATGATGCGCTTTCTGTCTGTGAAGAGCCAGAATCACTGGCGTTAAGCAAATATGTTGGACTATCAGGGTGTAATTTTTCAGGCGGGTGGCCTGCGCAAGCCAGTTCATTTTCTTTATTTGCCATGTTGTAGTCCCCACTTCTAGGGGACTGTTTCTTTTTAAAGCAAGAATTTGGAAAAGGATAATGAACTTTCTGTGGTAGATCACCTTACGTAGTTTATCTGGGCTTTTCACAATGTGTCCAACTGTTCTATTTATGTAAGCAGCCAACCGTTTTGGAGATTTCTTAACCTCCTTCATGTTCCTATTAGTGAAATTAGAAATCCTTTTTCTAGGACAATCAATGGAATGATCCTCCATATTATTATAAAAGTTCAGTTTTTCAACATTGTGGGTTTCAGATGCCATAATCTCCCAAATACCAGTGCCTCCTGGTACCCCGGCGCCTCAGTCCAGCCCCGGCGCTGACCAACTGCGCCTGGAAGCCTAAGAGAGTCCCCGGGCTCCCGGGCCAAGCCCCACTCAGGGCCATTCAAACGCAGTCGCGTGCCTCCATTGACTTTCTTTTTTTTTTTTTCTTTATTGATTAAGGTATTACATATGTGTCCTTAGACCTCCCCCTATTGCCCCCCCCCCCTCATGCCCTCACCCCCCTGGTGTCTGTGTCCATTGGTTAGGCCTATATGCATGCATATAAGTCCTTTGGTTGATCTCTCCCCCTTACCCCCACCCTCCCCTACCTTCCCTCTGAGGTTTGACAGTCTGATCAATGCTTCTCTGTCTCTGGATCTGTTTTTGTTCGTCAGTTTATGTTGTTCATTATATTTCACCAATGAGTGAGATTATGTGATATTTATCTTTCTCTACTGGCTTATTTTGCTTAGCATAATGCTCTCCAAAAGCTCTTCATGACTTCCTTGGACCTTTAAGAATGTTTTTCTGGAATTTTATTAGCCTTGACGAGCACTCTTACCCAATGTCCCCATCAACTTCTTGTTCTTCACAAAGTGTGCTTATTTGCTTCTAATTTCAAATTTATTTTTATCCTTTCTATGTATGTGGACCATTAATTTTTTTAAAATCTTCACCCGAGCCGAACCCAGTTTGGCTCAGTGGATAGAGCGTCGGCCTGCGGACTGAAAGGTCCCAGGTTCGATTCCGGTCAAGGGCATGTACCTGGGTTGCGGGCACATCCCCAGTAGGAGATGTGCAGGAGGCAGCTGATCGATGTTTCTCTCTCATCGATGTTTCTAACTCTCTATCTCTCTCCCTTCCTCTCTGTAAAAAACCAATCAAATATATTTAAAAAAAAAAATCTTCACCCGAGGATATGTTTTTATTGATTTGAGAGAGAGAGGGAGAGAGAGAGAGAAATATCAATGTGAGAGAGAACATCAATTGGTTGCCTCCTGTATGCACCCTGATCAGGGATCAAACCCACAACCATTTGGGACTATGCTCCAAACAACAGGCATATGGCCACGGGGAACCAGTAATTTTGAAGCAGATGTGTCGGATATGATAGATTCTCCCATGTTGCTCCCTCAGACTACTGGGTGCCTCTTCCTTGTCTCCAGTCTGTGCACTCACCTGCTGTTAAACACAGAGCATGAAGAGGTGGGTCTTGCCAAAACCGGTTTGGCTCAGTGGATAGAGCGTCAGCCTGCAGACTGAAAGGTCCCAGGTTCGATTCCGGTCAGGGGCATGTGCCTGGGTTGCGGGCACATCTCCAGTGGGGGATGTGCAGGAGGCAGCTGGTCAATGTTTCTCTCTCTTCGATGTTTCTGACTCTCTATCTCTCTCCCTTCCTCTCTGTAAAAAATCAATAAAATATATATATATATAAAAAAAAAGGTGGGTCTCAAAGGTATCCCTATGGGAGACCTTGGATGCAGTGCCCCAGCCCCTTCCAATGGCATCTCACTCCAACTCAGGCTGCCAGCCACCTTAGTGATAATAGTAATGAAAGCAAATATTTTTGTGAGCTATGTGCCACCTATTTATGCATTATTTTATATAATCTTCCCTTTGAGTATACTAGAGGCCTGGCACACGAAATTCATGCGCGGGTACGGTCCCTAGGCCTGGCCTACAACCAGGGCCATCTTCCCTGGCTGCCTGCAGCTGCCCCCCCCACGCCCCCCCCCCCATCCCCAGTTCCCCCTTCGCCATCGGGTGATCAGTGCCTGATGGCCGGGGAAAGGGACTGAGAGGTTGGTTGTTCCCGCCTGCTTGCCGGCCCCGCCCCTGCTGTAGGTCACCCTCTGTGTGTGGGGTGACTGGCAGGGCAGGGGCCTTGGCCTGGCGCCCCCCGCGTCCCCTGCCACCCACCCCCGGTTCTCTGTTTGCCATAAGGAGATCAGAGCCTGCCAGCCAGGGAAAAAGACCCAGAGGTTGTAAGTGTACCTCATAGTGACTGGTCCAGTGGCGTTCTGGTTGTTCTGCTGTTAGGGTCAATTTGCATATTACCCTTTTATTATATAGGATAGAGGCCTCGTGCACAGTTGGGGGCCGGCTGGCCTGCCCTGATGGGGGCCCCGGATTGGGGTGGGGGTCCCCGCTGGGGGGCATACTGGCCTGGGTGAGGGGCCACCAAGGGTTTGCAGGCCTGTCACGCCTCTGGCCATTCTGGTCATTCTGCTGTTTCAGTCACTGGGCTCTTATTATATAGGATGAGGCAAATCCTATTATTATTCCCACTTACACGTGAGGAAACCAAGGCTTAGGGAAGTTAAGTCACTTGCCATAGTGACACAGCTAATATGTATAGAACTGGGATTCAAACCCAGGAAGTCTGATTCCAGAACCCTTACTCTTAGCCACTATACTTATATTGCCTTTCTAAATAAATGTGAAATATGCTTAGGGATGTAAAACCTAAAGTTGTTTCAAATGGACAACCCCCAAACCAGGGTCAGGTTAAAATCGACAATTTTAACAGCACATGAGGCAGTTCATTAATGACTGCTAGAGCATATCTGAATATCACAGCTGTCCTTTAATTGTTGGAGGACTTAGAGTGGAATTAGAGTGACATTGTTTGCCGTTGGCATTTGGGGTTATTTCTCTGAGTCTAGCGTCATGGTGTGGCTTCTGCACAGCATGATGGATATGTTTTTGTAATATGAAGACACTGAGCAGTTTCTAAGAATGACACATTCCCATTTGGCACAGCTTGTATTGTTATTTACTATTCTGTTTATGTACATGTTTTGTTTCCTTAAATAGACTAAGCTTCAGGAGAACAATGTCCTCCAGTGACTCCCATATTGTAGTGAATAATGCTTATTGATGACAGTGGTGATGAAAACAGAAGCGACTGCTGTCTCCTCCCTCTGGCCTGTCTTACCGAAGAGTGTTGTGCACTGAATGTGTGACCAGCTGCCCACTAACTCAGCTCAGGTGTGCAGTCCAATGACAGCCTTAGCAGATCGAAATCTCTTTGCTTCTTCACATTTGGTTTTATTCTTCTGTAAATTCACTTGCACTGTTTCTTGGGCCTCAGAGTTACGTGCCTGGCATTTTCAGTAATGGGATCCATATTAGATACTACATCCAAACATCTTCAGATTTAATAACATGTTTTTAAATTCCACTTTGCTCAAATAGGAAAGATGCTTTCCAACATTTTGCCCATGTACCTCAGGAATTGCAGCAGAGGTGTTCAGTCTCAGCCAGGCAGGTGTTAAAAATAAAGGCTGTTGCCTATTGATTATTTCAAGTTAAATTTAAAATCCTTGGCCTGGCAAAATAGAAATAAACACAGCTGAATTTGATGTCTTCATCTAGCTGATACACACACACACACACACACACACACACACACACACACACCAAAAAACAAACAAAACCCTAAACAAAGCATAAAAGCCCAGCCAGTGTGGCTCAGTGGTTGAACCTACGAACCAGGAGGTCACGTTTCGATTTCCAGTCGGGGCACATGCCATGGTGGCGGGCTCAATCCCCAGTAGGGGGTGTGCAGGAGGCAGCTGATCAATGACTCTCTCTCATCATTGATGTGTCTACCTCCTCCCTTCCTCTCACTGAAATAAATAAAAACATATTTTAAAAAACACACACAAAAAACCCAAGGGTGGAAATAAGGTTCATTGTTATGTCTTCTCACCCCACTCCCTCCACCACATCCTGTGCTTGCTGAGCTATACCAGCCCTTAAATCTGGACCTGTTCAGTACTTCCCCAGGCTGGTGTTTTCCTTCTGGTTTCTGGACAGTGGATGGTCCTTCTTATCTTTTCTCTTCCCCTAGTTTGACTTTGTCTAAATTCTGGTGCCCATTTAAGACTTGGAAATTAAATCCTTCTCTTTTAGGTTAAAATGAGCTGGAGAAACTGATTAAATTCCTCTCAACCCTAAATCCTTTGCTCTTCTGTGGGAATCTTTCTTCGCACAGTAATGTGAGCAAAAGCTTCCATTCCAATCCCCAAGTAATTTATTTTTTCCTCAGCGGCACCCTTCCTGCCTCCCACAGTGTACTGAATGCGTCCTCCGTGAGATTAGCTCTGCAGCCATCTCAGACCTCAGCTCCTCTTTCCTTTCTTCCTGATTCCATGGGCCTGGACCGAAACCTTTCAGTTGGGTGCAGTTTCCTTATTTGACCGTTATGCTGTTTTTGCCTTCAATGGTGCCTTGTTTTCTCCTTGTGCCAGTGGCAGGAATGAGGTGCCATGGGAAATGCCATTATAAGGGAGAGGGGGTCCAAAGACTGTTGGCCAAATGGCACATCGTTAGCTGGTCTCGTCCACTGATTACCCATATGTACTGTTTGCAGTTATGGGCAGCCTTGCAAAGACTGGCATCACAATAACGGTAGTTGGCAACTATTTGAACAGTTCCTGTGTGCCAACTGCAATGTTAAATCCTTGAATAAACATCTCATTTGATTTTCACAAAATCCTATGGGGAAGCTACCGTTGTCACCACCATTTTATGGAAGAGGAAATTGAGTGAGGGTTGGAGAAGTTCCGTAGCTTATAAGTGTTACAGCTGGAATTTAGACCCAGTGGGTCTAGTTCTGAAACCCGTGTAGCCGTGTGTAAAGGAAAGGCATGAGCTCTGGACTCAGGAAGTCCACCTTTGAGTCTGGCTCCACCGTTTACTAGCAGTGAGTCTCAGCCAGTTTTTTGTTTTATTTTTACCTTTTTAAGGGCCAGCTTCCTTACTTATATCTGTAAATAGTATCATATACCTTTCGAAGTCATTGTGAGAAGTATGATCAATGGTTATGAAGTGCTTAGCCCCGTGCCTGGCACATAATAGGTCATCTATGGTGAATATTATAATTATTCTCACTTCTGCTTGAATATCACTCACTCTCCCCCATTTGCTCTGTCGTCTTCTCCAAAGGTCTATTTTTCGCTTGAAAATATATTTTAGTCTTTGCTTTACCTTATCATTCACCTTCTATTTGTCCAGATTTCTGTGGATCATGGGAAAATATATGAAAGAAGGGCTTGTGGTATGGGGTGGAATAATCAATTGGTACGGCTGCTACTCTAAAAAATTGATGTGAGAACCGAACTCATAGAAGAGAGGAAATTTAAGTTCAAGTTTAAATTTAAACTTGACGATCCATTCCAGTGGGTCAAAATATGTCACCGTGGTCTCAAGATGAAAGTAAAAAAAAAAGAAAAGAAAAAAGGCAAAGTGCACCTCAGAGAATGAGAATTCTCTCCAGAAAAGAGATATTTATGGCATCTCATCTCAACAAAAGCACTTTCATCTAATTCACTAAAAAGCACTCCTCAGCTGAAGTGAGCTCCAGCCTGGTCATCTGGGACATCCTAGTGAATAGATCCCTCTGGTTTTTATTTGCCTGCAGTCTGATATTGCTTCCTTCATTTTCTAACCAAATACAATGGAAACCACTCAGTCTACGAGTTCTCTCATATCCTGCTCAGCGTGTCTGACTCTAGTTGTCATAGGAACTCGATTCTGGTATCTTGGGTTGTGGGCCATAGTTTCACAAAGCAATTCTTACTAATAATGAAAACTCATGTAGCACTTACAGCCAGGCACAGTTCTATGCCTCTTATAGGTATCAAACCATTTAATTTTGACGACAATCTCCAGAGGTAGGCAATATCATCATTCCCATTTTGCAAACAAAGAAACCAAAGCCTAGACTCAATCATGTGCCCAGGGTTCTGTGGCTGGCATTGGATCCTACGGAACCTGCACTTAGGGTCTGTCCTCTTAACCACCACTCTTACCAACCTCAGTTTCGTGCAGTACTCTCTGATACGTTCTATTTTACTCTATATTTTCGTTTTAAGTGGTGTCTGAGTGTGACTTGCTAAATGATTTAACAACTCTAATGGGTACAGACACCAAGTTTGAAAACCACTGGCTACACCAGTGACGGCGAACCTTTTGAGCTCGGCGTGTCAGCGTTTTGAAAAACCCTAACTTAACTCTGGTGCCGTGTCACATATAGAAATTTTTTGATATTTGCAACCATAGTAAAACAAAGACTTATATTTTTGATATTTATTTTATATATTTAAATGCCATTTAACAAAGAAAAATCAACCAAAAAAATGAGTTCGCGTGTCACCTCTGACACGCGTGTCATAGGTTCGCCATCACTGGGCTACACCCTCTCTGTTGTGTGATGGACACCTCAGGCTGCCTCAGCCTGGCGCCTGGAACATTCCATTCGCGTCTCCCCTAGCTCTGATGCCATGCTCGCCCAGCAACCCGGTGCTTAGGATTTGGCCTCCTGTTGGAAAAGAATGCATTTGGTTGTGTGCACTTCAAGTAACCCCCTGAATTAGTGAGCCGTCTCTCTGGTTTAGAGTGGGAGGCTGGACCAGGAGAATCTGCTTCCAAGAAATGGGTCCCTGAGAAATGGAGTCATTGGATGAGACTTAAGTGCCTCGATGCCGAGGGCCATGCCCTGGACCTTGACAAACTCTTCAAGGCCCACTTTGTGACGTCTTTTGTAGGACAGCCTACAGGATGTCTTCCTGGGATGGTGATTGCAACATTGAGGAGCGACGGTAGGAGCCTGATTTAAACTCCCATGGCAACTAGCATCATTTGTTCCACAGTCAGAAGCAGAGCTCAACACCCTGGCTCTTCATCCAATATACAGACAGGGGTGGGCAAAAGTAGGTTTTCAGTTGTTCATAATAAATAATATAATAAATAGTAAATAATCCCAGTATATAAAGAGCCAGGGTCTGTAATGTCCAAAATGACCGAACGGATGACCGAATGCCAGGCCACGCGCTCAGCAGGCTTGGGTGGGTGGGGACTGGTGAGCAGGCTGAACTGCTGACTCTCAGTCCCTCCTGGGTCGTGGGCTCCACAGTGACCCAGCATTGACTGCCGCCGCCAAGGCGGGTGTGATGCAATTGTTGTGGGGGGGGGGGGCGCCATCACTCTATGATTGCCCTGCAGAGGGAGGCCCAGGCCACAGGCTGGGGGGCTCCGTAATCACCCCAAAGAGGGAGGCCCAGGCTACCTGGATGTCGGCGGTGGGCGGGGCCTCCCTCAGCGGGGCAATCAATTGCAGGGCTCCCAGACTGGGCAAGGGAGCAGGCCGGGCTGAAGGACACGCCTCCCCCCCCCCCCCCCCCCGCCACATGAATTTCATGCACCGGGCCTCTAGTAAGCAATATAATAAATAATAAATAATACAATAATAAACTGTTTCACATACTTGCCACTCTAAACCTACTTTCACTCACCCCTATATATTCTCATTGACTCACATTTTTTTCAGAGAAGACACTGATGCTGCTTTCCCACCTCAGCTTTATTACGCTACATGAATAAATGCAACACATCACCTGCAAATAATAGATTGAACTTTGATGCCTTTCCCTCTCAGTGCAGCCAGTCTCTCTCTTAGGCCGGTATCCAGTGGGGCCATGTCTTTATGCATTATGCATCTCTGTGATTATGCATTAAATTCTTGAGAACTAGCAAGTGATACCAAAATTCTTCAAGCATGTTTGGTTATGCTAAATAATTGATTGTATCTATTATTTATAAAAGCTTACTTGCTGAAAGTTCAGACACAGGTTCTGCCAACCCATCTTCTCTATTAGATTTCAGCTTTCCCATATGAAGTCCAAAAACTCATCTACAGATATCAGTCTTTAAAAGCTCGTAGGCAGGTGTGCTGATGAAGTCCTGTATTCCAGACAAGTGAGACTGGCTTTAAGCCAATAGATACCTGTACTGACCTCCTCCCACGGTCATGGGGCTAATGCTTGCCAAGGCTTTAAGCACCTGGGGAAACCAATTTCCAAGTTTATCGCCTCAGTAGCTGCCATGTCCTAAATGATGAATAGCTAGGGACCTTCTGGACCTGGATCAGTGTGATCATGTGATACGTTATAAGCCCACCTCATTTGTAAGAGTGGGAAGGGAAGTGAACAAAGAAATACGCATGGCTGTCTGGAGAAAAAGATGGCACAATGAGAACTTTTTTTGGTCTTTTGAAAAGTGTATTCCAGAGAAATGGTAAATAGACCAAGTCAGTGTAACTAGCATGTCCAACAAACAATTAATTAGTGATACATCAAAAAAAAAATACGTCTCCCCTGTTGTCCTTTTAAATTTTATTTTAATAGAGGAAGGTTGGTGTGAAAACTCAGCCTGTGATTTTTTCCAGCTCACGTTTGAACCCTGTGACTTTTCATCTCCTTAGGAAAGTCATCTCCTGTCACGTCCTCATGTCATTCGAAGTTGTACTGTGTCACAGTTTGGAAATTAGAATGACCACCCCAAGATGAGAAATCAAACCTGTGAACTTGATTTAATGTCAACCCTTCCCCATTTCAAGCCTGCATCAGGCTAAGGGTCTAACCTGGGAGAGGTTGGTGGGTAGATGGTGGCTTCTCTGTGGTCTCTGCCTTATGCTTTTTTCCTGCCTGCAATTCTGTTTGCTAGTTAGTTTCTGAACCTCCAGGACTGGGTGACAGGAAGTTAGGAATAAGGCTTCCCACTCCCTCAGCTGGGCCAGTGTTTGACGTGGTCACCTTTCCTTGCTGGGCATTGTGTTAGGTTCTTCAGAAAACCCCATTGTTGTCATCTCTCTCTTACAGTTCTCTGGGCATAAGAACATGCATCTTTATTCCAGGAGGTCTCTTTGGATTTCTTTCTACGACCTTAGTAATCTAGTGTCCACCTCTAGCTTCTTTTAAAAAATATATATATTTTATTGATTTTTTACAGAGAGGAAGGGAGAGGGATAGAGAGTTAGAAACATCGATGAGAGAGAAACATCGATCAGCTGCCTCCTGCACACCCCCTACTGGGGATGTGCCCGCAACCAAGGTACATGCCCTTGACCGGAATCGAACCTGGGGCCCTTCAGTCTGCAGGCCGACGCTCTATCCACTGAGCCAAACCGGTTAGGGCCACCCCTAGCTTCTTACTGCTGTGGTGTCTCTGCCCCTCTACGTGTCCTATGAGACAGGACTCACGCTGACCCCATACTAGCAGTCTCTCTTGAGTGACCACATTTGGTCCACAGGACACACTCTCCCCCCAAAACCCCGCACGAGCACACCAGTGCCTGCAAGCCCCTTCCTCCTGTCAACAGCCACTCTGCGTGTTGGGGTGCAAATCTGGACCCATTATGTTGGCTGTTTTTTAAAATTCTCCAAGTGGTCTGCTTGAACCTGCTTCCCTGTGTTTGAGGTGAAGATACAGCTGTAGCCCCTTTCCTCAGGGGTGTTAAGGGGGACTCTCACAGCTCATTAAGAGCTCCCCCAAAAGAGCACTCTACCTGTCCCCCCACATCCTCCACCCTGATTCCTTTCATATCTTTGGTCAGGATGAGGTGCCCAAGAGTGGTGGAGCCAGTCTCGATCATTTCCTTGGTGAATTCTGTAGGAGGGGGTTTGTTTCAGTCATGTGGGACTCTGATATCTGTCACATGGTGCCTCAGTGAAATAGAGGCAGAAAAAATCCCATTCTAGTATCTTATTCCATGCACAACAGAGATAGAGGTAAATGGTGTGCATTTCAGTTATCTACTGCCGCCTAACACCTGGAAACCGAATGGCTTAAAACAGCACCAATACATCATTGCTCGTGGTTCTGCGGTTGGCAGGCGGCGCCTCCGCTGGCTTCACCCGGGCTGGCTGCTGCAGCTGCATGGGGTGTCACTCACATGGCTGGCAGTGGTGCTGACTGTTGGCTGGGTGCCTCACTTGTCATTTTCACGGTTCTCATTCCCTGGGAGGCTGACCCAGCTTCCTTTCATGGCGATCCAGACAGTGTTTCGGGGACCAAAGCAGAAGCTCTGAGGCCTCTTGAGGCCTAAGCTCTGGAAATCGCACAGCCTCGCTTGCATATATTCTGTTGGCTGAAGCAAAATGACAGGATCAGCCCGGAGTCGAGAGGTGGGAAAAAGAGCTACCCTTAGCACGTATGGTCTTGCTCTCCCAGTTCCCGACGGAGAATTCTCCTTGGACCAGCTCTGGTTCTAGACCAGTGGTTCTCAACCTTCCTAATGCCGAGACCCTTTAATACAGTTCCTCATGCTGTGGTGACCCCCAACCATAAAATTATTTTCGTTGCTACTTCATAACCGTAATTTTGCTGCTGTTATGAATTGTAATGTAAATATCTGATATGCAAGATGTATTTTCATTGCTACAAATTGAACATAATTAAAGCATAGTGATTAATCACAAAAACAGTAGGTAATTCTATACGTGTTTTCCGATGGTCTTAGGCGACCCCTGTGAAAGGGTCCTTCGACCCCCAAAGGGGTCGCGACCCACAGGTTGAGAACCGCTGTTCTAGCTCCTTCTGACCAGAGTGGAGTTGGGAGAGGAATTAAGTCTCTATTGGTTTGACTGGCTTACGTGTGGAAAGGCAGTAAGGGAGGGAAAGAAAAGCTCCAGAGGCGAGAGGAGGGGAGGAAAAGCAGAGCCGACCGTGGCGGCTTGGGCAAAGCATCCCTTGGAGTGGAGCTCAGGTTGGGAACTGGGTGCCCTTGATTTGGAGAAAAGAGGCCGGTTTTCCATTCATGAAGGTATGACAGGTCAGTGTCTGTGTGAATCGGGGGATGGGACCTTCTGGAGCTTTTTGTTAAAATGGACCCCATCGTAGATTAGATTCCCCTTGGGCCTGGCTTACGTGGACTCTATGGATGTTATGTGGATACTGACTCCTCAAAGCCAAAGCCCAGCGCTGATGGCCTGTTCTTCCCCTGTCCCCCCGGACGGACACACATCCCACTCCCATCCCTTCTCTCCTCTGACTGAGCTCCCAGGGAAGGTGAGCAACCCAAGGGGAGGTGTGCGGTCCTGGCCAAACAGCCCCTTCTTCACGTGTGAGGTTTCAGGAAGAGGGGAGCAGGGAGAGCAAGGGAACCCAGGCCATTGTTGGCTCTGCGGCTCTGCTCTGCTGTGGACTGCAGATTCACGGCTCAGGGGTTTTCCTTTTTAAACCATTTCTAAAGCCTTTAGAAATGATTTAAAATGGGGTTTTAAAAGTGTGAATGCTTTATGTGAGTGTATCTGGAAGTTGAAAGGGCCTGTGTCTCCCATCAAATGCCCTCGGGGGGAGGCGGTGGAGGCTGGTGGCCGTGGAAGGGCAGGTCATGTTGCTGTATTCAGCTGGCAAAGGTGAGCAGACTCAGACAGCCAGTTGTTGAAGCCGAGAAGCACCCTCAGGGGGGAAGCTCAGAGACTTTACTTGGCTCAGATTTTAAACAAACACACAAAAGCTGCAGAAGAATTTATTTTTCACTTTCAGAGAATAGGTATATGCTTGCCTTCAAGAGACTATTCCATGCTGAAAAATAAAAGCACTTTTAAAATTGTGCTTATTTTTATTATCAATCACTCTGTAATCCTTTTGTCCTCTTCAAAAACCGTTGTCCAGCCCTGGTCTGTGTTGCTCAGTGGTTAGAGTGTCAGCTCCTACACAGAAGGGTCAAGGGTTCGATTCCTGGTCAAGGGCACGTACCCGGGTTGCAGGTTCGACCCTTGGCCCTGGTCGGGCACATGGGAGAGGCAACCAGTGGATGTTTCTCTCTTTCTCTCTTCCCCCCTTCTTCTCCTCCCTCCCTCCCTTCACTCTCTCTAAAAAATCAATGGGAAAATATCAGGTGAGGATTAACATCAACAATAAAGAATAAAGGGAAATTTTCTTTAAGAAAACAACAAAAAACCGTTGTTCACCTGAATCCTAAGCACTTTTCTTGCAGGAAACATCCGGCAGTAGATCCTGTAGAGCGGGGGCTGGGTGAGTGTGGAGCATGCGCCGATCACTTCCCCCTTTCCCACAGCCCCGCAGCTGGCGCAGGACCGCAGGCCATGCTGAACTGGTGACCACAACCTCACTGCGGAGAGGCTGCCGGTAGGGGGCGTTGTGTCCACACCGCCGGGCACCCACCCTTATGATGACACTACCAGGCTTCATAAATTGCTAAAAATTTAAAGCTGGAGGGGATATTAGAAACCATATCATCCACTGGTTTCCTTTTGCCCCCGAGGAGCCTGTGGTCCAGAGAGGGTAGTTAGTGGTGTAAGTGGGGCTGAAACACAGGCCTCTTGACTTCCCTCCCATCCTCCTCCAACTCCCCTCACCCCCACCCCAGTATTGTGATCTCAAATACCTTACCAGTGCATGGGGAACTATTAGAAAAGAACAGAAGATGGTAAGGTGCCTACTGCTGTTTGCCTGGGAAGTCACATTGTGGGGCTTTTTACATTTGGCCTCAGAGGAACAGTCAACTCCTAACTAGTAGGGAAGAGGGGGGTGGGGCGAACTAGATAAGGAAGGTGAGGGGATTAGCTAAAGAACATACATGCATACTCCGTGGACAGGGACAATAGTTTGGTGAAGGCCAAGGGAGGGGGATGGAGGTGGGCAAAGGGGGGCAAAAGGGGGACACTTGCAATAATGTCAACATTAACGTTTTTAAATTAAAAATTATTATAGTTAAAAATAGCACACTTGTGGGGGAAGTTACAATTTATTACAAATCACCAGAAGGTTACAATACTAAGAGAGACAATATGTTAGTGCCAGTCCTCAGTTCTGTTATCACTTGCTGGGTGATCTTGGCCAAATGTCTAAACTTCACTTTGCCTCATCTGTAAAATGGGGTAATAGAGTTAGTGACTAATGAGATGAGATGAGTTAAGTGCTCACTTTAGGTTTTTGCATATTCTAAGGCCTCAATAAGTGCCAACAAAAACAGCAACAATAATAACAGTAGCAGCTATTTGGCATCTATAACTTCAACTGCAATGTAGTTGTGTCTCTTCTCCAATTGGATGTATAGCTCTTTGGAGTAGCTTTTCTACCATCTACCAGTAAGTACCCTCTTCAGAACCAAAGTTGAGCTAGCTAGGGTTAGGGAGTAGGGGGTGGGTGTGGAGGGCTGGGTGGGGTGAGTGAGTGGCTGTGTAGTCTAAGCTTGTGAGTAAGAGAGAATTGAGTGAGGGAGGAAGCACACTGGGTGCATTCTTCCCCAACTGGGGATCCTTCTTATAGGTAAAAAAATAAAGGCCAAGATGTGGATGACAACTTTTTTTAAAAAAGAGAAAATTTTGGCTATTTAAAAAAAATGTATATTTTTATTGATTTCAGAGAGGAAGGGAAAGAGAGAAAGAGAGAAGCATCAATGATGAAAACCATTGATTGGCTGCCTCTGGCATGCCCCCCACTGGGGATGGAGTCCACAACCTGTACATGTGCCCTGACTGGGAATTGAACTGTGACCTCCTGGTTCATAGATTGTCACTCAAACACTGAGCCATGCCAGTTGGGCACGGCCATTTTTATCAAGTAATTTGTGCAATGTTTAGCATTTCTTATACAGTTCTTATTTTTTGCTGTTGCTGTTTTACACGTTTGGGTGATGCTTGTGTCCATTCTGTAACATGTTTCAAATACTTAAGTTTTTATTGAGATATAGTCCTATATAATAAAAGTGTAGTATGCAGAAGCATTGATCAGACCGTCAAACCTCAGAGGGAAGGTAAGGGAGGGTGGGGGTAAAGTGGAGAGATCAACCAAAGAACTTGTATGCATGCATATAAGCCTAACCAATGGACAGAGATACCAGGGGGGTGAGGGCATGAGTGGGATGGGGTGGGGGGGGGGCAATGGGAGGATAAGGACACATATGTAATACCTTAATAAAGAAAAAAAAGGGTAGTATGCAAATTATCTCCTTGACTGGGAGTTCATCTGGGAGTTCGACCAGGGGGCAGGGCTGGCCGGGGGAAGGGAGGGAGTCCCTGGCCAGAGGTGGCAGCAACCCTGGAAGGCGGCTGGGGGAAGGGAGGGAGTACCCAGCTGGCAGCTGGCAGCCGCTAGGAACCCTACCAGTGCACAAATTTTGTGCACTGGGCCTCTATTTGACATATAATAATGTGTTAGTTTTAGGTATACAACAATTTAATATATGTGTACTAGGGCCCCAGTGCATGAATTCGTGCACCTTGAAAGGAACTGTGGGCCAAGAGGCTGTGGTGGGCACAGAGACCGGTCTCTGCCCATCCTCCACTCCCCTGCCCAGCCCCTACTGCTGCTGCCCCCAGTATCCTGTATGCTGGCAGCCCCACTCCTGCCACCGCCACTCGCACACACTGACAGCACTAGCACTGCTTGCACCTGCAGCCAGCGCTGGCAATGGGTGCGAGAGGTGGCTTCCAGCTCCAATTGCCCCTCAGGAGCAGGGGGAGATGGAAAAGCCCTGAGGGGTGATCGAGGCCGGCAGCTACTACTCACACCCACAGATGGCGCCGAGTGATTGGGTGCAAGCCGTGGCTCCAGTGCTGGCAATGGGTGCAAGCGGGGCTGGCGCCGACAGCAGGTGTGAGCACTGGGTGGGACCCCTGTGCACGGGAGCAAAGAATTTTCAGTAACCACCAGAGACTCGTCCTGATGACAGTGACCAGTGCCCTGCCTTGGTCTGGTGTCCCCGCTCACCTGCTCCACCATCCCACCACAGCTGACACCGCCATGTTTCGTGCACACCCCCTGGTGGCCAGCGCACGTCACAGTGACCAGTTGTTCAGTTGTTCGGTTGTTCTGCCATTCGGTCTATTTGCATATTAGCCTTTTATTATATAGGATATTACGAAATGATCACCACAGTCAGTCTAGTTAGCATTCATCACCTCCCATACTTATAATTTTTTTCTTGTGATGAGAACTTTTAAGATCTACTCTTTTAGTTACTCTCAAATGCACAATACAATATTGTTAATTACAACTAACTTAACTCTCAAATACTTAAGTTTTGTTTCAGTGTGTTTACTGTCTTGTCTCGTCCAACACTTGTTTTCCTACCCAGCTCTCCTAGCCCATTATGCCATTGATAATCTGGACTTTGGTCCTTCCTCTTTCCAGAGTCTGATCCAAGAGTTGTAAAATGCTTTGAGATCACACTATGTAAATGCTGTCTGAAAAGAAAGGCACAGTATAAATCAGAGATGGCCAGAAAGGCAAGCATGAAAATTGTGCCCTGATTTTTTTTCCAGTAGCACACGGTACAACATTGATGAATTGCTGGGTATATTTGACAAATCTGGAATAGAGTTCATTGGAGAGCTGGGCAACTTAAAAATCAAGCTGCCTTCAGGAAAATTTCTGAGGGGATTACTGTGTGCAGCCAGCAGTAAACAGAGCACCAGGAACCCGGCTGAATGGATGAGGGGGACCTGTGTCGGCTGAGCAGAACTTCCTCGAGTCAAAGTGACTTAGGGAGGAAATCATTTGTGGTAAATAGAATGGATGAAAGAGATGAACATCCAGAATCTCTGGGGAATGGAACCAAATCCAAGGGCAATACTGTTTTCACTGCCGTCATGGTCAAAAAAATCAGAACATGTTGTTCACACAAGAGACCACACAAATAGAAAACAAACCTTGAGAAAGGATTCGGCCTCCCCGGTAAAAGCACAACATCATGCAGTGCCAGTGAGCTGGTAAAAGTAAGTTCTAATCGCAAAACCAAAACCTGGCAGGGCTTTGGAGAAAGCTGTATGCTCACACTGACATAAATTAGTGCAATACTTCCGGAAAGCAACATGGCAAAGTGTAACGAGTCATAATGTAGCACATCCTCTGGCCTGCATTACATATTTTTGAGACCATATTCTGGAGAAATAACTCATAAGAAGAATATGATGGGGGTTGGAGGGTGGACAGTAAAAAGAAGAAAAATATCTAAAAATGTTTAAATAAAAACATACTATGGGTATAAATGAAATATAACATTATTAAGAATGATAAATGTGTGTGTTATGAAAACAAGTAGAAATGTTGATATAAAATAATCCTAAGTCAAAAATAGCTGGGCTCAAATTTTGTGAATATTGACTATCAGTATGTTTGTTTTTTTGTTTTTTTTTGTTTTTAAAAACCCTAAGCAGCAATGAAGCTAGGAAGAGATTATTCAGTTTTGTTATATGGCAGGGCAAAAAGTGAATTAGATTTTCTGTTGCTTTGGTGTTTGTGTTTCTCTCTTATTACAAAATTGTTTAAAAACACAGTTTTAAAGGCTGCACTCTGTATTGTAACTTGTCAAGTGACACCTCCATCATGCAGTTTCTGACAGCCGCGCAGATGTCAAACACGATCTGCAGGAGAGTAGAAACAGCGTCTCAGAGCTGCACACACTCTCAGATTATCAGAGAGGGAACGTGGGATTGCCAAGAGTCTCGGGTGGTTGTAGGAGAAAATCATGCCGGAGGAGCTATCTGGTTGGCTCGAGTGACGCCAGAGGCTTATCTCCGTGGATCTGGCGCTGGGAAGTGAGGGAGGCCAGTGTGAGAGGGAGGAGGGAGAGGAAGTGGTAGCTCCTTTTTCTACTTCTGAGAACCTTCCCCCTTCATTAAGCCATTAGTTTCAGCACCATAGGCCTCCTTGTCCTCTGGTCTGCTCCTTCTTGTCCCACAAGCTTGGACCCTCTGATAGTTACTTTGCTATTCTCTCCACCTCTCACAGCAACAGTAACCCTGATAAAATACGGTTACACATTTCCTCCATGTGGCCAGATGTTCTTTTTTTTTAAAAAAAATATATATATATTTTATTGATTTTTCACAGAGAGGAAGGGAGAGAGATAGAGAGCTAGAAACATCGATGAGAGAGAAACATCGATCAGCTGCCTCCTGCACATCCCCCACTGGGGATGTGCCCGAAACCCAGGTACATGCCCTTGACCGGAATCGAACCCGGGACCCTTCAGTCCGCAGGCCGACACTCTATCCACTGAGCCAAACCAGTTTCGGCTGGCCAGATGTTCTTAAGGGTATAGGCACAGACTTCATTTTATTTAACAGTGGCCATTTTTCTTTTTGCCCTTGTGCCTGTGTAAGCAGCAAAGACACAGAATTTTGCTTCAACAGGCAGTTCAAAGTCAGAGTGTGTGGGCCTGGGTCAACACCATTTGATATCATTGGAAGATTAAATATGTGCCCCAGACCCAGCATCCCCCCCTTCCCCCTCCCTCCCCCCCACCCCAGGTGCACACAAAATGCTTCATTAGCATGCGCTGGTCAGCAGAGGAGAAAATGGGCAGGGACTTCCCCGAATTTTCACCTGAGAAGTTGGTTACAGAATTCTCAGGGGGGGTTCCAAATTCTTTCTTCCCTCTCCCATATTTTTCTTCCCTCTTTTCCCCTCCACAAATTACAGGCTTTCAAGCTTATAGGTAATGTTTTCTTGAGCATATGCTATGCATCAGGCATGCTTACATATATTACTGTATTTACTCTTTACAACCACCCTGAGAGGTAGATGGTACAGTAATGATCCCCACTTGATGCTGAGGAAACAGGCACAGAAAGCCGGAGTGGCTTGTCCAAGTTCATGACGTGATAGAACCAACCTCAAGCCCAAGCAGGTGGCCCAAGGTGCAGGCGCCTGGCCACTGAGCTACCCTGCCTCATGACCGTGAAGCAGATGTACTTTCACATGCTCTGGGAAGAGATCAAAGTCCGAGTGAGGAGTGAGGTGAAGGGGCGTGTGAGTGTGTGTGTGTGTGTGTGTGTGTGTGTGTGTGTCTGATCTAGTGTTCTCTCATTTACTCTGTGATTACACCAGTTTGCTTACCGGCTCCATTTCTCAGTTCTTTCATTTCTAAAATTGCAAGAACATTAATAGTACTTAGCTGCCTAGAGGGTTGTTGTGATGATTAAATGTGCTAATAAAGTCCTTGGAACAGCGGCTGGCGCATGGTTATTTCACACCAGCCATTATCATCATTGCCATCACTCATGCCGGCATTTGGGAAGCACTGCTCCCCTCTGTCCCCTGAACTGGTGGTGATGAAAATAGCATTTCCAACAAGCTTCCGGGAGCCACCGCTTGAGAACCACCGTGGGAGATTCCAGAAGCTCCCCTTTCCTAGTAGCTTGGGTTCCATTTCTTTCCCTGAGCTCTGTCCCTGTAATATTTGCACTTCCTGTCTTTACTTGGACCGAGGGGACCCAGCTTACAGGGCTGTCAATAATCAGTGGAAAGCATGCCAGGAGCCTGGGTTTCAGCAGGGTCGGACAGGGAAGTTTCAGCCAGAGGAAGACACAAGCCGGTGAGAAGACTGGACTAGCACATGCTGTATGCAGGGCAGGCCCAGAGAGCCACCTGGCAGAGTGGCTGCATGATTAAAAACAGCAGATGATTTGGCGAAGTCATAGGAGGGGAGAGAAAAGAATCTTGTTCTCTGGAAGAAAATGTCCTTTGAGCAGAGATGGAGGTGATGAAAGAGAGGAGAAGAGAGAGGGACCCTAATTACAGCATTCGTGATAGGAATTGTGGGTTTGTAGGAAGCAAAAGCTGGATGCTGCACGTTTGCAAGTTGGTCTGATACAAGGAGATGACAGCTTATCTTTTTCAAAGGAACTGGTTATATTGTACAAAGAGAAGTGGGAATTGTAGTCATTTTCCTACCTCTGGGGAGGGAAGGGAGTGAGGGGTAAATTGGGCTATTTGGGGTCCTTATATTTCTGTGGCTGTGGGGTCTGAATTCTCTCCAGCGCACTCTCTGTCTTAGGGGGGATAGTGTGACAGGGCTCCCCGTCCAGGACTCCAAACCCTCCTCGGATCTGCACCGCCTCCTAGTAACTGGAGAGGCTTCTTGCCCAATGCAGACAAGCTCTGACAATAAGGGTTGCACTTCTAGGCTGCAAGAGCAGAGCTGGCGTGTGACTCCAATTCCAGGTCCATGTGCCCCCTGGATTCATTCGGTCAAAGCTCTTAGTTGCTGCAACTGTGCTGGTGGCTGTTTCTGGGGTGCCAGAGCCCCAGGTGCTGTCATGAGGTGGCTGACAGCAAGTCTCCTTGCACAGAGGCAGGAAGGCTGTGAGAAAGTTACCTCTGGGGGCAGGGAGAAGGCATGTGCTGGCGCTCTTGCCAGGTGGCCTGCTCTGCGCTCACAGTCCCTGCAGGCTCTCAAAGCTTGCTGGGCAGGCTGCACCTGTGTCAGCCAGGCCTTGGCCCAGCAGCTGCCTCCTGCACCGTGGGTTCCTGACAAAAGGCAAAATAATTGCTGCTTCCAGCTACAACCAGCTGGCTGCAGGGAGAAGTCACCCGGGAGACTTTGGCTGTATCCTCCACATCCTCCATCTCCAGCTTCTGCTCTCAAGAGTGGCAGACTTGGTTGGTCCTCTTCATATCAGTCACAGAGTTGAAAATCACAATGAAACGAAAGGAATGGAAAAGCCCTAAAACATCCTAAGGGGGTGGAGCATCCCAGGCTGGTCGTTAGTTGATGGGTCTGGGGGCCTCCTTGCACCCCAAGAAGGAAGGCTAGGCTTGCTTTGAGGAACCTTCCCTCGGAGAAGCAGTATTTCAAGAGAGTAAGCGCTTTGTGGATACTTGAAATTCTTTCTCCTAAACATATCCCTTCCACTTGCCCCCCTTTCATTCATTCCAAGAATGTTCCCTGTTCCATTGACCAGCCTTTCTTTCCTCAGACCTGTTGGGTGTAGAGCTGTGAGCTGGTACCCTTGGAGGTGGGGTGGGATCCAGAGCTGACCGCTGCTCTCAGGGAGTTTACCGTTGTGCTCATCAGACGAGGTATAAATACAAGAAAGAATAACTGACTGGGATCCCCTGTAATCCTAATGTGGTGCTCAACAGCCACCCACCCAACCTCCAGCACTGGCCCAGCCTCCCTTGCTCCCCCAGCCCTCTTGGCTCTCCTCAGCATCCGAGGTACAGCTTCTCCTCTCTTCTGGGAAACCTGCCTCACTCTTTCAGCCTCAGACGAATCCCTCTGCCTTCTGAGCATCAACCTACTCATCTTCACAGATTTGGCAATTCATCTAAGCCATTGGGATAGATCCCTCTGGGTGACTTGGATTCTTCCATTTAGGTGGTGGAGTGTCAGCTTCAGGGGGCTCCTTCACTTATGAGGTGGACTGGTGAGGTTTGCTTAGAAAGAGCCACCCATGGTTACCTTGGCCACACACAACTTCTGGCCCTTCTCCAAGCACCTCCCATCCTTTCTCCCTCCCCTCCGCCCGGGAAACCCTATTCCTTCTTCACAACCCAGGTCAGAAACCACATCCTCTTTGCAGCCTTCCTACTCCTCCAGACAGGCACAGTCACTGCTGCCCGTAGCTCTTCATTTCCCCTGTGATTTGGCGTCTTAATCTTGCGGCCCCAAGGGTGTCACCTTTAGAGATAAAATCCCCCTCAGGATGTCTTCTCAGGGTCAGAGCTTTTAGCGCCGTGCTGGAGTCAGGTCCCCTTGGAGATCCTCATACTTGAGTTTGTTGGGAAATAACTGGCTTTATTTTGACTTAAAAGACTGTTTCTCAGAGACGCAAGTCTTGGCTTGAGATGTGCCCTTTAGCATTGACCTTCCTGGGCACTGGGGATGGGAATAGTCTTCACTCGGGAAGCTGGGGCTTCTGCTCTCCCAGGAGTTGGGGAAGTGTCTTAGGCATGGGAACTGCTGTAAATGGGAATAATGAGCAGCGGTTCTCAACCGTGCCTACACTTTAATCACCCCGGGAGCTTTCCAGCACCAACGGTGGGCCGCACCCCCAGAGGCCAGGTTTAACTGCTCCGGGTGCAGCCCGGGCTCCGGCTGCTGAAGCTTCCTGGGTGATGCTGATGTGCCACCCGGGTTGGAGCACTGCTCAGACGGGCTGCCCAGTGACCATCTGCAGGAAGGAGGAGACCCTTAGTTGGTAACTCTGGGGACACGCAATGCCAGGGAAGAATTGTGAGAACTAAAATATGTTCATTAAAGGGGGGGGGGAAAGATAGGTAGGCAAAAACAAGTAAACTCAAGTGGATGACTCTTACATGGCCTAAACTACTGGCCTAGCTGAAGACAAGAAAGATGCAGAGTTGACGAGGGAGACAGAAGCCTTACTCAGCGGAAAGCTCAAGGCCAAAGAGGAGAGGTCCAGAGAAGCTGGACCTTCCCAGACCCAGTGAAACACCAGGTGCGAAGGGATTTACCTGTGAAGTCAGAACGGCTTGGACTCACTGTCAGTGAGGGGTCCAAGGGGCAGGTGGGAAAGACCATTACGTCTCAAAAGAACCTAAAAAAGCCCAAAGCCTGGAGCAGCCCCTTCCCTGGGAGGTGGAAGGGAGAATGTTCCCAGAGGCTGGGGTGCTTGGGTGGGCCTTAACCCCTGACTTGGGGAGCCCATAACCCAGGGATGGGGCCTGTACACTCACAGTGGGTGAGGCCGAGTGCCTCTCTGAGCATTTGAAATATATTCAACTCAGCAGCTGGTGGGCAAGGGTGCTCACTTTGCTCTGTGTGGATGGCGTCCCTGCGTGCACCATTCCAGGGACAATGCAGGCTGGACTCTGCAGTTGGGCAGTGCTGTGGCCTTGTCCACTGCCTGTCACTGTTGTACCCAAGTCCCCACGCCCCATAGTCTAGTTCAGGTTTCACTTGAATCGCCGATGGGGAGGAGTTCAGAATCTGATGGGTCTGTCTGATGGGGCAATCTCGCCTCACTTGGATGTAAACCCAAGAGCCTCCAGGTGTGAGACGAGGTGGCCCTAACACACCGTATTTTACCCTGTGATGATTGTACAGATAAACAGACCCCCTCTATCAGAGGCGGGACAGCCTCCACCCTGCCGGGTGAGCCAGGCAGCAATGATGGGTGCCCTCCAGAACTCTGACAATGCAGAGGAAAAAGAAGAGCTCTCGTCCCCTTATCTTGACCAAACAAGATAGATTTTGTGGCAGCTCCTGGAGAAAGGAACAGAATGTGTGTGACAGGAACCGGCCAAGAGGCAAAGGCTTCCTCCAGCCCAGCGCCTGTCAAACTGCAGATTGCACCCTGTTAGCCGGTGTGCAACACTGTGGTTTGGATCATGACCAACACTTAAAAAATAATAGAATAGAACAAAAATATCAGAGCATTGCGTCGAGTAAGGAGTAAGGACTGTGTTATGAAAATGTTATTTGTTATACTCGTGTTTAGGCTGCAGTGTGAAATATATTTTGCAGATCTTTATTAAAAAACAAGAAAGAGGGTAAAAATAGCCTTTTCAATGGCCAGGTCCAGGTCACTCATTTGCCCAGTTGGGAAAATCCTGTTAGCCTCGCTGTGAAAATTCAAGGTTATTTTTCAGTGACAAGTGGGCTGGTGGCAGAGAGTAGTTGCGTGTGCCTCTTTAAGAGCCTCAGGAAGGACGCTCTGTGCTCAGCTCACACAGGGTGTCCAGGGACTCGGCTCAGAGACCCTCCAGGTGCCTTTCCCTCCCTTCTATTCCGTGACTCGCCTTGTCACTTGAATTGCTATTCCCCTTAGTCACACCTTCTTTCCAGGGCTTTCTTTTCATAAGGTATCATGTCTCAAAATGTTTCATGGATGAGCTACAACATCACAGAAACAAATGGGAAAAAAATACATCCATGCCATCCAAAGCTGTCGTTTCGTGTGTGTGTGTGTGTGTGTGTGTGTGTGTGTGTGTGTTAACAAGACAAAGAAAGGGTACCATGGAGGTCCTGTGAGTAGTTGATAGTGAAGTGAAAAGGAAACCTGGTATGGGTTTCACCTTCAGAAAGTTCATGTTGGCTGACAGGAGTGATAGCTTTCTTGGGGTTTGAAACGAATTCAGTGTTTTATTCTAAACATCAAAAGCCTTTGCCCTTGAGCCCCTTCAACTTGGAGGCAAGCCTAACGTCATCCACACTGCACGTGAAACGGGAAGATTGATTTGTTTCTAAAGCTCAGGGGAGTTATTTTCTTAAAGCAATAACATATTCTAAGGTCTTGGCGTAAGTTACAAGAAAAGTTTGCCCTGATTGTGCAACTATTCTGGCTGGGTTTTTCTTTTTTCTTGTCTTTGGCCTTCAAGAAACCCCACTTGAATTAATTCTTCCCAATTGTTATCCTAAATATGAGCGCACAATCTGAGATGTAAACAAAATCTGCCCACGGTTTCCCTTGCATGGGGGAGGGTGAAAATTCCCCCTTGGTTATTATCTGTAAGCTCATTAGAAAAGAAACGCCAGGCATGGTGTCTCTCAGAGGCAGCGTGGCCCACTGCAGCCGGGAGGACAGGCTCTGGGGCCAGAAAGTCTGGCTTCTTATCTTCCTGCTGCCACTGGCTACTGCCGCCACCCACAGTCACAGTAACAGCTGTTAGAAGTGAGGCCCCTGACAGGCCTCATCTTTAATGCCAAAACCCATCCTTCCGGGTTTGTTTTGTTCTCCCCATTTTACAGGTGAAAAAACTGACTCAGAAAGTATCAGAGAAACCTTGCGCGTGTATCTTTTACTTTATTTTTTGTCTGATTTTGTCTTAACCACTTATTTTAGGGCTAACTTATTGGTAGGCAGGAAAGAGAACTCTGTGTGTATTTAATTTGAATCACTTTTATTTGTTTTAAAATATATTTTATTGAGGGAGAGAGAGAGAGAGACATCGATAAGGAGAGAGAATCATTGATAGGCTGCCTCCTGCACGCCCCCCACTGGGGATCAAGCCTGAATCCCGGGCATATGCCCTGAGTGGGAATCGAACCGTGACTTTCTGGTTCATAGGTTGATGTTCAACCACTGAGCCATGCTGGCCAGGCTAATCACTTTATTCTAAAAAAATATTTGTTACTGATTTTTAGAGAGAGACAAAGGGAGAAAGAGAGATAAACATTGTTGTGAGGGTGAAACATGGATCGGTTGCCTCCTGCATGCCCCTTACTAGGGATCAAGCCCGAAACCCTGGCATGTGCTCTGACCAGGAATCGAACACTGGCACGGATGACACCCAACCACCTAGCCTTACAGGCCAGGGCTTGAGTCACTTCAGTGTCATAAAGCCAGCACAAAGCAAGGTGTAGCCCTTCTTTTCTCCTGCTGGGCCTCTGCATTCTGATTCTGAAGTTTCGTTGGTGCCTTCGTGTGTGAGGCAAAAGAAGAAAGATGAAATTTAATATTTGTGTATTGCTCTCAGTAACATTTATTTTCCCCAAACTTTTAATGTGAACGTTTTCAAACACAGGATTTTAAAGAATAATATTTGAACACTTGCCTATCTACTATGAGATTCGACAGTTATTAACATTTTACCATATTTGCTTTACCTATTTATAATTTTTTTCTTAGTCATTTAAAAGTAAGTGGCAGATGTTGTGGTCCTTTATCCCTAAATAATTCCATGCATCCCCTAAAAATAAGGACATTATCATGACAATAATAATCTAATGTCTAGTTTATATTCAAAGTTTCTCCCATTGTCCTCAAAATATCTTTTACACATGATTTTTTTGGCATGAGGATTTAATCAAGGTTATTGCATTGCATTTGATTATTTGTTCTCACTGTCTTGAGAGAACAGACCCTCACCTTTGACAATGACTTTTTGAAGAGATCAGGGCCGTTTTCTGTAGAGTGTCCCACATTTTGAATTGTCTGATTGTTTCTTTTTTCCTCTATTTTCTATAAATTGGGAGCTAGGTCTAAAAGCTTATTCAAAGTTAAGCATATTTGGCAAGAAGGCCTCACAGGTACTTCATTTTTGTCCTATCAAAAGGCAACTACTGCCTGGCCAGTGTGCTCAGTGGTTGCAGCGTCGATCTGTGCACCAAAGGGTTGAGGGTTCAATTCCCAGTCAAGGGTACATACCTGGGTTGCAGGTTTGATCCCAGGCCCAGTCGGGATGTGTGTGGGAGGTAACCCATCGATGTGTCTCTCTCTTTCTATCTCTCTCTCCCTCTCTTGTTTTCCTCTCCCTCTTCCTCCCTCCCTTCCACTGTCTCCAAAAATTAATGGAAAAATATCCTTCAGTGAGGATTAACAACAACAGCTAAAGCAACTACTATCCAGTTCCTCCACTCACTATTCCTAATGCTGAGTTTCACCTCTTGGTTAAGTGCTCCATTGTAAATTCTGTTTTCCTCTTCACAGTTCGTAAGCAACTGGGGGGAAGGGAGTGATGCTTTGACACCGTGCGGAAATCCTGCTTCCCAGCACTCTTCTGACCTGATGATTTTAGCATGTGTTAGTTGCTTGGGCTGCAGTAACAATGCACCACAGCCTTCAGCAACTCGGCGTTTTTGTGTTTCAGTTTTAGAGACTAGAAGCCTGAAATCAAGGTGTCTGCAGGGTTGGCTTCTTTTGGGGGAGGATTCTGTTCCAAGGCCTCTCTCCGTGGCTTGTAGATGGCTGCCTTTCTGTGTCATAATCTCCTCTAGGTGTGCCTGTGCCAAAATTTCCTCTTCATATGGGATTAGGACCTTCCTGTTAAACTTTATTCTGTCTTCACATAAAATGGCATTCTGCAGCACAGGGGTTAGGCCTTCAACATATGGATTTTGGGGGACACAATTCAACCTGTAACAACATCCATTCCTGACTCTTGCCATAATCCATTCTTTATGAGGGTCTCGGGTTGGGTTCTCAGGGACACAGATTCTGAGATGCAGATTTGTGTGCTGGTGTGTCAGGGACCATGCTTGGTGACACCTGGGAGAGACTAAGAGCAGCAGGTTGGGCTGAGAGAGAAGTCGAACTGCAATGCAGTTGTAACAAAGGCCTCGGCCTCCGCTGCAGGCAGCTCTGGAAGGGGATGATCCTTCAGAGATGTTGCAAATTGAGGCAAAGGACTAGGCCTTTGTACCTCTTTATCAAATAAGCATTGGATGCAGGGTCCCCAGGGAGGGGCAAAACCTTGGGCAGGGCAGCCTCCTTCCATGGAGGGCAATGCCTGGGGAGACTCAGATGTGACCTGTTTGGTACCAACAGTGCCAGCAGTTGGGGAAATGAGTGCGTGGGTCCTACAGGGAGGCTTGAGGCAGGTGCCTGGATGCCTAAGGATTACAAAAGGGTGATTTCCCCCCAAATCTACATTTATTAGCTGGCACTCTTCCAAAAAGAAAAGCTTTCTCTCATCAACTGGAAATGAATTATAGTTCTTTCTAAAAAGACAGGGTGGGTGCACCACGGTTTGTTATCCATTTGTCTTCGTGCACAGTCTTGTTGTAGTTATGCCTTGATTGTTGTAGGATCACTGGGAGGAATTGACCTCCAGGCCAATTGGCAGTGAGAATCAGCTGTGTCTGCAGTGGGAGAACTTCTGTGCTGAAGACACCCTTCTGGGGAAAGACTTGCTTCAGTGGGGCTTTGGTGCTAACTGAGTCTGCGCCCTGACTGTGTCCCTTATGGATCTGAGGAGTTGTGATCTGGATGGTCCCACTCTGACCACTGGGTACACTGGCTCTTGGATCTAAGGAGGTGCTAATTTAGCCTCTGCCTGCGGTTACACAGCAGGAGCTACAAAGAGAACTGCAGATTCCCCATCCTTTTTTGGAGTTTGGAGGTGCCCTGATGAGGCCCAGCTGTGAAGCAATGCAAGCTGCTGTGGGGCCTTGGGCCTTCTCTTGGAAGTTCTGGGTCTGTCTGGCCCAGCTGCAATTTGTTAGGTAATTTTCAGGTTGCAAAGGGCCAGGGCATTCATATGCAAAAGCCTCTGCCGCAGCCTGGGTGGGGCGGGGTCTCAGGGAATCAAAGGGCGGAGGAAGCAGCTATGGCGGATCCTCAGCCCTGCCCTAAGGGACTGATAATTGCTGCAAGCACCTCTGAGGGAAAGCCGCCCTCAAGTTCAGAGTTCTGCCTGCTGCCAGACAGTCCAGTTTCTCCCCGTATGAGTCCTGGGTCCCCAGAGACTTCCCAGAACCGGAGTTTAGAGCTGTCGGGAGCTTGTGACTCCCTCCCGATTCAAAAAGACAGCTGAGTCCTCAGGTGCCAGCCCCTTACCGCGCACGTGAGCCTCTGTACCTCTGCACTTTACTTCCGCAGCTCCTCTGGCTCTCAGTGTGCTTTTCTCTTTCCTTCTAGTTGTAGAATTTCCACTCAGCCAGCCTTCCTGTAGTTCTGGATGATGTCCGTTTTGTCTTTTCGTTGTATTTTTGAAGTTGTTGTGGGAGGCAGCAATTTCCCAGTGTTTACCTATGCCGCCATCTTAGTTTCTCCATTTGTCTTCTGATGGGCGCTTGGGCTGTTTCCAAATCTCGGCTATTGTAAATAACGCTGCAATGAATATAGGGGTGCATACATTCTTTCTGATTGGTGTTTCGGTTTTCTTAGGATATATTCCTAGAAGTGGGATTACTGGGTCAAATGGGAGTTCCATATTTAATTTTTTGAGGAAACTCCATATTGTTTTCCACAGTGGCTGCACCAGTCTGCATTCCCACCAGCAGTGCACGAGGGTTCCCTTTCCTCCACATCCTTGCCAATACTGTTGTTTGTTGATTTATTGATAATAGCCATTCTGACAGGTGTTAGGTGATAGCTCATTGTGGCTTTATTTTGCATTTCTCTGATGGTTAGAGATGTTGAGCATCTTTTCATGTCTTTTGGCCTTCTGTATGTCGTCTTTGGGGAAGTGTCTGTTCAGGTCCTCTGCCCAAGTTTTAGTTGGATTGTTTGTTTTTTCTGGTGTTGATTTTTATAAGTTTTTTATAAAAAGCTCTGGTACACAGTAGAAAACTATTCAGCTGTAAAAAAAAAAAAAAAGAAGGAAATCTTACCTTTGTGACAGCATGGATGGAGCTGGATTGTATTATGCTAAGTGAAATAAGCCAGTCAGAGAAAGACAAGTACCATATGATCACTGACATGTGGAATCTGATGAACCAAAAAACCCCTAATGAACAAACTATAAACAGACTCAGATACAGAGAACAGACTTACAGCTGCCAGAGGGGAGGGGGGTTAGGGGACTGGGTGAAAAAGGTGAAAGGATTAAGCAGGAAAAAAACAACAAACCAAACTCATAGACACAGACAGTAGTGTAGCGATTACCAGAGGGAAAGCTGGAGGTAGCAGGGGGGCGGTGGGGGGGACATTGGAGGGGAAAGGGGATAAATAGTGATGGAAGGAGACTTGACTTGGGGTGGTGAACACACAATACAATATACCAGTGGTTTTCAACCTTTTTCATCTCAACTACTAAAATTCTGCGGTACACACAAAATATATTCTTTTGCTGATCTGACAAAAAATAGGCATGTTTTTGATTCATTCACACCAGAAGGCTATCATTGCATTGGCTGTTGTCATTTTTTTATTTGACAATCCAAGGGAAAAGAGGTCGGTGCCCCCTGACTAGTCAGGTACCACATGCTTTAAAATTTCTTGCAGCACACCCGTTGAAAATCACTGCACTATGCAGATGGTGTATTATAGAATTGCACACCTGAAATCTGTATAATTTTATTAACCAATGTCACTCCAAATAAATTTAATTTAAAAAAAAAGACAAGGTGAATGCTTAAATCTTTTCCCTCCACCAATTTTCCAGGTAAGGAGTTGATAGCATTCAACTGTTCTCAGGGGTCACATATACTTTTGCTATTGAGGGCCTTTTCCACCATAAAAAAAGCCTAGAAATTATATTTTACAGCTGTGTTGGTATAAATGTAACCTAGGCTGGATTTATTATCATATTCATTTACTTCTGAAGATAACATACTGTGGGCTCTCGGTGCTGTGTCTCCTGTGCCTGTGCCGTTAGCTCCAGATCAGGAGCCCAGCAGGTTATAAACGAACAGGATTGATCCCGTGTGTGTGTGTGTGTGTGTGTGTGTGTGTGTGTGTGTGTTGAATGGGATGACCATCTAAAGGAAGGGACATTTAGGTCCAGCAGAAAATGTCCATGTAGGAAAGGGAGGTGGCTGGGTGTTGCCAGATGTTTTCACTTTTTCAGGAGAAACCAGAAATAGAGATTTTAAAATTTGAAATCATCTATTTTTAATTGTTGGCTCAGTTTTCTAAAAAAACCTGTGGCCAATTGCAGCCCGAGGGCTGCCTGTCTGAGGAGCTGGAGGCCGTGAGGATCCTTAGGGAGGGCTGCTGACCATTTCCATACTCAGTACCTTGCAGAAAGCCGGGCACATGGAATGTGCTCATACATACTTGCCGAGGAACGAATGAATGAATAGCGACATTTTACTAACGCAACTTATTAAGATTAGGTTGGATTTTATGCATCAAAACCAATGAAGACCAGAAAAGTAGGTACCGGATTGTGCTGCAAAGAAAACAAAACTGCCTTGGGTTTTTCACAGCAACTTAGAGACATGGCAGGAGTAAAAATGTGTGGTGAAAACCCTTGAAGCCAGTTTGTGAACTAGGTCATAGGTCAGGCTGCCTCAGGATGCTTTACTAATCAGAGACTCAAAGGGGGTTTCGTGATAGAATGCAGAATTATTATATTTTTGACTTTTTGAAAAATTTAAGGGAGAAATATTATTGTGGTGGAAAAAAACACACAATCTTGCAAAGACTGTTTTGTCATTTTTTCCTTGGGGGGAACCAGATACTCCTCACTGGTGAACATTTTCCCTCTCTACCTTCTTGGTTGCTAGATGGCAGGAGTTTGGTCAGAATCCACTGAGTTCATGTTAAGGCCCAGGGAGGACCCTGTCTGGTCAGACGAGAGGGGGAGGAGGGTAAAAAGAGTCCTGAAGAGAAATGGGGACGGAGAGAAAGCAGGGCCTCCTAGAGGCTTTCTCTCCATTTTTCACTATAATTCCCAGCTCTTTTGTCTCAGACATAAAAGCAACAGCGGTGCCTTGGGCTTTTCCTTAAGATGAGCCTTCAGGGCTCGGCGCTCAGCCCCCTGAGGATCTGGTATCTCGACCCAGTCTTCATGCTTCCCTGCTGCTGGGGTGCCTGCTGACTCCGCGTAAACCTCTGGGTCCTGCACTGCAGCCACCAGCTGTCTTACTTCCACAGAGAAATTGCTCATTAGAGATGTGTGTGTGTGTGTGTGTGTGTGTGGGGGGGAGGGGGAGGGGGGAGGGAGTATAATGACACCACCCATAATTACCCAGGTATTTCAGATGACGATGCTAGAACTTACTCTTTTTTCTCCCATTTCCCCCAAACTGACCAGTTTGGGTGCTGTTTTTAATTGTAGCCTACCTTTAGAGGGACCAACATTTTTGATACTATAATTTGCCACTTATGGTCACTAATGAGCACGTACATAGCTATTGCAGTGTAAAATATATGTGCACACACATCGTTCTCTTACACACACACACACACACACACACACACACACACACACACACGCTTGTTGCCCAAAAGAAAAGACTGAATAGTTAATGGAAAAGGCAATTGGCATACCCATAGTGCAGTAAATTGTCATCTTTGTACTCAATTATGCCTAATTCTAATTTTGATCGTTGTGTTTTGAGTTTGAGTGTTTGAGAGAAAAGAGGTGGATGATGGAGGTTATCCTGAATCACAGACTCTGAGAAGGTTTGCTCTTCCCAAATTCACCTCAGAGAACCTGGGAGGGCTGGGCCCAGGGTAAGGAAAGAGTCATTGTTTAGACCTGGGGCATCCTTTGCCCTGAAGGCCCTGCTTCCTGGTGATCCTGCCTCAGCCTGGCAGTGGTTGCCTAGTGATGCGAATAATGAAGTTTTCAGAAATGTTTGAGATATTAGTATTTGCTAAATATCTTATGTACATTTTCATTTGTCTCACAACAACTGTTTGAGGTTTGCTTGTTTCACAGATAAAAGAGACTAAGAAAGAGTAAAATGGCACCCCCCACCCCCCCACCGCCCCGGCTAGGAAATGGCAGGTGGGCAATGGCAGGTACCTTGTGCACCCCCCACTTGTCTGTATAAGGAGCCTGCATTCTGATTTTTTTGTGGGTTTTTTTGCATCTTTAATAAATAAAATGTTAAGTGATTGGCGGCCCCAAATATATGGCTCCTGTTACATGTGTGGCCACTCTGAGTAGATGACAGAACAGTGTTAGTCTACAGCATTTTCTTTAAAAAAAAAGTTTTTATTGATTTTAGAGAGAGAGGAAGCGAGAGGGAGAGAGAAATATTGATGTGAGAGAGAAACATCGATCGCTGCCTCCGACAAGTACCCCAACTGTGGATCGAGCCTGCAACCTGGACATGTGCCCTGACCAGGAATCGAACCAGCGACCTTTCCATGCACTGGACAACGCTCAGCCACCTGAGCCACACTGGCCCGGGAGCCTTCTTTTTTGTTTGAGTTACAAATAGTGTGGTGCCATAGCAGGGCAGTAACAAGTTATGCATAATTTTGTGTTTCTTAGTGATCTGCTATGACTTTCATTCTAATTTTCATAGAAGCTGTAAGTCAACCAGGAAAAGTAGCATTTACCCAGGACTTCAGTGCAATCTAAGTAGACCTAACCGAAGGCAGAAAGGATGCTTGAGGAAGATAGGCAGTGCATGCCAAATGCGTGAAATGTATCTTCTCTCTCTCCCGTTCCTTTTCCGCCAAATCTTCCTGGACGATGTGGGCAGTTGCTTAAAGATTCACGCCGTGGGAGCAGAGACCGTGTCTTCCTGCAGCACGTGTGCAGCACGGTGGAAAATGTATTAGCAAGAGGAGGTGGGGCTCGCACCGCGGGGCTGTTGGTGATTGTCAGCTCAGTAGAATTAGGCTTTACTAGGAAAGAGAAGCCCTGTGCTTCTCAGCCTGCAGGCTCCAAGACCCTGGGAAAATGTTCTGTTTTTAAGAGAATTGTTGAAATCGTACCTAGGAGGACGTTGCCTCAGAATCTCAAACTTTTTATACCCAAACCTTTATTTTATTTTTAATATATTTTTTATTGATTTCAGAGTGGAAGGGAGAGGAAGAGAGAGAAAGAAACATCAATGATGAGAGAGAATCATTGAGTGACTGCCTCCTGCACACTCTACACTGGGGATCGAGCCTGAAACCTGGGCATGTGCCTTGACCCGGAATTGAACTGTGCCCTCTTGTTCATATGTCAACGTTCAACCACTGAAGCCATGCTGACCAGGCTACACCAAAACCTTTAAAGGGAAGATGAAAGGCCTAACTGAAATTCTCTAAAACACTACTTCATGAGATGAGTGGCCGTAAAGGGTCTTACCCTGCCACTGGCAGCCCCTTATCAGGCCTTCTCTCTGGGAGGTGGCTGGTCAGCTGAGCACGCTGGGACCCTGGACCTGTAGCAGCAGCACTGCCTGTGAACTTGTTAGGATCAAAATTCACGGGTCCCTCCCAGTCCTTTGTTCAACTTGTTTATGAAATAATTTTAGAGATAAATCACCCCTACAGCTCCCCATGTAACCAGAAAAGTATGAAGAAGCAAGCACCGGTGCAGTCATACCAGGAGAATGAACAGGGAAGCTTTCAAGAAGAACTTTCCTGAGAAATTAGAGGAGGGTTCTCTGCTGCGGCACTACTGAGGTTTTGACCATGATCATTCTTTGCTGTAGAATTGGCATTGGGCATTGTAGGAGGCTTAGCAGCATCCCCGGTCTTTACCCACTAGGTGCTAGTAGCAGCCTTCCAGTTTTGGTTTGTGATAATTGACAATGTCAGTTGTCTGAAGACTTTGCTAAATGTCCCTGGAAGGGGGAAGGAGGCAGAGTCACCCACCCCTTGGAGAGCCCAGGCTTAGAGTGGTGCAAGTGAGCGCTATTGTCTTCAGAGGAGGTTGTCGGGAGGGATATTTTACAGAGGCAGTGGGCGGCATTCATAACAGGATAGTAATAGGTGCCAGTGCTCGCTGCTCACTAGGCATGGCTTGTGTTTTATATACCTCTTTTAATCTTTACAACAAATCTATGCTTGTTGTAAAGCAAGTACTATTTCCCCCACTTTATGGATGAAGAAACCAAGGTTTAGAGATTAAGTCACACTGAGAAGTGATATGCTAGGGGTTCAATCCCAGGTCCTTTTTTTTTTTAATATATATATATATATTATTGATTTTTTACAGAGAGGAAGGGAGAGAGATAGAGAGTCAGAAACATAGATGAAAGAGAAACATCGATCAGCTGCCTCCTGCACACCTCCTACTGGGGATGTGCCCACAACCAAGGTACATGCCCTTGACCGGAATCGAACCTGGAACCTTTCAGTCCTCAGGCCGACGCTCTATCCACTGAGCCAAACCGGTTACGGCAGGTCCTTTTCACCATTATGCTGTATTGCCAGTCATATACCTGTATGGATATACGTATCTCTATCTATGGGTCTTTTGGCCTGTCCCTATCTACCTTCCAAATCTGGGAGGGACTGGAGAGGGCCAGAGCCAAACTGTGACTTTCAAAACATTTGAGCTGGTACCAAAAGCAGGTACCCAAACAAGGTGTCTTCTGCCATTGCAGCCCCCCCCCTTTCCTTCCTTCCCGGTGCCCAGGAGCCTTCAGCCTCTGCCTGCTCCCCCCATCTCTCCCCTTCCCTCAGTGGAAGACAGCTCTGTGTGCTTATCGTGTCCTCTCGCAGAGCTCCGCTGCGCACCCGCCAGGCTCCTGGATATCAAAGGCTCTGCTCTTCAGGGCCTGGAGGGCAGCTCGTGTCATCAAAGGGAGCTGCTGGGAAAGCAGTGCTGACTGGACCCAGACTTCACAGGAAAGAACAGCCCGATCTCTTCTGATCCCAAGCCCCTCGGGTGCCAGGAGCTCTGCAGAGGTTGGTGTCTGGGTGGCTTTGTAAGCGCAGGTAGTGGAAGTGGGGTTCTTGTGATGCCACAAGGAAAGCATTCCAGGAGATCCACGTACGGGAGATGGTGGCGTGGTAAGATTTATTTGTGGCACCGGATGCAAAATCAAAGGAGTGCCCCTGGGTTTCCAAAGTCTCATCTCCTTCATCCCACCGTGAAAAAGTCCACTCTTGCCCTCATCAGACCCAGAAATAGGGCCAGTGTCCAGAGATTCCGTGCCATGTTAAAGCTTAGTCCTTTGGTGCCCACACAGTCTGCCAGGGGTCCAAGGCGGCTGCTAGACCTGCATGGTTGCTATGAAGAGTATCTCAAATCTTCCCGTTCTTGCACTAGCCTTGCCTACTCTGGCCAATGACCTGTTCCCAGGTGTGACTAACAGACAAGTACCTTCCCTCTGTCACCCAGACTTTACTGGGCTTGAGTCTACTCTCCCCCTGTCCAGTCCCTTCCTGTGGCCTCCTGGGGAGTGTTAACCCACAGTTTCCTGGCAAAGCGGCACAAATGGCATGCCTATACTACTTGGCCTTCCCTTTGCTCCTTTCCAGTTATTCATAAGTAGGTTAAATTACAACGGTATCATTTTGGGCCTCAGCTATCTTCAGCTGAAATTAATCTCTATGCCACTGTGGCACATCCTGGGGAGACTCCTTCTGAAGCCCCACAGGGTATATACCTAGAAGTGGAGTTGGTGGGAAAAATGGTAAGTCTATATTTAACTTTTTGAGTAACCAAACATTACCATGGTGGCTGCATGATTCTACACTCCCACTAGCAGTGCACAAGGGTTCCAGTTTCTCCACATCCTCACCGACACTTGTTATTTTCTGTTTGTTGAGTTACAGTAGCTGTCTTAGTGGCTGTGATGTGGGCAGATACAGGCTTGTTATCAGATCCTCTTCTCCAGCCCAGACTTTGTATTTGGGGGTCCTTATGCCTAGATCTTGCCTCCTCCTCATCCTCTAGGGATTAGCTTAATCCTCACTTCCTCTGCAAAGTCTTCTCTGTGCCTGCAAACTAAGTTATCACCCTTTTAAACTCTCATATCATTCGGTTTATTTCCTCCACAGCACTTGCCTTACTTTGTATTTATATAATAAGTAATTTACTTTTCAAACTCCTGTTTGAAAAGGAAGGGGCGGTGTTTGTGGGGTCCCCTTGTGAAGCTAGTTCTGAGCTCAGTGCCCCGTCCATAATAGGAGCTCAGTAAATGGTCTCATGAGGCCTTCCTTGGCTTGCCTGATGCTCATGTTTATGACAAGCTGAGGCTGACCTGAATGCAGGATGATGGTGAGCGTGTTATTATAAGTAAACTTGCTAGCTGGTGATGGCTGAATAGAAAACGGGTTTGACCTTCAGTTTGTGTTTTGAGCTGACTGAAAGGTCATGATGCATTGAAGTTCCTCCCATTAGAATTAAGACAGCCTCTAGGGTCCCGCAGCCAGCAGGGTGTTCAGAGTATGTGCTCTTCCTATCTTAGATTCACTTTCTGTCTAGTTTTCTTCATCAGTAAAATGGAGATCATAATATTACCTACCCCCCTACACATGAGGTGAGTACAGCATCGAACGAGTTACTATGCATAAAGTGCTTAGAACAAACAGGGTCTGGCGCATAGAAAGCTCTCAGTCAACAGTAGCTATTAATTTTCACTCTGATTCTAGAGAGACGAAGGCAATAAACAAGGGTTAAAGAGCTCCGCCAGTTGCTTCCTTTGTCTAGTTCTCAGGGATGGGTCTTGAAGGGGACTGACCATCTCTCTCTCTGGTCAGGTCCAGAAGTAAGGGAGTTTTAATTTTTGGTTCTTAGCCTTTTGGCAGTCCTTAGCATTTCTCTAGGAGTGTTCTTTGGTTGTGTGGTCCAGAGGGGGTCTCTACAATCAGTCTCTGAACATTGTCCCAGTAGGGACTCAGGATACATGGGAGGTTCTGCTTTCCCCTGTGGATGCCAAAAGGGCAGTGGATTCTCCTTCTGTTGCTGGCAGCTAGAGCTTGGGTTTGTGAGCCAATCATTGGCATTTAGATGCTTCTGCCTTGGAACCTTGGGTCTTGATAGATTCAGACGTAGGCATAAGGCCACACAGACTCTTGGCAGCTGTGGAAGATGACAGGGTCTGTGGTATAACATAAGTACCCAGTCACCCCAAGAGTCCAGGGGTGATGATGCCTATGGTGGCATCCTAGGCAAATGGTTGATTTTTGTTTTGTTTTGTGACATGTCTATTTAATTTCACAGAGAAATTACACAAAATAATAAAATCTAATAGGAATTAAGTAATTTTTAAAAATGTATTTTTTGATTTCAGAGAAGAATGGAGGCAGAGAGAGAGAGAGAGAGGAGAGAGAGAGAGAGAGAAAGACATCAACGATGAGAGAGAATTATTGATCAGCTACTTCCTGCACACCCTTACTGGGGATCGAGCCTGCAGGTGCCCTGACTGGTAATTGAACTGTGACCTCCTGGTCAACCACCAAGGTCAAACTCCTATTTTGCCTTTACCAGGTGGTTGAGGTTGACGCTCACCCACCAAGCCACAATGGCTGGGCAGAATTCAGTAATTTTTAAATAACTGATTTATAGAGCTATAACTTATTCCATACAACCAATCTATTTCAAGTGTACAATTCATTGGTTTTTAGTATACTCATATAATTGTGCAATCATTACCAAAATCAAGTATAGAACATTTTTATTACCCTTTACTCCCCAAACCCTGTATCCATTAGCAGTCATTCCCCTCTCCCCCTGCTCTCTCCAGGCAACACAAATCTACTTTTTGCTCGTATAGATGGCAAATTGTTCCTAAACCAGGACTTCCCTTGGGAGAAGATTCATATTTTAGGCTTGCATTAGTTACCTATTGCTACTGAACAAACTACCCCAAAATTAGCAGCTTAAAACAACATACATTTATTTTCTCACAGTTTTTATGGAGTAGGAGTTCAGGTGCAGCTGAACTGGGTCCTCTGCTTTTAGATGCCTCTCATGAGGCATCATGTGTTGGTCAAGGGTCTTACCTAAAGGCTCAATTAGGGAAGGATCTGCTTTCACTCTCACTTACCTTGTTGCTGGCAGGACTCGGTTCCTTGAGGATTGTTGGACCGAGGGCCTCATTTCCTTGCTGGTTGCTGAGTGGAAGCCACCCTCAGCTCCTTAGCCAGCGTGAGAATTTGCTAGGACTTACGATGGGGTTATGACCTGACAAATTCTTTGTAAGTTGAAAATGAGTGTAATACACTTAATCGACTGAACATCGTAGCTTAGCCTACCTTAAATGTGCTCAGAGAACTTACATTAGCCTGAAGTTGGGCAAATATTCTGAGTTTCATCTAAAGAGTAATTGCCTTTCTCTTCTCACCAGAAGCAGGGGACACAGATAGGCATTTTGTACACTTAATGAGATACAAAACAAAAACAAAAACAAAATCCAAAAACTGCCAGCAACGCTATATTGAATTGTTTATCCTTATGGTCATGGGGCTGGCTGGGAGGTGTGACTCACTGCCACTGCCCAGCACCACGAGAGAGTATTGTTCTGTATATCACTAGTCCAAGAAAGGATCAAAATTCAAAATTTGAAGTACAGTTTCTACTGGATGCATATCGCTTTTGCACCATCATAAAGTCTAAAAATTATTAAGTAGGACCATCATCAGTCAGAGACCATCTGTACTTGCCCACTATTCTGCAGTTTTGTGAATCTGGTTTCTATTGATCTAGTTCCTTTATCTGTGAGCTATTAGCACTGCTAATGACTCCTTTTTTTTCAAAGTTGTGTCTGAATACTTTACTACCTCAGAGCCAGCTAGCCAGCATACATCAAAAACTAGTTTAGATGTTAATCTCCACAAAGATCATAGAAGAGAAGTTAGGAACCCTCAAATTAGCCTTATCAAAATTGTTAATGGAACAGCCCATAAATTCTCCTATCTAACCCAGGGTTTTTCCAGTTTATCCTCATTTTGGCTATGACTAGAAGGTTATATGCGTTCTTTCTTAAAGGGTCTGCAGAATTTTAGTATCAGACATCCAGTGCCAACTAGCTTAAACAAGAAAAGGGAATTTGTGGTCTCACATAACTAGGAGAACTACTGGGGTGGCTCACAGGAGCAGAAGAACTGCAGAGCTCCAGGGCGCGCAACCAGTGGCTCCGTGCGGGCAGTTCTCTCTGAAGCTCTTGTTAACATCTCATCATCTTTGTGTCTCGCTTTCTTGGCCTCATTGTTCGCTATTGCAATCATGCCTCCATATGTGACTTTTAGTTTTTCAGCCAGAAGAGAAAGAAGGGTGGGGTCTGGTCTTTAGTCCCAATGCCAGGAAGACGGGATACTATGCTAGGCCAGGCCTGGGCCACATGGCCATATTCCTGTTGTCAGAAGAAGGACCACGAAAAAAAAACTACTGCTCAGTACAGGCTCTGGCTCAAGCCCGTTGTCAGTGCCCCCTACCCCAGGCATAGACAGATCAACCTTGTAAATGATCCCTGAAATATTCAAAATCCCCGAAAAGGAGAAGACAGTGCCATAGGCTATGGTAAGGCCCTGCCTGGGAACTGTGGCTTGGGGGAATTCTGTTTTGGGTTTTCACAGAGTCTTAGAATTCATTTCATTGCACCCAAGGTCCACTGTTTTACCTATTGGTAAAATAGAGTCACACTGAATTTTTCCAGTATTGATTGTACTTGTTCCCTAACTACTTGACAGTTGAAAAAAAGTTATTGATGGGGATGTGAAGGCCAGGGATGAATGGAAAATAGCTGCCCCAAGGTGGGGGAAGTGAGGGCATATGCTGGGGGGTAGGGGAGGCCAGGGGGAGGTCAATGGGGGGGGGGGGAAGAAGACATATGCACTACTATTTGTAATACTATATTTTTTTAAATATTTTTTATTGATTTTTTTACAGCGGGAAAGGAGAGGGATAGAGAATTAGAAACATTGATGAGAGAGAAACATCGATCAGCTGCCTCCTGCACTTCCCCTACTGGGGATGTGCCCGAAACCAGGGTACATGCCCTTGACCGGAATCGAACCTGGGACCCTTCAGTCTGCAGGCCGACGCTCTATCCACTGAACCAAACCGGCTAGGGCCTATTTGTAATACTTTAAACAACAAAATAAAAAATAATAAAATAAAGAAAAAAGAAAGAAAATAACTGCCCATTTCATGGGCTTATGACCAAGGTTAAACTACATTAACAAAAGAGGCCAGAGCCTCGCCAGCCTTGATCAGTGGTTGAAGGTCGACTTATGAACCAGGATGTCATGGTTCGATTCCTGGTCAGGCACATGCCTGGGTTGCGGGCTCAATCCCCAGTGGGGGGCGTCAGGAGGCAGCCGATCAATGATTCTCTCTCATCATTGACCTTTCTATCTCTCTCTCCCTCTCCCTCCTTGTATAGTTATAAAGCACCTCTATTATTGGAATTTTTTTCCAACATAAAATATTTTAAAAAGCGGCCAGAACTTTTTATTTACTACTACCCTCTGTGATTTATGGGCATATTGTTGACTTTTGTTTCTAACCTTTCAAGTAAGGAATATTTGACAAGTTTATGAAATTCACATGTATTCAGAGACTCATTAATCTTAGTGCCAGGGTAAGGCTTGTTTTTAGACCCATGGGATCTTGGATCTTGATCTTGGATTGAGATCAAGATCAGTCAGACTTGACTTTTAGAAGAAGTAATGTTGTGCTCCCTTTAAATATGTATATTGACACTGGAGTAATCCTACTAATTCTTTCAAGGAAGTACTACAGTGGGGTCTCTGTAGGGAACTCCTCTCGGTCTAGGACCCTTCACAGTTGCTTGGGGATGTACTTACAGCTGATCACTTGTTCTTTGGTGGTTCTTTATGGAGGGCCCTGACTGTGCTAAGTGATAGAAGCAATTGTGTAGGATAATCTGCCTGATCCTACATACTTAGAGCTGATTTAGGGTTTTACCCCAAGTAAGGAAACAGCTCACTTCTAAATTTAGATTGGGATCCAGTATTAAGGATGGCAGTATAGAGAAGATAAAACCTACTTGATATCTCCCAGCAGCCAAGGGGCATGTAGAGGGTGGGAACTTGGTTCTTGGTTTAGACAGACTTGGGTTTGACTCTTAGCAAAGACACCCCCTAGCTTTGTGACATTGGGAAATTAGTTCACTTCTTTAAGCCTCTGTTTTCTCATCTGTAAAATGGGACTGATACAAACCCAAAGGGATTGTTTGATGTGTTTTAATAAGATAATCCAAGGAAGACATTTAGCACTGTATGGGCACATTGCTTGAGAATCACTGTGAAAAATTGTAATAACCTTAGGAATCATGATTTTTTGGTCCCTGTGTGTCGTCTTTCCATCATGCACTTATGACCTTTCCCAAGTCTCCATACACAGAGCAAACCACCACTACCACCTGAGGGCAGGGCATGAGGTCTTCAGCAGAGACTTTAGAACCAGGGTGACATGCAGGATTTACATGCAGGATTCAATTCTCAGAGATCCAGTTCCTCAGCTGCAAAGTGAGACAGTAACACAGGTTGTGAGGGTTAGAGATGATAATGAGCTTTTAAAAAATTGGTTGGCATTTGAAAAATTCCTTATCTGGCCATCTCTGTGAGTCCAGGCCATGGTGGCGGTTTAAGTGAGGATCTCTAGAAGACAAATCTTAGCTGTCCCTGATGTCAGTGTTTTCCTACTAGCCCTGAGCCAGACTTCATTGCTTTCAGTTCTGGCCTGCATGATTTCCTTCAAACCAAGGTCGCTGGAGCCATGATAATGGGCACTGACACTTGGAAATATGCTCTTCAGATAACTCATCCTGGCATGATTGCCAATTAAGAGGCAACAGAGAGATCACTGTCAGCCCCACTGAGGGGGGATGTGTAAGACTGAACTACAAATGCACACTAATATGGTTGTGATTTTGCATCAAGACTGGCAAGAGACATTAGCAAAGAAAAGATTTGTTTGATATAGAAAAAATAATGTTCAAAGGTCAAAGTTTCTTGAGGAAGGTTCTCTTCGCTTCTGTCTGGTACCGGAAAGCTACAAATCAATAAAACGTCTGCGTTTTCCCAAGTTATTCATTCTTCGTATCGCAGATTCTTCCCCTGACACCACTGCACATGAGTCCCTGTTCAGGAGAAGAAAAGCATGGGGATGTTTAAAAGCTCTGTGCCATCTGCTGACATTGTCCCTGCTTGTGCCTTGCAGCCTACTTCTGCTTCCTCCTGACTGCTCTGGGTGTGACAGCTGGTGCCCATCGCTTGTGGAGCCACAGGTCCTACAAGGCCAAGCTGCCTCTGAGAATATTTCTGGCTGCTGCCAACTCCATGGCTTTCCAGGTAGGGATGGTGCACATTCCTCCACACACATTCTAGAGTCTAGACTCAGTGCTCTGACCCCAAGCACTCCCTGCCTCTCCCGAGTTTTAGCTCCTTGGAGCTTTACATACTGTAAAATGTCACCTGAGGACTGCGTGGCTCAAGACATGCTGAACCACAGAGGAGGAAGGAGATACCTTCCTCCAGAGTCCAAGCCCTCCATATGCCCCGAAACCCTCTATTTTTGTCTAGCTCTAATGAGAGCCAAGTTCCGTGTTGAGTATGCTATGTACATATTGCATTTGATCCTCCCAGTAACCCCATGCATTAGGTGCTGTGTGTTCCTGTTTTACAGATGAGGAAACTAAGGCTTAACAAAGTTAAAGAACGAATCTCAGGGAAGGTGGGGGAGGGTGGATGGGTGGGAAATAATCAACTAAAGACCTTGTATGCATATATGCAGAACCCACGGACACAGACAATAGGGTGCTGAAGGCCTGGGGTGGGGGGTGGGGGTGGGGGGCAAGGGGCAGGTTGGACGGGGCCAATGGGGGGGGGGGGAGGAGACATATGTAATACTTTCAACAATAAAGAATTATTTAAAAAACCAAAAAGAATGTAGCCAAATTATATGACTGAAAAATGGAACATCTAGAGTAAGCAAATTCGGGTCTGATACAAAGCCATTACTCCTACAAAATATACTTTTGAGGTCCCCCTCTAAGTTTGTAGTGGAAAGTCCATTCAATATGGAGTCGAAATACTCAGGATTTGAGTCTGCTGGTTGCTAGTTGTGTATCACTTACTCATCTCCAGTTTCTTCATCTGTAAAAATATGAATGTGACTTCACTCCCAGAGCTGTTACAAAACCATTGAAAATTTCAAGGAGCTATAACAATGTAAGAGAGCGTCACTTACACTGCCCTGGGATTGGGCCGTCATTCTCAGGACTGTGCCAGTCCTAGGCTGTTTCCCACCAGCGGGGCCACTTTCTGAACTGCTGGAAGTTTGGATGGATCACGGATCTCTGTTTTCCAGTTCCTCCTCTGATCCAGGCAGGGTGAGTGGAACAACCTGTTCTCAAAGTCTCTGCCCGTATATGAGTGCAGGTGATTCCAGACCCATTGAATTTTCACCCATTGGGAAGAAATGGCAATTCCCCAAACTGCGTTAGGATCCAAGGAAGCAAGTGACCCAGAAGCCGCTCTGTGACTTCAGCCACGCACGTCGCATGGCCACCTCTGCAATGGGCCTCCCATCCCTGTAAGACAGCCTGACCTTCAGCATTTCTCTGCATTGCTCTTGTGTCTAAGAGTCTGAATCCCTATTTAAGGCTTCCCTCCTACAGTTGGAGCATTCGTAAAGCAAATAGGATCTAACACAATAGATCGCGTAGGGAGCACAATTTGTATTCTGAACACCTACTGGTTATAATTCAAGCACCGTCGGGAATTAGAACCGCGGTTCTCGGGTAGAAGCTGTTGGGCACAAAGGAGTGGTTGGCAGCTTCTTGGTTTTATGTTTTGTTCACCTCTGGCATCATGAACTGCGCTGCACTTTGTTTTGACTTCAACCATCTTAGTTCAGTGTTGTGCTCTTTCATCGTAACAGTGAGTTATAATAATAATAATTTAGAAACTCATTGATTCAGGTCTTAGATGCTATTTAGGCCTTAACTCAGTAATTTTCATTTATTTTGTTTAAGCAGCTTATTATTTTTAGCCTCCAATTATACACTCATATAAAGCACCTCTGTTATTGGATTTTCCCCCCAACATAAATAACTTGAAGTTGAGAGCCTAAACCTCTTTCCCACTGAAACTATTTGTTTGTAACTCAGTTTTTTAGAATCTAAGTTTCCTTAATAAAACGTCCCATAATGGAACATCACATGGTGATTTTAAATTTACTTTAGGGAGAAGGTTCATTGTAAGCCCAGGTTCTGGAATAAGTTCTCGGCTCTGCCATTTGCTATATGTGGGCCTTTGTACAGGTGTCTGTTTCTTTAAATGCAGAGGGATCAGGGTAATAATACCTACCTCACAGAGTTGTTGGGAGGATGGAATAATGAACAAAAAAATGCCCAGATTATAGTAGCACTCAGAGAATATCCTTACCCCTCTTCTTTGTTAGAATTGGCACACCATCTCATTCATTTCTGTATTTTAGTGCCTATCCTATGGAAAACCCTCAATGATTGTTTGTTAAATGAATGAGTAGTTTTTAAAAATATTTTTAGAAATCATCAAATGGGAGCCGTGCCTGCGTGTCTCAGGGCCACATTTGTGGTGGATTTTTTTCATTTAACAGGTATTTATTGAGCACCTACTGTGTGGCAGCCACTGAGCTAAGCCACAGTGGGTCTAATGGTTAGCAAACACACAGTCCTTGCCTTCATGGAGCCCTCTATCTAGGGGGATATTAGAATTTCCATACTTTCCCAGTGGAAATGTCAGTGCTCCATGGGTCTGGGGTTTTATAACAATGTCACTTAGGCCAAGTGAGAGGTACTTGTAAGATCAGCAAAGGGCCAGCTCCCATACAGTGCATAACTGTGTCAGAGGAAAAGAATGCAGTCGATCCACACCACTTAACCATAGGAACAGAACCACCTGGGAAAGTAAAAAAATGTGCTGTGATCTGCCAGTCTAGGGTATTGACCTATAGCTCAGAGTCATTGATTTAGTTTCCCTTTGATGCCCCCCTGGATTTTTAAAGATAGTTTCAAGGGCTCTCTTCTGCTTTCTTCCATCAAAATGGTCAAGCCTTTGGCCAAAATGGACAATGCCATGGTCATCTCTGAGGATCAGCAGGGCTTTTTCTAGATGCTACACACAAGATCTTGATCATCAAAAACAATCTTCTTAAAATTGGAACTTAAACATTTGAAATTCCCTTTTCTCTTTCTTTCGTACAGAATGTATGTACTGGGCAGGGGACTCTAGTGAGAAAGGTGGAGGTACTTTTAGTCTGAAAAGATGTCTTTCCACTGATGTCTTTGGGTTTTCCTAGAGACTTCTTCTTAAATAGAGATTAAGGCCTTCAGTCCTTTCATTTGAAATCCCGTTATCATGCAGGAGCCCCGTTGATGTGGAGATAAGGGGAAGCCTCCTGTAGCCCTATGATTGGGTTTCAGTCGTGGTGGTGAGCCCGAGTTGAGTATTTCCCTCCCCACGGTCAGTCAGGCTTTGGTAAAGCCCAGTGGAGTGGGCTCTGGTAAAATAGTTTCTCTTGAGAACAGACCTCACTAAGGAAAATAGAGAGCTTTGTGCAGAGCTGACATTTCAAAGCAGTTACTTTTTTCCTTTTCCTGCTAGAAGAGCAAGGGAATTTTTCCAGCTACTCATGGTGAGAACCTGGTAGGGCCCTTAGAGCTAAAATTCATGAACATGTGGAGCCCCCTAGGACCGAGCCCTCTAGGAGTTTTAAATTATCAAGCTTGTCCACAATAAGCCTCCAGTAATTCATCAATTACACTTTAAAGTATTCCTGCCAGTTCTAGCTTTTGCTCCTGGGCGTCTGCTTCCAGTAGGCTGTGATTCTCTGTAGCTGCCTGTTTGTCTCCCTAGTTTTGGGGGCAGCAGTTTATCTGTGATCTTAATTCTCTGATAGACCTAAAAATTGTTGATTTTCAGTTTGTTTGGCTTTTTTTTTTCTTGTTGCAAGGATAGGAGTGACTACTTCCAAGCTCTCTGCACATCAGACCAGAAAGTGGAAGTTACAGTGTGATTTGTGAATATGTCAAGTAAATCACATGGCCATGGAACGTGAACTTTGGCAGGCATATAACAACAAAAACAACACGTTTTGAGTGCTAACCACTTGCCAACATTTCATGAAGTACATCAGCCATCTGACAATACCCCTACAAAGTAGATATTGTATTGTCCTCATTCAATAGGAGACAAAATGGAGAAAGAAAGAGGCCATGTAACCTGACCAAGGACATACAGATTTGATGACAGAAGGGGGATCCAAGTGCAGATGGCTTGACTCCAGAGTCACTTCTCACTGCTGCTCTAAGGCCTCTCCCAGGGTCCAGGTGTACCTGTACCCTTTCATTTTGCAAATACACCTGGGCTAAGCATTGTTCCCTGCAGTGGAGAACAAGACGGGTGAGGTGCCTGTCCTCAGAACGTGTATCTTATAGTGGGAGAGAGGAGCAAATAAATAAGTAAACAGAAGAATATGAAGAATTTCAACACGGCAGTGTGACAGAGAGTGACAGGGAGGCAGCTTCTTTAGAGAGGATGGTCCGAGAAGACCTCGCTGAGGAGGTGACAGTAGAGCTGAGACCTGAGGGAGAGAACAGGTAGGGGGAGAGCATTCCAGACAGAAGGAGGAGCCAAAGCAAAGTGGGAACAAGTATGGTGCGTCCAACGAAGAGAAGAATGGCCAGTATGGCTGGTTCACTTGAGTGCAGGAGAGGGTCTTAGAAGAGGTCAGAGAGGGGGACAGGGGCCACCCCAGTGCAGAGCTCTGTTGGGCATAGCAAGGAGGTTGGATATTGTTGTAAAAGCCATGGAAAAGCACTGCAAGATTTTAGGGGTGTGACATGGCCTAATGTATTTCCATGGCACAAGGAGGACTCAGACCACGGTCATGAGAGCCCACAGACGTTTGTGCCAGATCAGGATCATAGACCAGCCCCACGCTGGGTCTCTGAGTGTGCACATCGAGGAGGGAAACTTGATGATGATGAGGCGAGGCTCTGGAGGACGGCTGGTGTTCGCAGCAGTGGGAGCAGTTGGTTAGGAGGACAAAAACCTGGGCAGGACACTACTGCCGGCTCGAGAACCCTGAACCTTACGTGGCTCTCTGTGCAGGTTCTAACGCTCACTGCAGACATCCTGTTTCAGCACTTGCCGCCTTTTCTAACCACAAGCCTAGCTTCGGATGCACAGCCTTTCTTGGGCACGTCAGAAACAGGCTTGCCTTTCTCTTTTCAGGCTGGGTGGATGCTGTCGGTTTCCTCCTCCCGTGTAAACAGGCAGCAGCAGAAGTGGTCCTGACCTCGAGGCCCGAGAAGCCTTCCCAGGTGGTTCTGGAAGGTCGCTTGCATGCCTGCCTCAGTGTCTCCTTCCACGGCATTTTGCCTCCTGGCACATTTGGAAGTCAAGTGGAAAAACAAATAGCTTGGCCGTCTTTGAGCAACTCCTGTGCTCATGGTGATGGTGATTTATGGAGTCAGTAAAGCATTATTGTTGTACTCACGCTGCTTTGTAACTCCAGTATTGGCGGTATTGGTGGAGACTCTGACAGATGATGGGGTGGAGGTGGGAGGTGTGTGTGTCTGAGAGAGAGAGACAGAGAGGGTAGGGGAGAGAGAGAGAGAGAGAGAGAGAGAGAGAGAGAGAGAGAGGGAAGAAACTTTCCCAAGGCTGCTGCAGGAGGCACACAGTATTTTGGCATTTTCCATCTGTGCTTACCTGGCAGCATTAACTGTACTTCCTACCAATAAAAAAATGTACCATTAAAATGCCCCACCCCCAAATGTCTCACTTCCTTTTTTGTCTAATCTAGATCAGTGAAAGCAGGTGAGATGAATGAAATCACCTCAAAGGAATGATGAGGTGACAGCCCAGGTAGCCTGAGAAAAGAGAGAGGTTCCATAGAGGACACAGGATGAGCAGGGTTAGCCTGCCTCTCATGTTACCCTCCACAAATATAGCAGAAACTATGCAGATGTTACACTCTGTACACAGATAAATCCTTAGCATTTCAAGGTGATTAAGTTTTAGTAAACAAATATATATAGTAGTATATATGGGCCACAGAGTTTTTATTTAAAGGAATACTTAGTAAAAAAAAAAAAAGAAATACTTAGTAAAGTAGAGGGTATTTTATTTATTTTTATTGATTTTAGAGAGGGGAAGGGAGGGAGGGAGGGAGGGAGAGAGAGAGAGAGAGAGAAACATTGATGTGAGAGATATACATCGATTGGTTGCCTCTTGCATGTGTCCCGACCAGGGATCAAACCCCAAACCTGGGTATGTGCCTGACCGGGAATCGGCCAGGGCTGGAGAGTATTTTTGTAAACAAATAGCTACGAGATTTTATATGTTGATCCGACTCTACATTTATACTGAAAGAAAGGTACGCTTGTTTAAGATGAATTCCACATGCAGTCCTGTTAATTTGAAAGCTATTCTGAAACGTATTTCCAAGGTAACAGTTTCATAAAGAAGATCTTTAGAAGTGCTCAGGCAGGACACCTCTTTAACCCTGCTCTCTCCCCTGCCCATCTCTTTCTTTTCTAGAACCACAGGAGGTTGGAGCTGGGGGACCTTAGAAGTCAAGTCTCATCCCTTTTTTTAAAAAAATATATTTTATTGAGTTTTTACGGAGAGGAAAGGAGAGAGAGAGAGAGAGTTAGAAACATCGATGATAGAGAAACATCGACCAGCTGCCTCCTGCACACTCCCCACTGGGGATGTGCCCGCAACCAAGGTACATACCCTTGACCGGAATCGATTCTGGGACCTTTCAGTCCGCAGGCCGATGCTCTATCCACTGAGCCAAACCGGTTTCGGCTCATCCCTTTTCTGACACCTGAAGAACCTAAGGCCCACACACCTGTGCTTATTTTTATTTATTTTCTCACATTGTCTCCACAAATGTTTATGGGTGTGGAAGGAGCCTGTGTTGCAATGCAGTTCCCTGTCAAGCTGTGCCTCCCTGTACCTGCCACCAGTCACCTGGGCCGAGAGAGCAGTTGTCACTGCTTATTCTTTTCCATTGCTCTCCTGCCAGACACGCTTATGTTGTTGCTTTCTACGTTTTCCAGCCCACTGATTATTTTGCATTTCGGATGATTTCTCTCCCAGTTGCCATTATTTGTATTTTTCCTAAATCAAATCTCATTGTGATAATTTCTATTAATATTTCTAACCTCTGTATTATTTCTCTGTTCTCAAAGATGTCTGCAGCGCCTCTTAATTTGGTACCAATCAACAATGATATTAACAAAACGTGTATGCCCTGTTCCCAGTCACTAATGAAGATGCTTAATAAAACTATTAGATCTAACAGATACATTGGGGCCTCCATTAGCTACCTCCCTCCCCTCATTAGATATTGAGCTGTTTGGTTTTTTTGTTTGTTTGTTTTTTTATCTCTCGTCCTTGTTTATCGGAATTCAGGCTTTTCCATCGTCCTGTCTAGTTCCTTGTAGCACCAACCAGAGGTCTTGTCACAGGAATGTTTCAGGAATGCTATGTTACATGCCTTTATTAAGCTCCAAAGACACAATAGCTACAGGAGTCATTGAATAAACCATTTTAATTAAAGGTAAAATTTGCAAAAATGTCAAAAAAGGGGGAAATTTCTACCCTTGCTTTTAAAAACTTTTTAAAAGAGACGGACACACCTAATTATTTTCACATCCTATTGACTCTACTATAACTTTTTGTGTACGTCTGCTGGTTCATTCTCTTTGAATGTAAAGGTGCATAAGCCACTTGTGAGGAATGGCCCTAGTGCCTGGCCGGTGTGGCTCAGTGTTGACCTATGAGCCAAAAGGTCGCACTGTTTGATTCCAATAGGGGCATATGCCTGGGTTTCGGGCTGGGTCCCCAGTAGGGGGCATGCAGGAGGCAGCCGGTTGATGATTCTCTTTCATCATTGATGTTTCTATCACTCTATCCCTCTCCCTCCCACTCTGAAATCAATAAAAATTTATTTTTTAAAAAATGGCCTAGTCATGAGGAGCCATTACAATCTGATAGAACTCGTTAGACTCGGGCGTTATAAGGAGGGGTCTTTGTAAGACAGTGTGGACTTAAATTGCTCAAAACTTTCATACGGCTCTTGTGCTGCAGAGATATGAACATGGGTATTAAGATAAAGCCTACAGGAAGAGATGTTAGCTCTTGAAAGGTGAAAAGGATTTATTTGCATAGGCACGGAAGAAGGAGGGGGCGGGTAAGGGAAACACTTGAACACAGGTGGGGAGAGAGGAATGATCATGACATACTGTTTGGGTCCCTGCGCCAGAGTGAAATGGTCGGACTGAAGAAGGGTACTGCTGGGGTGCAGTGTGCAAATCCAGGTACCTGCACTGCTCTCACTAGATGTCTCTCACACATCGCAAACTCAGTGTGTCCAAAGCCAGAGTTGTGACTCTCCCCTGTCCCCCAAAACTACTTCTCTCCTTCCTTTCCCACCAGAAATCTGGGTGTCACCCATGGTTTCTCCATTTCCCTAATCATCCCTCATCCAACCTTTTAGCCTGTCTCGTCTACTGCTAAATTATATATATTTTTTCTTCTTGAACCTGTCTTTTCTTTTTTTAAAATTTTATCTTTATTGTTGAAAGTATTACTGATGTCCTCTTTTGCCCCCATTGACCCCCTCCACCCTGCACCTGCCCACCCCCCACAGGCCTACCGTACTGTTGTCTGTGTCCAAGAGTTATGTATGTATGCACGTAAGTTCTTTGGTTAATCTCTTCCCACTGCCCCCTTCCCTCTGAGATTTGTCCGTCTGTAAATTGTACCTTGAACCTGCGCGCTTCTCATCCATCCTCAAATCCAAGCCGTGTTCCTTTCTTGCCTAGATTACTGCAAAAGCCTCATCAACTGGTCTTCCTCTTACAACACTGGGCCCCTGTCCATGAAGACAGACAGAGCTTATTGAAAATCAAGCCACTAACAAGAAAAGAAAATCTTTCAGCGGCTTAGCGTTGCATTTGGAATGAAATCAGGCCTTGTTACTATGGCCTAGTGGGCCCTGCATGATCAGGCTTTTGCTTCCCAGTGTAGTTTCCACCCAAGTGGGTGTCCTTCCATTCAATTCTGACACTAACCAGCCAAGTGAGTGTCAGATCCCACAAGTTAAAGCCTCAGTCCTTGTTGTCCTTACATGATGGTCCTTGCTTCAGATGCCAGCCAATGGGGGACTGGGGGGAGGGGCGGGGGGGGGTCCATGCTACCTGTACCTCTTACTGACTGGCTACAAATTTAAGGGTTCCCACGATTCCTTGAGATTTAATAATTTGCTAGAACAACTCACAGAACTCAAGAAAGTCATACTTATTATTTCAGTTTTATTAGAAAGAATACAAATCAGGACCAACACATAGAGTAGGGTGTGAGAGGGTCCCTCATGCAGTTTCCTCGCTCTCTCCCTGTGGAGTCAGGGTTCGTCATCTTCCCTGAACATCAGTGTGTTCATCAGTCAGGAAGCTCCTCCAAGACTCAGTGTGAGAGTTCCTACTGCACAGGTGTGATTGATGAAATCACTGGTCATGTGATTGAACTCAGTCTTCATTCCCCTTCCCCTCCCAAAGTGCCAACCCTCTAATCACATGGTTGGTTTTTCTATCTAGGAGCCTCATTAGCATAATAAAGACAGTCCTATCACTCAGGAAATTCCAGTGTTTTCTGAAGATCTGTGCCAGGAACCAACAGGGACAAAGACCAGATGTGTTCTTTATTATACAACTAGAGGCCTGGTGCATGAAATTTGTACACTACGGGGAGGGGGGGGGGAGGCGGGAGGGGGGACCTTCAGCCCGGCCTGTGCTCTCTCACAGTCCAGGACTCCTCAGGGGATGTCCACCTGCTGGCTTAGGCGGACATCCCTCTCATAGTCCAGGACCCCTTGCTCCTTACCGCCCGCCTGCTCACTGTTCCTTAGCACTGCTGTGGAGGCAGGAGAGGCTACCGCCACCGCCACTGCGCTCACCAGCTGTGAGCCCGGCTTCTGGCTGAGCGGCGCTCCCCTTGTGGGAGCGCACTGACCACCAGGGGGCAGCTCCTGCATTGAGTGTCTGCCTTCTGGTGGTCAGTGCGCATCATAGTGACTGGTCATTTTGCTGTAACAGTCGCTTAGGCTCTCATTATATAGGTACCTCGCAGACTTCATCTTGCACCACTCTTACTTTAGAACACGCTGGACTTCTCTTAGCTCCCAGACTGTGTCAGGTCTATCGCTCTACCTGAGACAATCCCCTTCTTCCTCCCTCACTCCTACCTGACTCTTCTTAACCTAAAGATTCCTGATTGGAAAGTCCTTGCCTTGCTCAGTGTCTCCTTTGCTATTCCCCATACTCTTTGGCTTCATAGTAATAATCCCAGTATGACATGATGTTGACTTTGTTTACTTGATGTTTGTCTCCATGAAATACACATCCATTGAAGATGTAACCTTGATTGTCCTGTTCCTTCTTCATCTCCTAGCACATCTGAACAGTCAGTAAATATTTGTCAAGTTAAAGAATAAAGTGGGAAAGATAAGAATGATTAGCCCTGTTGAAGCTCTTTGCTAAGGAGTGTTTAGACTTGATGAGAAAAGTAATAACAAAGAGGTTCTCAGATTACTAAACAAGAGAATGATAGGTGTTTGGGGAGTATGTGCATGAGCAGTATGGTCTCAGTATATCAAATGTATTGCGGAGGGGGAAAGGACTAGAGGCAGGAGACTTTGCAAGGCTATTACAGGAGTGCATGTCAACTGAAAAAAGCCTGAACAAGGGTAGTGGAAGTGGAGTAGAAAGTGAAAATTGGAGATTTTTAAAAATGCCTTTGACATTTTTCTTTTTAGTTTTTACTCTTTATTTGTAAATAGCTTCAAACTTACAAACCATTGCAAAAATACCATGAAGAACTCCTGTATACCTTCACTCAGATTTACTAATTGTTAACATATTGCTTCATTTGCTTTATTCTTCTCTTTCTCTCTCCATATGTGTGTATATACATTCTTCTATGTTTTTTTTTCTGAATAATTTGAGTGTAAGTTATAAATACCATGTCTCTTCATCCTTAAATACTTCAGTGTGTATTTCCTAATAGGAAAGACATTTCACATGAACACAATACACATACCAAATCAGAAAATTTAATGTTGATATACTATATCCAGGATCCTAGTCCAGGAAACAATTCAGAATCCTACATTATAATTCGCAATGTCTCTTTAGTCTCCTTTCATCTGGAAGCGTTTACCAATCTTTCTTTGATTTTATGATGTTGTTATTTTTATAATGTAAAGACCAGTTATTTTGTAGAATGCTCCTCATTTTTTATTTGCTCACATTTCCTCCTAACTACACAGACTGTGCAGTTTGGGCAGAAATGTTACCTCAATGATCTTGTGTCCTGAGCATCAAACAAGAGGCCCGTGACATCACTTTGTCATATTTTTGGTGATATGAACTTCGATCACTTGTTTAAAGTGGTGTCTACCCAGTTTCTCAATGTAAGATTACTATTTTCCCTTTTGTAATTAGTGAATGGCTTATGCTGAGATACTGTGAGCCTATGTAAATATTTTTTCTTCATCAACCTTTCACCCAGTATCTTAGCATACATTGGTGATTCTTGCTTGAATCAGTTATTGCCATGACACCTGCAGAATGATGATTTTCTAATTCCATAATTCCCTCTAGATTTGTTGGTTGGCATTTCACATATGTATGTACACATGTATACATTTACTATGGGCTCGTAGATTCTTATTTGTTAAATAGATTTTAGTCTGTAATTATTATTCATCTTAATGCCTTAAATTAATAGTCACATGACCCCAGTTTGTTCAGTGGAAGGCAATACAAATGGACTCCTATGTCCGTTTTGACACATTTCTATCATTTTTAGAGCAATTTCTTATTTTCTGGTACAACAAAATATATCAAGCTCCTCTGGTGTTTTTCCTGCCCTAGTCCTGGCACCAGAGTTCTGACTCCTTTTACTGGGTATTTTAAAACCAAGATCTGGGAGCAAGGTGTATCCATTGCTATTGAGTGGTCATTGTTTTCTAGGTTCTTTGTTCCCTGAAAATTTGACTCACTGAGTGAAGGAGATGTAGCTCAGAAGACTAGAACAATGGTCAATATCACTGACCAAAAAACCTTTAAAGCCCAAATTAGGAAGGCTCACAGAAGGCCAACTTGCCTACCAAGAGGACTCCCAAGCCATTTTTAAAATGTGTTTTTTTTTTAAGTATAAAAGTCTTATTCAAATACATTCTCATTGTAAAAGATTTAATAAAAGAAAATATGATTTTAAAAAAATACGAAACACCGCTTTCGTTCTTTGCCATTTTTAAGTGTTGTCAGCAAACACCTTTTAAACCACTAAAGTTGGCTTTTGAACCCTTACCCAGTTTCTAAAACTTCCCAGGCCGAGGGGCATGTGAAGGCCAGGCTGCAGGTGGGGACTTGTTCTCCCGCAGTTCCAACTTGCCTGCCAGGTGGTGTAGACTGCTGCCAGGCCCTTTTTGGGGACTTTCTGGGTTCTTCTTACAGATGGTCAGTGTTATCTGGGGGGAAATCAGTGCTGACCCAGTATTGACAATGGGGAAAGCACCAAATGTTCTTCACTGTTTCAATAGTACAATGTTGGCATCTGCACTGGAGGAGATTCTATTCAGACCCCAGAGACTGAGATACGTCACTTTCAAATGAGCCTTATGGTCCCTAGAGAGGAGAGGCAGCAATGTCTTTCCCTCTTTGACCCCCTTGATGGAATGACTCTTATCCCAGATGTCTTCCACTCACAAGACACACACGTTCTACTCTAAAACCTGCCTGTTCAAGCTGACTTGTCTGTCGTTGGTGCTCCTAGAGTCTTTTTCACTATTGATTGGAAACAAAGATGTATTATGAGTACAAATTATATTCTTCAAAAAATTGTTTTAATTGAATTTATTGGGGTTACATTGGCTAATCAAATTATACAGGTTTCAGGTGTACAATTCCATAATCCATCATCTGTATACTGTATTGTGTTCACCACCCAAAGTCAAGTCTCCACTGAATGGAGCAAGCTAAATACTGTTTTGCATTTAGCCTTTATCTTGCTAACTAGTGGCAATTATGTGGGCTTTATTTATTTTTTAAAACATATTTTTATTGATTTCAGAGATGAAGGGAGAGGGAAAGAGAGATAGAAACATCAATGATGAGAGAGAATCATTGACCGACTGCCTCCTGCACTCACCCCACCAGGGATCAAGCCCACAACCCGGGCATGTGCCCTTGACCAGAATCGACCCTGGCACCCTTCAGTCCGTGAGCCGACGCTCCATCCACTGAGCAAAACTGGGTAGGGCTATGTGAGCTTTCAAAGACAGTTTCCTCTATGGCCGTTTAGAGGACGAGACTCACAAATTTCTTCTGAACATAGAAGGAGGTTGGGGAGAAGTACTGAGAGGGTGGCTTCATAATCTGCTTCGGTGGAGCTTTTGAGATTGATTACCTTTGCTCAAGCCCCAGATAATATGCAAAGGCTGTGCTTATGGAGAAAAACCACCACATGATCAATTTCAGTTTCTGCAGCCTCAGCAGGTTCCCTGTTTCGGGATATTATCTAGGATGGAGAGTGAAGTAATAAAGATACAAAACACAGGGCGGGTTTAAGCAAGGGCACGTTGCTTAAAGTCACACAGGTGAGGTGTGATTAGTTGGTTAGTGTTAATGTTGATGTACAGATGTATTACTGGATTACTAAATGAATCTTACTTTTTCATAGAGTTTTTCCTAATGGGCTGATGGCAGAAGCTGGGTTGCTTTGATTCAGGAGTATGGAAACTTCAAAATAATTGTTTTCCCATTTTACAGAAGAATAACTTGTTTTTATAAAAATTTAGAAAATACAGACAAACTAAAATACAAAATTAAAAATCACCCACCATCCCACTTTCTAGAACCATTATAAACAAGGTTGACTTACATTCCTTTATTTTTCCTATGCCCATATACACATTTTTATTAAAAATGGGTCCATTCCATACCTACTATTTTGAAAACTACTTTTCACTTAAATTCTTTCCCTGCCATCTCTCTTTGTCAATAATACAATATCTTTTTTTGTAAATTCGTTTTTAATACAAAACCGAGATGCTCTTGTTAAAAATTTCAGAGTATAAGATAAAATTTAAAAGTATTTCTCCTCATCTCCTATATCCCAGTCTCACTCCCTGAGGTAACCCTAAGATCTTTTTCTTAATATTTCTCTCCAGAAGTTTTCTGTGTATAGACACACACACACACACACACACACACACGGAAAGTATTGAATTAAATAATGTATCTCAAGGTACTCAATCATAATCTCTTATGTGGAAATTCAGGGCTTTTCCATGTTTTCATGGCAGTGAGCATCTTTGTGTTTAAATCGTTGCACACACCCTGATTATTTCCTTAAGATAAAGAAAACAAATTGTTAGATTTTACATATGCACAATTTTAACACTTTTGATATGTGCAGCCCATTTGCCATTCACCTGGTTTGTGCCAGTTTCACACTCTCATCAGTAAGCAATATTGAATTTTTAAAACTTTTAAATTCTTTATTTATTTTACTGGAGGCCTGGTGCACAAATTTATGCACCAGTGGAGTCCCTTGGCCTGGCCTGCGGGATTGGGCTGAAACCGGCTCTTTGACATTACCCCAGGGGTCCCAGATTGCGAGAGGACACATGTCAGGCCGAGGGATCCCACCGGTGCATGATTGGGGCCAGGGAGAGACACGGGAGGTTGGCCAGCTGGGGAGGGACTGAAGGAGAGCTCCAGGGCACGTCCGGCCGGTGTCATTCAGTCTCGATCAGCCGGACCCCAGCAGCAAACTAACCTACTGGTTGGAGCATCTGCCCCCTGCTGGTCAGTGCACATCATAGCGGGAGGTTGAGTGGCTTTAGCATATCATTAGCATATTACGTTTTGATTGGTTGAATGGCTGACTGGTCGACTGGACACTTCGCATAGTAGGCTTTTATTATATAGGAATTTTAAAAACTTTAAAAAGTATAGCACACACATGGAAAAGCATATAAGCCATGAGTTAGAACTGCACTGTCCAATATGGTAGCCACTAGCCACATGCTGCTGGCTACTGAGAAATGTGAACTGTGGCTAGTCTGAATTGAGGTGTGTTAGAAGTATAAAGGACACACCCAATTTTGAAAAATTGGTACAGAAAAAAAGTAAAAGTAAAATATCTCATTAATAAGTTATGCTAATCATATATTGGAATGACATTTAAAATATGTTAAGTAAAATATGTTATTAAAATTAATTTTATTTGTTTCTTTTTATTTTTTAATGTTGCAACTAGAAGAATTTAATTACATATATGGCTTGTATTATATTTCTCTTGGACAACACAAAGTAGGACATGGTGTGGCTCCTCATGTAATAAAACCTACCACCTGAGCTGTGCAATCCTTATCTACTCTCTTCTTCCTCTTCCACTCCCCCACCTGCCTGTGCCTCAGTTATACTCAGGGCTCTTAGATCAAGGGTAGCTTCATTCTCCAGTTCTTTGTCAGGAATGATCAATAAACATGTGGTGAAATGTCTGCTTTTGAAGCTAATGGGGTTATGTATTAAGACGGTGATCTACCAGAACCCACTGTTAAGTATAAACTCTAAGTTGCAAATTGAATGATTTGTTGATTTGTTAAACTATGTAAGTCTTTAGGTTTCAGAAGTTGTTGCTGAGCTCAATCTCATGGCCGTTATCAAAATGTGCACGCAGGGCATGAACAGACGGAATCCACATACTTGAGTGTCAGCTCACTGATGCGAGTTCACCATCTCTCTGTGCCTCATTTCTGTTTTCCTTTTCTGTGAAGCGGGGATGATGGGGTAGCCTACATAGTTCCAGACAAGAGTAATTATCACTGTGTAAACACTGGGAGGAAGAGAGATGTCCAGGATATTGCCATGGCGATGGCCGGCTGTTTCCTCTCACTCCCACCTCCTGAGGTTTGCTTAGCCCTCTCTCCCTCCTCATCAGCCCTCAGCTTTCCCTTCTGCACATACTGACTGTACCAAACACACTCTAGGTATACACAGCTTTTCATCAAACACAAATGCTGCTCACAGCTTGGCTCCCACTCCAACTCAGTCCAGGATAGAAGCGGAGTGCAGATGAGTTGGAAGGAAAGGCCCCTGCGCGAGCACATGAATTTTGTCCCCTTCCTGCCCTATTGTTGGCTGACATCTTGTTCTTTGGAGTCAGCTTTAGCGTTAAAAACAAAACAATAACAAAGGGTTAAAAACCCCACATCCTAAGAGTATTTTTGGCTCGATTGTGTGCTTGATTATTTGGGATGTGGCCAAACCTGAGCTTCATTCCAATGTTACAGTCAAAGTGGCTTCTGTCGGGAAGGTGTCCAGGTAGGAGGAATTTAAATAAATAAATATCTCTGTTCCAATTTGTCCTCATCATCATTCTTTTGTCGTTATATTATGCTTAATTTTGTGAGAATAATGTTTCTAGCACGTTGGAGCTCATCACTTAAAGTTTTTAAAAAATTGCACTGTGATAGGTTAAAGAATCAACATAACCTTTTAACAAGAAAAAAAAAGGAAGATTTTTGTAAAAGATACACCCCCTCCTTGCCATTGAATCTGGAGAATAAGGGATACATCTCATTGAAAGGAACGTGAACGAAGGACTGTTTTGTTCCATTACTGTTTGCACTTAGTAGATGAACTTGAGTAAATGTCTTTTAAGCCTTAATTTTGCCATTTGTGACCTGGGGAGAAGGTTCCTCTTTCTTCCTATGTCCAGATGGGCACTGCAATAAAAGCAATAAAGTAATGCAAAAGGAGTAAGTTATTCTGGGCTGCAGTGGTCTTGACTGACATTTGAAATTTCTTCCCAACTACACATTCTGAGATTATAAATAATAAATGCATTCACTCTTTCCAATACACTCTGTTTAAATATATGTAAAATCCAAAGACCTCTTTTTCTATCACAATAAGCTAGGCTGTAATTTTTGCCTTCTACAAACTGTTAAGCACCCATTTTCTCTCTTTATATTTAAGCTGAGCGTATACTTCTTAAGGTCTTTCTACCTCTTCTTTGGGTAAAGTTTGCTATACCCAAGGATTAAGCAAACTTTAAAAGTTTTCAATGGTGTTATAGGATGCACAATGTTGAGTAGTCTTTTAGTAGCACTAGGTGAGCCAGAGAAATCAAAAACTCATGAACCCCATTTTGATTAAAATAATTGTTAGAACTTTTAGAGTAAAATAGTTCCCTTTCTCCTCCTCATCAGCAGAATGAAGCCAATATCTGTGAAGTAGCAGATTTTTAATGAAAACATGACTAAGTTCTGAATAGTATGGTATTAAGCATTATTGCCTTATTTTTATATTTTTCAAAAAAGAGCTTATATACGTACTATATAAAGTTTTTGTTTTATTTTCAGGTTAATTTTCCTATTAAATGTATTACTTCTAACCTAATTTGCCTTCTCAAAGTTTTAAAAACATTATCAGATAAAAACAAAACTGAGCACACATTAGAGGTCTATAGACTTCACTGGCCCATGGCTAGATAAGGTGTCATTAGTAATACTACCCTAAATGCCTTTGGTTTTGGCCCTGATAGCTCACACAGGACCTCCAGCCCCCTGGCACTATCCCATTCTCCCATCACAAGAGGGTCAACAGGGTGTGTCCCCATGTGTGCCCGAGCCTCACCCTGAGAGTTTGGCAGAATCTGCTGGACTCTGATGTTTCTCCTTCCGTGGGCAGCCGAGTCTCTCTTGGTATCCAGCCTGCCCCTTGGGCACTGCTGCTTCTTCACTTGGCGGGTATGGCCAGATACACCAGATTCCTCAAGGAGGCAAAGTCACCCCCTCCCCCCCCCGCCTTTCTGTGACGCAGTTAGAGCAGTTCGTAAGCAATGTTATTCGTGCCTTGGTACTTTTCAGTGATTTGGTGAAGCAGCTCTTTGAGTTTTTACTTGCTGGCTTCCTGCTCTCCATTAAGTTGGACAGCAAGGCCATTAGAGATTGGGTGCGAGGGCAGAGAGATCCGGGCCAAGAACCAACCCCTTTTCATACTCAACCCCCAACGACCAAGACTTCATCCTGAGACTGGATCTCTCTTTTCTTCATGAATTATCTCCCAGGAGACTTCAACAGCCTGCTCCAGAACTTTCTTTCAGGTTTCCCCACTAGTTCACCCAGTAAGTCTGAACCTCCTGCAGTGGGCACACCCCAAACACAAGCTAAGATCCCCCTCTTAAGTGAGGATTTACTCTTGTTTTTATGGAAACCACCCCAGAAAAGCCCCAGGGATTGAACGTGAGGCTGAGGATAGGAGCAAAGTGGAAGCCAGGGGTGAGGATGGTGAGAGGTGAGGCAGGGGGAGGTTGAGATGCTTTCGAGAAAGTGCCAGGGTCTCGAAAGGGCATTGTCTCTTTGCTTAGGGTCTGCATTCTCTCTGCAGAACGACATCTTCGAGTGGTCCAGGGACCATCGAGTCCACCACAAGTACTCGGAGACTGACGCTGACCCCCACAACGCCCGCCGGGGCTTCTTCTTTTCCCACATCGGGTGGCTGTTTGTTCGGAAGCATCGAGATGTCATTGAGAAGGGGAGAAACCTTGATGTCACTGACCTGCTGGCTGATCCTGTGGTCCGGTTCCAGAGAAAGTAAGTGAATGGACACCACAGGGCTGTCCCTGGGGGACAGGACCAAGAGACAGGGCACAATGGACGCAATTATATCCTCCAGTAGTTGCCCTCATGGCACTTTCTCTGATGATTCCATTCAGTCTTCTTGTTAGGATTTCTCTGTTTAGTTGTTTCCTTTTGCTCATTAAGGTTTCCCTGCTCACACATTTGTTTTTAATGTAAAGTTTGAAATGGATTTCCCTTAAGGTGCTGGTTCTCAACCTTGGCTGCACATTAGAATCACCTGGGAATCTTTTTAAAATCCTGATTTCTGGGCCTCATCTTCCGGAAATTCTGTTTCTTTGTTACTAATGTTGTGGCCCCACCCCATAACAAAGAAACAGAATTTCCGGAGGATGAGGCCCAGAAATCAGGATTTTAAAAAGATTCCCAGGTGATTCTAATGTGCAGCCAAGGTTGAGAACCACTGCCTTAAGCCCAGTGTCACTTCCTTCAGACCAGTCTGCTTGGCTCACTTCATGGACTGTTTCTGCAGTTCCCCACTCCCCATTCATGTTTCCCTGAGGTGGCAGGGAGGGCGCGGAAGACACCGTGCTTTAGTGATACACGCCTGACTCCAACAGGATTGGGCTCTTCCCAGGTATCCTGCTCTGTTCTCCTAGAATGCTCTCGTAATGAAATCTCCCCCCCCCCCCCACTTCTAGAAATGTTACACCACTGGGTTTCTGTGCATAGAAAATGTGACTGTGTAATAGAGAGCCTCCAAGTGCTGTGTGCGCTAATGGTGTCGGCGGGGCATAATCAGTCATCTGCAGGGTGAATCTCCTTTCAACAAGAGCATGGAGAAAGGTTGCCTATAGTTGTGCTGGCAAGGAGAGAGCAACCATTATCCACTCTTAAAGTGGGAAGCTGGCATGGACTGTATCCATGTTGATCTGGGGCTACAAAGTTGGCCATGAGAGCATTTATAAATGGACTTGTTGCCCCAAAGCATTGGATTTATGTCTTATATTCAAAGCTGAGCATATTGTCCCAAAGAAGGACAATTTATGGCTCACCCTCTGGTTAGCACCCTGAGATAATACAGTGAACAAGTGGCTACTAGAGACCGTTCCACTGACAAGCAAGAGTTATTTGAAGACTTGTCAGAATAGAATCTCCTGAAGGTGGAAATAGCTGCTGTGCCTTCGTTGACACAAGAGATCATTGCATGAAATGAAGTGTGGCTTGGAATTATGCTCAGTTTCCCCTCAGCCGCTGCTGTCGCGTTGGAGGAGGCAGTAGAGCACAGTGAGAAAATGTCAGACCATGGAGACAGACTGCCCAGGGTCAGCTCTGCAGCTCCTCCTCATACTAGCAAAAGAACTGACTAATCTAAGGCTCAGTTTTAGCTAGAAAATGGTGGTAACACTAGTACCCATCTCCTACAATGTTTACGAGGACAAGTGAGAAAATAAAACGCATGGGCAATGCCTGGCATGTAGTAAGAGCTTAGATCAGTGACTATTACACGGGCGGTTAGTTGCTGCTCCAGAGGATTCCATATGCTTCCATCCCTGTTTTGATTGTGCCACAGGGTCTCCTCTCTGCTCCTCTGTTCAGCTCATTCAAGCGGACGGACCCAGTATCAATAGCCAAAAGTTTCCTAGCAGAAAAGAACAAGATGTTTTCAATTAACAATGAAATGATTTTCACCATGAGAAAATCTGAAAAATTCAGAAACATAGAAAGAAAATCATCCATAGTTCTAACACATAAACATAGTCATTCTTAATATTCTGTAGGATATCTTTTTATATGGTATGCATATATTTAGTATGTTTCACATGATGGCAGTCACACGGCATAGGTAATGTATGTCTTCCCTTTAACTTCAGGTTATATTGTGGGCACATTCTCAGAAGCTGCATGTGTTCACCAGTTTATTGAGTATCATAATTTACTAACCACCACTCTTTGACTGGATATGTACAGTGGGGCCTTGACTTACGAGTGTCCCGACTAACGAGTTTTTGGAGATACCAGCTGTCTCTCGGCCAATTTTTTGCATTGAGTTGATAGAGTAATTTGAGTTAATGAGCTCCTTAACGAGCTTGGTCTTGGAACGAATTAAACTCGTAAGTCAAGGCCCCACTGTATATCCTTTGCAATTTTGTGATATAAATGATGTTGCTATACAATTAGTAATGCTTTGTGAAATCAGACCTTAGATTAATTTGAAGAGCTCAGAAGAGAAGGTAAAGGATCTTCTATTTTATTAATGAGAACTGAGCTAAGTATAATAGTCTGTGTTTCTCTGACCATAAAAATGGAAGATTTGTTTTCATTTTTTCCCTGAAAAAAATGTAGTACTGTAATCTTACTCATTAGGTATGTACTCAGGGCACATATGTCCAAATGCAGACAGCAGAACAAAGACTATTTCAGCATGTTCCATGAATAGTTATCTCAGAACATCTTTCATCACGAGTCCAGTGACCAAAGGGGGTGGTAGCTATCAGAAACCATCCCCTCATTTCATCATTTCATATATGTCCTTGAGCTCCTGCTAGGAATTGGTGCTGAGGATACAACTTTAAATAAGGTAGTCCAGAGCATCATGGGAACACAGAGAAGAGTCTCCTAGCCCATTCTGCAGGCTGGGGAGAGTGAGGGAAGGCCTGTGGAATGGACTAGCTTTTAAGCCAAGACCTGAAAGATAAGAAGTTAGATGAGGATGGGGAAAGGATATTTAATATGTCTGTCATTTCATAGCACTGTATAGCACCATTGAACCTTAGAGCTATGAGGGACCTTCAAATCACTTTTCCTGTAGGGAAACTAATCAACAAAATATAGATAGAAAGCTGGGGATATAATCTTCATCTCTCTGAGCTGCTATAACAAAAATAACATAAACTAGGTGGCTTAGAAGACTGAACATTTAATTCTCACGTGTAGCTCTGGAGGCCGGTGAGTCCAAGATCAAGGTATCATTAGATTCTGTGTCTGGTGAGAGCTCTCTTCCTGGCTCATAGGCAATTGTCTTCTCATTGTGTCCTCACCTGACTGAAGGGGCAGAGGAGCTCTCTGGGGCCTCTTTGTGTGTGTGTGTGTGTGTGTGTGTGTGTGTGTGTGTGTGTTTTCCATGGTTCCCCTGGGGTCTCTTCTTTAAGAGCACAAATCCCATTTATGATGGCTCCACCTTCTTGTTCTAATCACCTAACAGCCCCACTTCTTAATACCATTGCATTGGGAATTAGGTTTCAGTATGTGAATTTTGAGGGGACACAAACATTCCATCTGTAGCAAGATTATTCGCTCCGTGGTCTTTTAATTCTATCTTGCTGTTTGAAAGGGGCCACACCAGTTCTCTGAAGTGTGGGTGAGAACTCATGTCCTTTGGTAATTATCCAGCCGAGAGAACATAGAGATCCGAAATGCAAAATAAGGCTGAGAATTACTGAACTAAAGGAAAAGAGCTTCCAAGGTGCACAGAGAGAGTGCAGCGGTTTGGGTATTTTTATGTTTGTGAGGCCAGCTTTACAGGTCCTGCCGGTCGGGCCATGTAGAGGAGACAGATTCCTCAAGGAATGAGACCTTGTGCTTAGTGTGTGAACTGGAGGTTGGATCCCATTGTCAGTGGCACTGCCACGTCAGGCCTCAGTCTTTGCTACCCTAGGCTGAGTTAGGGGCTTCCTAAGTAACAGAGAAAGTTGCCCAGCTTGTTTGGGGCCCGTCCTGGGTCATTTCAGTGGCTCACCTTATAGAGTTCCCACCTGCTCCCATATGGTTCTCTGAGAGCAACAGTCTCTGTTCAAATATTGGTAGCCAGGGTTTGAAACTGATTCCAGTTCCTTCCCAGATGCAGTGTTAGTGCAAACAGATCCAGATAAGTGCCACTTAGATAGTTTCCTCAATTAGGTAGATGTGCAAATGACAGAGACCAAGGATTTAGAGACCCCCTCCTTCATTCAGTACACTAGCACCAATATTGCAGTTGATTGATAAACTTGTGCTTAGCCATCCAACTCACCAAAGAAAAGCTTGCCAGGAACCAGGCTTGATCCACTTTTCATTATACAGTCTCATAAAGAGAGACAGTAGCCCTAACTGGTCTGGCTCAGTGGATAGAGCGTCAGCCTGCGGACTCAAGGGTCCCAGGTTCGATTCCGGTCAAGGGCATGTGCATTGGTTGCAGGCACATTCCCAATAGGAGGTGTGCAGGAGGCAGCTGATCGATGTTTCTCTCTCATCAATGTTTCTAACTCTATCCCTCTCCCTTCCTCTCTGTAAAAAATCAATAAAATATATTTTTAAAACAGAGAGAGAGAGAGAGAAGGTAGTAGCATTAAGGATGAGAGGAAAACAACACAGTTCAAGCTATAGTTCCAGACTTTTCCTCCAAAAGGTCATTTTTACCAAGGTTCTTATAACAAGTAGTTAACTGGACCACTTCAAATTTTGCTCTACTGTCAAGTTGTGAATGATGAAAAGACAGGGATTAGGAGGCGAGAGAGAGAGAGTGCCTGGCAACTGGAACTCCTGCCCTAGGTCCTGTGCCTTCAAGGGTCACACTTCCCCTCACAAGGTGAGGAGATCACAGGTCTGGAGCCTCCTTCCACTTCTAGACAATGCCTTGGGTTCCCAGGATCCTGGAATTCCTTGGTCAAATGGCTTTGCACTCAGTATCAGGGCCTACCCCAACCTCTCCCAGGCTTTCCTCCTGGTGGAAAGCAGGGTACCCTAGGCCTGAAGAGTGGCCCAGGAGCAGTGTTAGCCTGGGGATGAGCTTAGAAGCGTCAGCTCAGATGTCCACACAAAGTGGACAGAACCAGGGACAGAAAGAAAAGGAGAGCCACAGACTAGGCGTCTACATCTTGACTCTTGGCCTGGGCCCTGCCAGTGTTGGGGGTGAGCCTAGAAGGGAGCTACTCCAATGGCTGACAATGGGTCTATCCATTAGGAATTTTGTTTGGGTTAAATAAGATGGACACTTATTTCTCTCCAATATAAAAGAATTGTGATGATCCAGGGTGTAGCAGTAGCACATGGTCAGGAGAGAACAGTATTCTTTTGTCTTTCTGCTCCACCATCCTTTGCCTGTGGCTTTCATTCTTTCACTTTATTGTTCAAGGTTAATGCTCCAAACAGAGGAAGGTGGGGGTGGGAGTGAGGTGACACCACGCAGTTAAGTCAGTCACCTCTGAGGAGCTTTCCCAGAAGACACATAGCCTATTCATTTACCCCTGATTGGCTTTATCTGCACTCAAGGGAAACTGGGAAGTGTAGTCTCTTGATAAGTTGCACTTTGAGTAAAATCTTGGTTTTGTTTGGAAGGAAGGGTGAATCAGTAGCAGTTCAGCAATTAGCAGTCTCTGCCATAGTTCTTTAATTGTTCTGCCTTTAGCAAAATGATTGGCCGTTACATGTTTCTCAGTCTAGAGCACTTTAGTGAAGCAAGTGAGTAGCCTCTCTGCCTCCCTTAGTAAGTAGAAACTGGAATCTCAAATCCTCTTTCTGAGATGACAGAATGAAGATAAGATTCAGATTGTGTTTCTCCTATTGTTTTGCTTACCCCATTGATTCCCATCTTAGATAAAATAAAAAAAAAAAATTCCTTTAGAAGTAGCATGCAGACACTGCCATGTGCATTTATGAAGTCATTAAAGAGGATGCTCGTCTAGTTCAGACACATGAAAACAAGGTCCTTGGCTCATCACTATGGTGATGGGATAAACAAAGACAAAATGGGTGGAATTATTCAGAAGAGTGAAACGCTTCTGTTTTGGTGTCCTGGGAAGAGATGAATATGTATAAATCTTGCCGTTCCAGGAAGGCACTTGAATGGCTAGAATCTTTTTGAGGCCTGTTTCACTGTTTCATCTCAATTTTCCCCCTGACCTGTTATCATTAGTTTTTTTGTTTGTTTTTAAGAATGAGCATGGCATCTCTCAGTGATATCTTCCTTTTAATGACTTTGTGTCATTCCTGTCTGTCTGAGACCTGGGTGTATTTCTCTGTTGGTCACCATCATATAGCCAGGGCTGAGCAATCAAACAAGTCTACAGTCGACTCATCTTCATTTCTCTGCACACTACCCCCAGCCTTGTCTTCCACTTGGGAGATCCCATAGGGAGTGGGATGAGTCACTGACTCCATCTCCCTTGACCCAACCCCTTTCATCAGTCTTCCATGTTGGGCTCTTGGGGGTTTCTGTGTTTTGAGTCCATTTTCCTTGGGGCCCTACCAAATGAGTTGCTAAGTTAATGGAACAATTCATGTCTAAATATTGGTGACTTTGAATGGGTGAGCCCATTATAGCGTTGGTGGGCTAGATGTATTCTGTAGAAAACTCACAGAAACAGTCACTCAAGGAGAGGCCCTGGATGCTGGGATATTCAACCATCTAAACATGTGGGTGAGATTTGGGGACAGACATGGAGGCAAGGCCTTTAAGCACAATGACTCTCTGCGACTCCCTTGCTCATTAGTTACCCTTGGTCTAACCAATGCCCGTTTCACTTGGGTCCTTGATGGTCCTGCAACAGCAAAATCACCATGTTCAGTCATGATGTAAGAGAGCCCAGCTCTTCGGTATCCTCTCTGCCAACTCACACCTGAGTGATGGAAGCCATGTGGCATACAACCTTTCTCAGGGGACTCAGCTTCCTTCTCTTTTCTGCAGGTATCACTTTTCATTCACCACCTGTGTTTTGAGCACTCATTATATACCAGGCATTGTTCTAGGTGCTGGGGATTGGTCAGTGTGTAAGAGAACCAGACTCTGGAGGTACTGGAGCTCCTCCACTCGGGTTTGAGGGTGCCAGGGAGGAAGCCCCCCCCCATGCACCTGCCCCCTGTCTTTGCTGCACCCCATTCCGCCTCTCCTGTTACTCAGTCCCTGTCTCATGAACCTATTTTTGGTTCACTCCCCCTTGTCTATTTGCCTCCTTCTGTCCCCACACTCTTTGTCTCTTCACCTGCCAGAGGGCTTTGTTCCTCCCTTTGTGCCCTCTCTGTGCATGGAGACATAGTCCCTCATCTGCCACATGTGTTCTCAATGCCAGCATGTTCTTCCTCTGGCCCAGCTTTATTAGAGAACAAAAGCCATTTAGCTTATTTCTGAGGCAGACTCTCTTTTTGGCGGGGAGAAGAGGGCTTTTTGTCTTCTGATATTCTTCCCTCACTTCACTGTCTTGCTCTGATGGACTCTCTTCATATGTTCCTTGTTCCTTGTGTATGTAAATATTCCCTCTCCTTGGAATTCTCTTCCATTTTTGAGGGGCACTCTACATTTGGCTAACAGCTTGAGCCCTGGAATCTTTTCTCTCACTCTGCCCTCACCTCAAACTGTTGCACCTCATCCAGACTCCATAAAAATTTTGAAAATGAAACATGTTTTTCTTTGATTAATGTCCCCTGCGTCGAGCTGTTGTTGTCATAGATTAAAATTGTGAATCTCTGAGTTCCAAGGACATGATAAAAATGAAAGCGGTGTGAACTATGTTTAATCAGATCCCTTTTGTTAAAAGTCAATGGAAGATGGAAGAGGTAAAACATCCTTTAGCTGCTCTTATTAACCTTTGGCCTTTCTAAACAGACTCTGACAGCTGCAGCCAAACAGCTGAATTATGCTCTGGAATATAGGACAGAGGTGATTCCACATTGAGGTTGCAGCACCATCGAACCAATTTCCCCATTTTAGTGGTTAAAAATCTGGGCAGGGGAGAAACCATTGCGGGACAAAATTCAACAGCTTGTTTTGACTTTTTAAAAATTTCCAAGTCAAAATGTCATTGGTTTGCCTATGTAAGAGGTACTTTTCCCGGGAGGACTGTGGGAAAATAGGCCTTTGTCCGTGTGTATGTGTATGTGTAAAATATACCAACTGCATTAGCAGTCATTTTTCTTTCCCCACATTGACCATCTGTTTCTATGTGCGAAATTCCCCTGGCAGGATGAGGAGACAGTTTCTCAAATGTCTGGAACCTGAATATTTCTCTCACTAGCATATTAGACATGTTAATCAGCAGGTGTCAATGAATTCTGGACCTGCTGTCTGTGAAGTGTTGCCTTAGAGTCATTGTTGATGGCAATAAAGACATCTTCATGCATCTTTCGATGCACTTCAGTAGCCAATAATAGCTGCCTTTTATTAACTGCTTACTATGTACTTACATTATGTCTTAACACATGTTATCTCTGATCCTTTCAGTAACTCTGTCATGTAGATGGTGGTACTTGGATTTTGGACTTGAATCTAAATGTTCCTTCTCCTCATGACCTCAATTAACCATGTCAAAAAAGAATACCATATGTTTGCACTAAATTATTCTTTCTGTAGCAAAATATTACATTATTACCCAAAGCTGAGATAAAATCTTAGCTGGTTTTAATGTAAAATTTAAACATGTTGGAGTTTATAAAATACATTTTGGTACAAGCAGGTATCATTATCACTCATATTTAGATGTTATCAATTCCTGGCTATCTTTGCATACCATGTAGGGCTTCTACTCTTTTCTTGGAATAAACAGTCGTTCAAGTCATGTACATGGCCCTGGCTCCAGGCTTCCGCTAGTAGAGAGAGCATCAGCAACCCTCCTTATAAGAGGCATCTGTTTAATCCTTATTTATTCTCTAAAAAGTTAGATCTATTTTCCTTGGCTTTTGCATCAGAGAAAAGGGCCACCTTTTGCCTTTTTATTATCTCTTCTTTACCATATAGTAGGGCAAAAAAGCAGAGAAAGCTTTTCATAACAGAAAATTTATTTTCTAGGTGTTACTTCTTTCAATAATTACCTTATAAAATTTTTCTTGAAATCTGTACATTATCTTTAAAAAAATATTTAAACAGAACATAAGAATAAAATTCTATTTTCAGTACAAAATATTATAAGGTCATTACAGAAATTTTAGAAAATGCAAATAAGTTTTATAAAGGATAAAATAAAATAATTTGTAATTCTTCCACTTAGGAAAAAAGCAATTAAAATTCTGCTGTATATCCTTCTAGGGTTTTTTAAACGAATCATGCTGTGCTTTCTTTCATTATTTTTTAAAAATTTTTATTGATTTGAGAGAGAGAGAGAAAGGGGGGAGAGAGAGAAACATAGATTTGTTGTTCCACTCACCCATGGGTGTCTCCTCTTCCCCCACATGTGCCCTGACTGAGGATCAAACCCATAATCCTGGTGCACTGGGACAATGCTCCAACCAACTGTGCTACCTGGCCAGGGCACTATGCTTTCTTTTTTACAAAAAAATTCATACTCTATATACTATTTTAAAGTGATTAAAATAAGAAAATATTTATTTAATATATATCTCTATACTTCTTTTCTAGCCTCTCTATTTTCTGTGTAGGTGAGGATCCTAATTTCCATTTGATACAGCAGAATTTCCTTTAAAAATTTCTTGTAGCACAGGTCTGTTGGCAATAAATTCTCAGCTTTGTTTGTCTAAAGGTCTTCGTTTACCTTCATTTTTGAAAGGTATTTTTACTGAATATAAAATTCTGGATTGGCAGGGTTTTTTCTTTCAGTAGTATAAGAAGTCAATTCCTTGACTTATGCCTTGTATAGTTTCTAATAAGTGTTCTGTGATTCTTATCATTATTCCTCTGCATGTGATGTTTGTTTTTTCTCACTGACTTCAAGATTTTCTCCTTAAATAACAACTGGTACCACAGAAATACAAAGAATTGTAAGAAATATACCAACAAATTGGAAATCTGGAAGAAATGGATAGATTCCTAGAAACATATAATCTTCCAAAACTAAATCTGGCAGAATCAGCAAATGTGATTAGATCACTACTAGTGAAATTGAAGCTCTGGTTGGGGTGGGGGATGAAGGGATTGAGCAAAAAAGAAAAAAAAGAGAGAACTTATGGACAGGACAACAGTGTGGTGATTTCAGGGGGGAGTAGGTGGTGGAAGAGGGTATATGGGGGATAAATGGTGATGGAAATATAAATTAAAAATAAAATGTTAAAAATAATTTCTTGTTTATCTTTGGTTTCAGCAGTTTGACTCTAATGTGTCTAGGTTTGTTTGTGGGTTTTTTTGTTGGGTGGGAGTTATTCCACTTGAAATTTTTTGGGCTTCTTGGATCTGTGACTTGTTGGATCTTTCATTAATTTTTGAAAATTCTTGGTCATTAGCTTTTCAAATTATTTTTGGTCTTGCTTTCTCACTCTTCTTCTTCTGGGATTTTAATGACACATATACCATTTGATATTATTCCATAGTTCTTGGAAATGCGATTCTGTTTCATTCACTCCTTTTTCTCTCTACATTTTAGTTTGAATAATTCCTATTGATATGTCTTCAAGTTCACAAATTCTTTTCCTAGCTATGTCTGGTTTGCCAATGAGCAAATCAAAGGGATTCTTCATCTCTGGTAGTATGTTTTATGTACAGCCTTTGCATTTAACACTTTTATACTTTTTATCTCTCTCCTGGCATCTCCCATTTGTTCATGCATATTGTCCACCTTTTCCACTAGATCCCTTTAACATATCAATTATAGTTATTTTAAAGTCCCTGTTAGTTGCAACATCTGGGTCATCTTTGAGTCTGGTTCTATTAATTACTTTATCTTTTGATAATGTTTTTTCCCTTGCAATTTGCTAGACATGTCTAGGAGAACTGGGAGACTAAGGTAAAAATGATTAATGCTTGAGAATGGGCATACCTATTCTTTCAGATCATTAGCATGTGTGTGTGGATGGCAGAAGGTGGAGGTTGAGTTGGCAAATCAGGAGTGAGCTGAGTTTGGGTATTGTTGTTGCTATGGTTACTGTTAGTGCACCATAGACTTCAGTGGATGGCTACTGTTACTGTGTGCTTAAGTCTGAGGTACTAGAGGGGATTTGATTTCTAAGTGTTAATGCTTTACCCTCAGCGTTCAACTGTCCTTGTACACCTTTACCACAGAATACATCTCTCTCTCTCTCCTCTTACCCTTATCCCAAGGTGGTCGGGAATGGAGGTGGGGGGCTTCTATTACTTGTTTCTCTGTATGTTGTAGAGGTTTGGCGGCTTCTTTGTTGCCCTGATCCTGTATCAATCTTAGCAAGCCTATGTGCCTGAACTTTGGGGTGAAGGCTTTCTAAGCATTTTTGCCAGCCCCCCAGCAGTAGGAGACCTCTGCTTTGGAATAGTGCAGGATCCTGGACACAAGCCAGGGACCAGAAGGCTTTTGCTTCCACCTCTCTTTCAGCAGCAATGGTTCTTTGACTAAGTCTGGAGGCGCAAGAGTTCCCTATCTCTCCCTCAGAGACAAGTAGGTTTTTACTCTCCAGGAAGCAATGGACTTTCTCCTGCTCCTAGAGGCCAGCGAGTTTTCTGCCCTCCCCAGCAGCTTAAGACTGTTACTTTTCAAGAGAAGACGCTAGGGAAGAGGGCAAGCCTTTCTGCTTGCCTCCCAGCTAGTCACCTCCTGCATGACTATGCAGTGTAGGGAAGCTCTCTCTAGTCTACTTTGCCTTTAACCTTTCTTGTAAAATCCCAGTGGAGGCCTGTAGAAAAGAGGTGGAGGGTGCATGCAAACTCCCTTGTTTAGGGCTCTAAGTTATTCCATATAGACACATTAGACAGCACTTAGATTTTAAAGATTCATTAAATTTTTTGCTGATTTCTTTTTTTTTTTTTATTGCTTAAAGTATTACAAAGGGTATTACATATGTGTCCATTTTATCCCCCCGCCCTAGACAGTCCCCTAGCCTCCCCTATCCCCCAATGTCTTATGTCCACTGGTTATGCTTATATGCATGCATACAAGTCCTTTAGTTGATCTCTTACCCCCCTACCTCCTGCCCCCAACCCTCCCCGGCCTTCCTGCTGCAGTTTGACAATCTGTTTGAGGCAGCTCTGCCTCTGTATCTATTATTGTTCAAAAGTTTATAATGGTCTCTATTATCCATGAATGAGTGAGATCATGTGGTATTTTTCCTTCATTGACTGGCTTATTTCACTTAGCATAATGCTCTCCAGTTCCATCCATGACGTTGCAAATGGTAAGAGTTCCTTCCTTTTTAGAGCAGCATAGTATTCCATCGTGTAGATGTACCACAGTTTTCTAATCCATTCATCTACTGATGGGCACTTAGGCTGTTTCCAGATCTTAGCTATGGTGAATTGTGCTGCTATGAACATAGGGGTGCATATATCCTTTCTGATTGGTGTTTCTGGTTTCCTGGGATATATTCCTAGAAGTGGGATCACAGGGTCAAATGGGAGTTCCATTTTCAGTTTTTTAAGGAAACTCCATACTGTCTTCCATAGTGGCTGCACCAGTCTGCATTCCCACCAGCAGTGCACAAGTGTTCCTTTTTCTCCACATCCTCTCCAGCACTTGTCGTTTGTTGATTTGTTGATGATAGCCAGTCTGACAGGTGTGAGATGGTACCTCATTGTTGTTTTGATTTGCATTGCTGATTTCTTCTTATCTACTTCTATGGCAGCCACCTCTTTTTTTTTTTTTTTTTACAGAGAGGAAGGGAGAGGGATAGAGAGTTAGAAACATAGATGAGAGAGAAACATCTACCAGCTGCCTCTTGCACACCTCCTACTGGGGATGTGCCCGCAACCAAGGTACATGCCCTTGACCGGAAGCGAACCTGGGACCTTCCAGTCTGTAGGCCAATGCTCTATCCACTGAGCCAAACTGGTTACAGCAGCCACCTCTTTCTTTTATGCTCTGCCAAAAGTTCGTGGATGGGCTTATGACTACTCTTTGGAAATTAATTTACTTAGTTGTCTTGTGATTTCAACTCTCGGATGGCTCAAGAAAATTTATTATTTGATACCAAATGCCCAGTGCATGAATTCGTGCACCAGTGGGGTCCCTCGGCCTGGCCTGTGGGATTGCAAGAGGGCGCAGGCCAGGCTGAGAGACCCCACCAGTGCACAATAAGGGCTGGGGAGGAACTCGGGAGGTTGGCCAGCTGGGGAGGGACCGTGGGAGGGCTCCAGGGCGTGTCCAGCCCATCTCACTCAGTCCCTATTGGTGGGACCCCAGCAGCAAGCTAATCTACTGGTCAGAGTATCTGCCCCCTGGTGGTCAGTGAACGTCATAGTGAGTGGTCTACTGGTCGGCTATCTGCCCCCTGGTGGTCAGTGCACGTCATAGCTAGCAGTTGAGTGGCCTTAGCATATCATTAGCATATTATGCTTTGATTGGTTGAACGGACGACTGGATGACCGGACACTCAGCATATTAGGCTTTTATTATATAGGATATTACCCAGATTTTTCTCACTGTGCAGATGGGAACAACATTCTCTTATAACTTTTTACAACCTGAGTAGAAGCAGAACTCTGCATCCTATTTTATATTCTGCCGTTTTCACGTAACAGAATATTGTGAAATCTTTCAAGTTTTAATGCTTGCTAACATTTCATTCTGAGGATGTATCATAATTATTTCTAATGAACATGGAAGGATTTTCACCCTTTTAAAAAATCATTATAATAATACTGTGATGAACAACTTTATGCATAAGTCTTTGATCACAGCTATTGTATTTTCCTTGGGCTAAAGTGAGAATTACTGAGTCAAATAATAATATGTAAAATTCTCAGCTTTTAATACTTATTCTCATAATGAATTTGCAGATCTTTGATTACCAGGGAGGCTAAACATGTGTTCAGATGTTTTGGGCATTTGCCTTTTTCTTTTCACTTAAAACTACTTTTGTTCTTAAATTGTGAAATATTTCATATATACAAAAGAGTGTGAATAACATATACATGCAGTTGGGAAAAAAGTAATAAAACAAATATCCATATATGCCCATTACTCACTGGAAGAGATAGAATATTACCAGTGACTTAAAGGTTCTTTTTTGGGGAGGTAGAGGGGAGGGTCATACAGGCTTTTATCTGTTTTTATTTTTTAACTTTATTTTTATTGTTGACACTATTACAGATGTCCCGATTTCCCCCTCCTTTCCCCACCGCCACCCAGCTCCTGCCCCCCTCTTCCCTTTGGCCGTCATCACAGTTATGTGTCTATGGGTTATGCAAATATGTTCTTTGGCGAATCCCTTCACCTTTTTTCATCCAGTACGCCCCACCTCCATCCCCTCTGACAGCTGTCAGTCAGTTCTGTGTATTCCTCATATAAGTGAGGTCCTATGGTGTTTGTCTTTCTCTTGCTGGTTTATTTCACCTGCCTTAATAATCCATACTCAGAAAACTATAGGACATTAAAGAAAGAAATTGAGGAGGATGCCCTAGCCACTTTGGCTCGTGGTTAGAACGTCAGCCCATGGGGTTGTACTTTCGTTGCAGACTCAGTCCCCAACCCTGGTCAGGGCACTTGCCCTGGAAGCAACCAATCGATATGTCTCTCTCACATTGATGTTTCTCTCTCTCTGTCTCTCTCCCTCCCTTCCACTCGCACTAAAAATCAATGGAAAGAAAATATTCTCAGGTGAGGATTAACAAAACAAAACAAAACAAAAAAAGAAATTGAGGAAGATACAAATAAGGAAGCATATACCATGTTTATGGATTGGAAGAATTAACATCATTAAAATGTTCATACTACCCAAAGCAATCTATAGATTCATTGCAATTCCTATTAAAATACCAATGGCATATTTCACAGATCTAGAACAAATATTCCAAAAATTTATATGGAAACAAACAAACAAAAAAAGACCTCAAATAGACTTGGCAATCTTGAGAAAGAAGAATAAAGTTAGAGGGATGATGATACCTAATATCAAACTATACTACAAAGCCTTCAAAACAGCCTGGCACTGGCATAAGAACAATCAAATAGATCAATGGAATAGAAATCAACCCATGTCTTTATGGTCAATTAGTATTTGACAAAGAAGGCAAGACTATAGAATGGAGTAAAGACATTCTCATCAATAAATGGTGTTGGGAAAATTGGACAGGTACATGCAAAAAAATGAAACTAGACCACCAACTTACACCATTTGCCTTTTAAAGGAGACGTACAGTTATTGTCCGTACAACTCTAAATTTACCATTGGACAAGGACAAAGATACTGTCTCTTCATCTTCCTCTTCCTTCTATGTTGAAGAGAAATATCTGACAAAGTGAGATGACAAAGCCCACTTCCCTACCTGGAATCCTCCTGCCACTCATAGAACAACAGGAAGGTAGAACAGTCATGAATCTGATGTATAAACAGGTAGATTAAGACATGGGGCATATTACCTGTTTGTTGTTCTTACTCTCCCCAAGTGGTCTGAGCTGGGATGTATTACTTCATAGGTAATAATGGTCATTTTAGTGCTGCTTTGCTTCATGCAAGACTCTCTAGCTACTACTCTAGCTATTCTCTAGCTTTATCCAACTACTAATAAGCTAGAAAGAGAGTAATACAGGAGTTGTTCAAACAAGAGGCATCTGAAGCCACAAATGTATATATTTAAAGTAAGAAGTAGACTAATTGCCTAGAAACAGATCCATTACTTACTACCCAACATGTAGTTCTTGCCATGAAATGGTTTGTGAGGCTAATGTCCTTGTGGCAGCTTTTGTGAATGAGGCTCAGTCCCTTTTTAAAATGGAAAGACTGTGATTCATACATATTTGTGAAATTCAAGTACAGATTCTCGCTTACTGATGCAGACTGCTGATGGCAGAGTATGACGGAGACCCCTTGTCAATTGACAGCTGAAGTGAAAATATTGTCTTCAGTAATGAATTTGTTGATAGCTGTTCCATTATCCAAAATGAATATTTAAATTAGTCATGTGCAGGCTGTCATATCCGTGCTACCAGGGAGCTTTTATTTGACATAATTTATTCAAATTCCTCAGTCCCCACCTCACCATGTTATATCCTATTGAATGTGTCATAGAAGGATTAAGGTAAGAGATATGAGGTTTTGTATTGGCACAATGTACACAGGAGTGCTGGGGAAATTAAACCCTTGCTGGACTAACCCGGGTAGAATTCTCAGCCATTTTCTCTGTTCTTTATTGGATAGAATGTCCAGAGACAAGGAAGGAGTCTGCACTGCAGGATGCTTTGTGAATCGCATTAAGGATGCATATTGAACAGTAACCCTTCCTGGAGCGCACTGTTTGGCTTTGTTATGTACTCACTGGAACCACTCTGCAAAGTGCTTCTTGATGCCCCATACCCCTTCTATGTCTCAGGGGGTAATTTGAAGGTTAGAAGAGAGACACAATAGTGGGACTTGATATATAGCACAACATAGAGGCATTATATGTATTTTACAGTAGTCATCCCCCCCACCCGTGCTTTCACTTTCTGTGGTTTTAGTTATCCAGAGTACTGTGGGTAGCTACTGCCAACACACTGCTTATGTTCAAGTAACCCTTACTTTAGTGTTATATTGTTCTATCCTATTATTAGATATTGCTGTTAATCTCTTACTGTGCCTAATTTATAAATTAGACTTCTTTATAGATATGTATGTATAGGTAAAAAATATGTAGTTTATATAGGATTCAGTACTATTCGTGGTTTTGAGCATCCATTGGCGGTCTTGGAACTTATCCCCTGCAGATAAGGGGTGACTACTGTATATATTATATAAATTGATGATATTATATAAGGTAACAGGCATGCATTCAGAAACCAAGCCACTTTTTAACTGTGTGAACCACAGGCAGAATTACAATCTATGTATACATTGGCTTATTTATTCATTCAGTCAGTACAGGGTGAGGAGAGGAAAAGTACAGTCTGAGAACTGAAAGATCCTGCTTTTGTTATTCTTGGAGATTCCATATCCCCACCCGTAAAATGGTGATGGTGGTGATAGGTACCTTACAAAATTATTGGGTGAAAATATTAATTGATGTGGAAGTGTCCATCAGAGAGGAGTTGGGCAATCAACATTTGTGTAATTAACCACACACACAGCACTGAAGACCTTCAGTTCTAAAAGCCTGTTGATAAGTTCATTTCTTTCGTCGTAACTCCAAAGTGACAGAGTGCAGCCACCTGCATCCAGATGCATTCCCATAAATAAAAACATAAGTGGGTCCTTCTAAGCTTTAAAACCCAAGTGGCATTCTACTGAACATCATTTGGACCTCTTATGTCTACAGTACCTTCATTTGCTACTTCCGTAGACATTTGATGCTTTGCTGATTTGGACGGGCTCTGAATCCAGCAACTTTGAACCTATGAGCCATCCTTGCCTTACAGCAGACTCACTAATAGTTCTTCATCCTGCTAAGTTTAAGTTCAGTCATAGACTCCTGGCCTTCACCAGAATTAACAAAGATTAAGCCAGGGGACATTCTTCATTGCTGCTAACATTTAGCCAGAACCTCAAAAAGTTGTCTTTTTCATTTCACCAATTCCCCATTCCTTCGTTTTTGATCATTATTTGATCTTTGGCCTTCAGAATTCTTCCTGCTGTGCTGTGAACTCCCTGCAACATTTGGCATTCTCTGGCCACTTTCAGTTGGAAAAATTATTTCTACTTTCATTGCCATCATAATCATGCCCTTTTTTTGAAGGTTAGAAGTGAGGTGAGACATGTCATCAGCATCTGACATGTCCCACCTCCATTACTATGGACAACTATGAGGTTACATTGCCTCGCATATACTAGTACATAAGCAAAACTCTTAGCATTTTAAAGGTACTCGCTACCGACACTTTTCAAATTGATGATGTTACTGATATTCATAAAATATCTTAGAACCAAGCACAAACCCAGCTAACATCCCGTGACTAAGGAGCCATGTGCGGCAGGCTGATTGCTTATGGCTGCTGATACCATCTGCTGCTGGTGGGCTGGGCCGATGCCCTTTTCCACCCTGCTTTGTTCATACCTACAAACTTCCTTAAATGTAAGATTTATAAGTAGAGGCATTTCTGCACTAAGGGGTGTGGAAGATATGAAAGGATGAAAAGAGATAGTTCTTGCTTTTATTAATTTTATAATGTAATTGGGAAGAAAAGACATAATAATAAAATAGCCAGAGACCTCCAAGTCCATATATAGAAGTGACACTGTGATAGATGTTTATATGAAGAACTGGGTAGTTCCCAATAAAGGAGAGAAAGGGTAGAACCGATCCTGGAAGTCGGCGTGGAAGTGATGGTTCTTTGTCGGTGGCAGGGGCGGAGGGTGTCTGGGGGGAGGCCTTCTCCTGATACTGTCATTCTCCAGGAACAGAGTCAATCCCTTTGTTACGACTTATTTTGTATGTTTGTCGTTGTCTAAATATAGATCTTGCATGTTTCTTGTTTGGTTTATTCCTAGACATTCTATGATTTTTTTGTTATGTTATATAAAATTGTTGAATTTTTATCCCAGTGAGAGGGACAGGGAGTAGACGCCAAGACCCTTGTCTCACCTCCCTAGATGTCCCAGGTGAACAGCAGGATCTCTCAGGTTGCCCAGACTTTCACAGATGCCGTTGTGAGCCACCCCTGGAGAGGATGTCATCGAGGTTGTTGCCCAAAGGCAGGCTGGCAGGAAGCACAGGGCTTCCAACCCAGAACCACCATGGGGATAGCTGACTTAATGAGCTTTCGAAATGAAAAATTGACCTTCTTCATTCCTTGTGTTTCTTAAAAAAAAAAGCTTCTATGAATTTAGAAAAATTTTAAAAGTGAATGAATGAATGGGAGCATAGACTAATGCTCTCTTCCTGAGGAAAGGACATATTGCAAAGAGTGTCCTAAGAGTCAAATCCTTTGTCTCAAATACTGAAGTGACAAATATTAAAAGGGATGAATTTCTAGTGAAAGAGAGAACAACAAAGTCACTCTTAGCCCACTGGTTGAGGAAATCCTTGTCAGAAATCAGCTTTGAACTGTCTTCCTGTCCAAGTCACTTACTTCCCACACTGCCCATCTTCATATAAAACAATAGCAGATCTCTCACACAGATACACAGAATCTTAGTGCTGAGATAATGTGATTTGTCACAACACGCTTATTGACTCAACTGAAGTGTGCTATCTCTCCGGAAACTGGCTTTCTCTTACAAACCTACTCTTACCTTGTCTTTCATTTTAAAGTAGAAAAAAACAATTACTCAGATGTCCTAACGATCAAGAGATTTAGAGAAACCCCACATATATATTATTGTTTTTCAAGATAAACAGGCTTTCCAATCCTGCCCAACTAAGAAGCTGGATTTTGAGGATAAGGCAAACTTCCATTGACAAACAATCAGAGAGCCAGTATTTATGGATTGAGAAAGCAGCACATCAGTTGTGACTGTAATAACCAACACTTCATGCAAGAATGAGTTGTTACAAGTCTCAGAATCCCAGGTGGTAGGGAGGGGATTTCTGGAAGGCCAAGTGTTCCCAGAGAGAAAGAAGAATAGGAATTAGGAAAGATCTAGTGCAGGTGCTCAGGCAGAGGACTTTAAAACTGTGATGGCTCAATGCAGTTTGCCGACCACTGCCCTAGTGCATGATTTTTGTGCACCGTGCCTCTAGTAACAATAATCAAAATAATAATAGAGGATAATGATAGGAACCTATATGTATTTTGTTTTTGTTGTTAATCCTCACCTGAGGATATTTTTTCCATTGATTTTTAGAGAGAGTGGAAGGGAGGGAGTGGGAGAGAGAGACACACATCCATTGGTTGCCTCCTGCAAGTGCCTCCTGGGGCAGGGAACAAAGTTGCAACCCAGGTGCCTTGACCGGGAATAGAACCTGTGACCCTGCTGTGCGCAGGCCAACACTCTACTACTGAGCCACACTGGCCAGGGCAGGAGCCTATTTTATTTTAAAGCAGAACTTATCACACAATATTATCTGACCTTCAGTCATTTTTTTAAAAAATGTTTTTTGTTTGAATTAGCTACCATTGGTTAAAAATGATAAAATTTCACATAAAACCTGACTGCTCTTACAGGTAGTTCACAAAATGCTGACAAATAGAGAAAAGGGGGAAAAAACAAAACAAAACAACAACAAAAAACTGTGATGGCTCAATTTAATATACAAACATAACTTCTTGTGTGCTCATTATTATCTGCATTTACTACAGGAAAAGAGAAGTGGGTGGGGTACTAAGGCTTAAGCCATTCCGATTGAGTATTGCAATTTTGGGTCCAAGTTGTCTTGGAAGAATGGGTGGTACCTTGCGGCGTGAGGTCCTTCTCTTCTAGTTGTTGTCAGCATCAGACATGTCCCACCTCTATTACTGTGGACAGCTATGAGGTTGTATTGCCTCCCATAGAAATAGGCAAAACTTTTACTTTTAGTGATTCCCCTGAGGTTTTCATTCAGAATCTTTTTGACCTTGAAAATACGAAATTCTAATAAGCTCAGTTACCTTGTTTCAAGCCTACAACTAACCTACAATAACAATAATAGCTTCCAGTTGTTATTTTTATTGTGCCTATAATACTTTCTTCATATTGATTTGAGTGTATTAAGTTCCTACTATGCACCACATTTGTTCTCTGTGCATGTAATTGCCATCTCTCCTATCTTTACCTGTGATGGAATCTGAGGCTCTGAGAAGTTGACTCAGGTAACATTTTATAAATGGCAGAGCTGGAACTTAAGCAAACTCTGTCCTAATCCATAGCACCTGCCCTTTCTACTAAGCTGTGCTGTAATCATATCCATAGAGAATATTATCTTTGCTCTTCCTCCATATCATCCTACTGCCTACTCACCTTGCTTGTATGTTTTATATGTACTGCTGTTATTCAGAGTAAGAAATGACACCTACCTGTGAGCCAGAGTTGTCTCCTGTTTAAACCTTCCCATGACTTCTCTCCATGACCTGGCATGCTCACCTTACCTCCTGGTACTTTCCGTCGGGACTTCACTCTCTAGTCATGCTGCTCCCCTCACATCAGTTCTCTCCCCTAGATCCTTGCTGCTCAGAGTGCGGTTCTGAGACCAGCAGCAGCAGCAGTATCACCCGGGACTTGTTAGAAATGCAGGACTCAAGCCCCACCCCACACCAAGTGATTCACATGCACAGTGATTGTTGGGGAAGCACCGACCTACAGTGTTCTTGTCGTGTTTTTCACCTACACACCTCTTACTCATTCTTCAGCACCTCCAGAAAGCTGAAGTCAGCAGTTCAAGGACTGGTCCCTCTGGGAGTCTGCGGGCATGTAGGCCTTATATGTAGTATAAATAGCATAGAAGCTTTTCCTTTTAGGGGGTCTGTGAGGTCCTCCCTTTTCCATCTGCATGTCTGTGTGAGGCAGATTTTCTTCATAGTCTCCAAGCAAAACAAGAGAGATTGCAACAGACTGGCTGCCGGAGCAGATGTGCCAATCCAGCTGCCTCCATTAAGCCAGACAGAGATTTGCAATTATGTAAAATGATGCCATTCTTCATACAAAGCTTTTGTTTTGTTTTGGAAAATTTAGTTTTCATACAAGGGTGTTATTTATGTTAACATGCAATAGATTCAGTTACTTTAATGAATCAATCAATTTAACATTTATTTTATAATTAACAAATACATTTCTATGTAATATACCTTATATGTAATATTATTAACAGGCATTAACATTTAATATTTAATGAGTTAATAAAACATTTCTCAGTTTTAATTTCCTTTACAATAAATATTGATGGATATAATTTTTATAAACAAAAACTCTGTGGAGTTCTCAATAATATTTTAAAATATTTAAAAATGTAAAAGTATCCTGCGACCAAAGCGTGTAATTCCATTGCTCTGGGGGAGCTAAGTGCCTCTCCTCAGCAGGTCTTATAGCATCATGGACATATCTCGTTTTCATGCTTACCATGTTATGTTAAAATGATCCACTTGCATGTCATTCTCATCAGACCACAAGCTCCTTGAGGACTGTGGCTATGCCCCACTCATCTTTCTGTTGATTGAGACTAATGAAACAGCACCTTGCAAACTGCTTTTGGAACCGAGGACGAGTGTGTTTGCTATAGAGAGCTTATAGAGAACACTAGACAGCCTATACCTGAGAACCAGCGTTAGGGGTGATCATTGTGGATGGAGCTCTAACCCGCAGTTGCTGAAGTAGGCAGCACACAGACACCATCGGCGCTGGTGGAGGTCCACTCCCTCAAAGTGTGTTTCAGCAGCCTGGAGTCCCACCTCTTGGGGTAAGTTGGGGAAGTCCCATGAGCCCACTGCCCATTCCTGCAGTCTCATCACATCAACAGCCATCTTCTTCAGTCCTCGGGGGGCCTCTGACCCTCAAAAGTGTGGTAAGAGGATTGCAGAAACAGACATGGTGCGACAAGAGACCATTTGTTTGTGTCTGCTGCGACCTGACGTGGCCAGCCCCAGTGTGAGAGGAGGAGGAAGGTGATGAGTCTTCCATAAAACAGAATCCTGCATCGGACCACAGTTCCACCACAACTTGCAATTGTGGACAAAAACAGTTATGAAACCCACCCAAAACTCGATGAAGCCCTGCCTCCGATCCCTGTGGACGCTCCCCCCCCCTCCCCCGCCCCTTGCCTGGACGGTGCACTGCAGGAGCAGCCGCTCCTGGCAGAATCCGGCAGCAGAGTTCTGTCCTGGGGTGGGCACGGGATGGGGCAAAGCCTGAGGTGGTGTCACGCTGAGCCGTACATGAGGCGGAGAGGTGCCCGTATAGGATTTTTAGCCAACCCACACATTCAACCACTTATTTTACCAGTGAAAATTCACTCCCCTTACCCTAAGTGCAAACTCTTAGTGCTGATTAGAGTTAAAAATAGTCGAAGCCTGTAAGAGACCTCTGGTTTATGAACTGTTAGAATTTGTTAAATGCTAACTAAGCGAGCCTGAAGTGTAGATTCCTGATGAGGGTACTCCAGATGTTAATGAACTGCCCCTGGGGTGAAGAATAAAACTAACACACACACACACACACCCCTACATCACACGGTTTATGCTGAAGTATCTCCGAGTAAATTTCTGGCAGTATAACAATATCATTAAGTTCAAATACACACAGTGTAGTGAAAATTAAATATTACCTCACCCAACTGAAACTCAGCTATTCCCCAGTAATTTCTCTTCACTGGAGTGACTCCAAGAACCTGTAAACAAAGAGAATCATCACAGTAGTGTCAGAGTCACATTACTTCACGGAACCCTCCAAACTCCAAAATGCATGCTCCACCCTCTACCTCCACAGAAGGAGGCTTGGGGATAAATGTCATAATCCTAATAATTTTGCATTTTTTTATTTTATTTTTTTTTCCTGATGAAATTTATTTTTTATTTTTTATTTTTATTTTATTTTTTTTTGTTTTTTTTTTAATTTATTGCTTAAAGTATTACAAAGGGTATTACATATGTGTCCATTTTATCCCCCCGCCCTAGACAGTCCCCTAGCCTCCCCTATCCCCCAATGTCTTATGTCCACTGGTTATGCTTCTATGCATGCATACAAGTCCTTTAGTTGATCTCTTACCCCCCTACCTCCTGCCCCCAACCCTCCCCGGCCTTCCCGCTGCAGTTTGACAATCTGTTTGAGGCAGCTCTGCCTCTGTATCTATTATTGTTCAAAAGTTTATAATGGTCTCTATTATCCATGAATGAGTGAGATCATGTGGTATTTTTCCTTCATTGACTGGCTTATTTCACTTAGCATAATGCTCTCCAGTTCCATCCATGACGTTGCAAATGGTAAGAGTTCCTTCCTTTTTAGAGCAGCATAGTATTCCATCGTGTAGATGTACCACAGTTTTCTAATCCATTCATCTACTGATGGGCACTTAGGCTGTTTCCAGATCTTAGCTATGGTGAATTGTGCTGCTATGAACATAGGGGTGCATATATCCTTTCTGATTGGTGTTTCTGGTTTCTTGGGATATATTCCTAGAAGTGGGATCACAGGGTCAAATGGGAGTTCCATTTTCAGTTTTTTAAGGAAACTCCATACTGTCTTCCATAGTGGCTGCACCAGTCTGCATTCCCACCAGCAGTGCACAAGTGTTCCTTTTTCTCCACATCCTCTCCAGCACTTGTCGTTTGTTGATTTGTTGATGATAGCCAGTCTGACAGGTGTGAGATGGTACCTCATTGTTGTTTTGATTTGCATCTCTCGGATGATTAGTGACTTTGAGCATGTTTTCATATGTCTCTTGGCTTTCTGAATGTCCTCTTTGAAGGTGTCTATTAGGTCCTTTGCCCATTTTTTGATTGGATTGTTTATCTTCCTTTTGTTAAGTTGTATGAGTTCCCTATAAATTTTGGAGATTAGGCCCTTATCAGATATGACATTGGCAAATATGTTTTCCCACACAGTGGGTTTTCTTGTTGTTTTGTTGATGGTTTCTTTTGCTGTGCAGAAGCTTTTTATTTTGATGTAGTCCCATTTGTTCATTTTCTCTTTAGTTTCAAGTGCCCTAGGAGCTGTATCAGTGAAGAAATTGCTTCGGCATATGTCTGAGATTTTGTTGCCTTTGGATTCTTCTAGAATTTTTATGGTTTCCTGTCGTACATTTAAGTCCTTTATCCATTTTGAGTTTATTTTTGTGTATGGTGTAAGTTGGTGGTCTAGTTTCATTTTCTTGCATATATCTGTCCAATTTTCCCAACACCATTTATTGAAGAGACTATCTTGGCTCCATTGTATGTTCTTGCCTCCTTTGTCAAATATTAATTGAGCATATTGGTTCGGGCCGATTTCTGGGCTCTCTATTCTATTCCATTGATCTATATGCCTATTCTTGTGCCAGTACCAGGCAGTTTTGAGAACAGTGGCTTTGTAATACAACTTGATATCTGGTATTGAGATCCCACCTACTTTGTTCTTTTTCAGGATTGCTGCAGCTATTCGGTGTCTTTTTTTATTCCAGATGAATTTTTGGAGAGTTCGTTCTAGATCTCTGAAGTATGCCATTGGTATTTTAATGGGAAGTGCGTTGAATTTATAGATTGCTTTGGGTAGTATGGACATTTTAATGATGTTGATTCTACCAATCCATGAACACGGTATGTTCTTCCATCTGTTTATGTCTTCCTCTATATCTTTTTTCAACGTCCTGTAGTTTTCTGAGTAGAGGTCTTTTACCTCTTTAGTTAAGTTTATTCCTAGGTAGCTTAATTTTTTTGGTGCGATGGTAAACGGGATTGTTTTTATAATCTCTCTTTCTGAAAGTTCACTATTGGTGTATAGAAATGCCTCGGATTTCTTGGGGTTAATTTTGTATCCTGCTACATTGCCAAATTCATGTATTAAGTCTAGTAGCTTTTTGATGGAGTCTCTAGGGTTTTGTATGTATAATATCATGTCGTCTGCAAATAAGGACAGTTTTACTTCCTCTTTTCCAATTTGGATGCCTTTTATTTCTTCTTCTTGCCGAATTGCAATGGCTAACACTTCCAGTACTATGTTGAACAGGAGTGGTGAGAGGGGGCATCCCTGTCTTGTTCCCGTTCTTAGGGGAAATGTTGTTAGTTTTTGTCCATTGAGTATGATATTGGCTGTGGGCCTGTCATATATGGCTTTTATTATGTTGAGGTATGATCCTTCTACTCCCACCTTGCTGAGAGCTTTTATCAAAAATGGGTGTTGAATTTTGTCAAATGCTTTTTCTGCATCAATTGATATGACCATGTGGTTTTTTTCTTTCAATTTGTTTATGTGATGTATCACTTTTATTGATTTGCGGATATTGTACCATCCTTGCATCCCTGGGATAAATCCTACTTGGTCATGGTGTATGATCTTTCTGATGTACTGCTGGATCCGATTTGCTAAGATTTTGTTGAGGATTTTGGCATCTATGTTCATGAGGGATATTGGCCTGTAATTCTCTTTCATTGTGTTGTCTTTACCTGGTTTTGGTATTAGGATGATGCTGGCTTCATAGAATGAGCTTGGAAGTGTTCCTTCCTCTTGAATTTTTTGTAGTAGTCTGAGGAGGATAGGTTTTAGTTCTTCCTTGAATGTTTGGTAAAACTCCCCTGTGAAGCCGTCTGGTCCTGGGCTTTTGTTTGCTGGAAGCTTTTTGATGACTGCTTCAATTTCTTCCATAGTTATTGGCCTGTTGAGATTTTTAGATTCTTCCTGATTGAGTTTTGGAATGTTGTATTTTTCTAGGAATTTGTCCAGTTCCTCCAGGTTGTCTAGTTTGTTGGAGTAGAGCTGTCCATAGTATTTTTTAACAATCATTTGTATTTCTGTGGGGTTTGTTGTTATTTCGCCTCTATCGTTTCTGATTTTGTTTATTTGGGTCCTCTCTCTTTGCTTCTTGGTGAGTCTGGCTAGAGGTTTGTCAATCTTGTTTATCCTTTCAAAGAACCAGCTCTTGGTTTCATTGATTTTCTGTATTGTTTTTTTGGTCTCTATGTCATTTATTTCTGCTCTAATCTTTATTATCTCCTTCCTTCTGCTCACTCTGGGGTTTTCTTGTTGCTCTCTTTCTTATTCTTTGAGTTGTAGAGTTAGATGATTTACTACCATTTTTTCTTGTTTTTTGAGATAGGCCTGTAGAGCTATAAACTTCCCTCTCAGGACTGCTTTCATTGTGTCCCATAGGTTTTGGATTGTTGTGTTTTCATTGTCATTAGTTTCCAGGATGTTTCGAATTTCTTCTTTGATTTCATTGGTAACCCAATCAATATTTAATAGCATGCTATTCAGCTTCCAGGTGTTTGAGTGTTTTGGGTTGTTTTTATTGTAGTTTATTTCTAATATTATGCCATCGTGGTCTGCGAAGACGCTTTTTATGATTTCAATCTTCTTGAATTTGGGGATACTTTGCTTGTGACCCAATATATGGTCTATTTTTGAATATGTCTTATGAGCATTTGAGTAGAATGTATATTCCCTGGCTTTGGGGTGAAGTGTTCTGAAGATGTCTATTAAGTCCATCTGATCTAATGAGTCATTTAGGATTGCTGTATCTTTGCTGATTGTTTGTCTAGAGGGCTTATCCAGTGTTGTCAGTGGTGTATTAAAGTCCCCTACTATGATTGTATTGTTGTCGATCTCTCCTTTGATATCTTCCAGGAGTTTTTTTTATGAATTTGGGTGCTCCTGCATTGGGTGCATATATGTTTACCAGGGTTATATCTTCTTGTTGTATTGATCCCTTTAGTATTATGAAGTGGCCTTCCTTATCTCTTGTTATGGCCTTCACTTTGAGGTCTATTTTGTCCGATATAAGTATTGCTACCCCAGCTTTCTTTTCCTTTCCATTTGCCTGAAAGGTATTTTTCCATCCTTTCACTTTCAGTCTGTGTGAGTCCCTTCTAATGAGGTGGGTTTCTTGTAGACAGCAGATGTATGGGTCATGTTTTTTTATCCATTCAGCCACTCGATGTCTTTTGTTTGGAGCATTTAGTCCGTTTACGTTTAAAGTTATTATTGAAAGGTACTTGTTTGTAGCCATTTCTTTTTTTGTGTGGCTGTTTTCTTTCTGAGCTTTTTATTTCTTCTTTTTATACCAGTCCCTTTAGCATTCCTTGCATTGCTGGCTTGGTGGTGATAAACTCCCTTAGCCTTTTTTTGTCTGTGAAGCTTCTTATTTCCCCTTCAAGTTTGAATGATAGCCTTGCTGGATAGAGTATTCTTGGATTCAGTCCTTTGCTTTGCATCACTTTGTAAATTTCTGTCCATTCTTTTCTGGCCTGATGTGTTTCTGTTGAGAAATCATTTGACTATCTAATGGGAGATCCCTTTTATGTAACTTTCCGTCTCTCTCTTGCAGCCTGTAAGATTCTCTCTTTGTCCTGAACATTTGCCATGGTAATTATGATGTGTCTTGGTGTGGGTCTTTTCGGGTTCACCTTGTTTGGGACTCTCTGGGCTTGTGTGACTTTTTTCTTCCCCACCTCAGGGAAGTTTTCTGATATTATTTCTTCTAATAGGTTTTCTAATCCTTGTTCATCCTTCTGTTGTTCTGGCACTCCTATTATTCGTATGTTGTTTCATTTCATGTTGTCCCAAAGCTCCCTTAGGCTCTCCTCCTGTCTTTTCATTTTTTTCTTCAATTGCAGTACATTTTGGGTGTGTTTTGCTTCCTTGTCTTCTAATTCACTAATTCGGTCCTCCGCTTCTCCTACTCTACTGTTGATACTTTCAATGGAGTTTTTCATTGCAGCTATATCACTCTTCATTTCTTCTTGGGTCTTACTTAAGTTGTTGATTTTTTCATCTGTTTCTTCTAGCTTCTTCCATATGTTATCGATTTTTTCATCTGTTTCTTCTTGCTTCTTGCAGAGGTTGTCGATTTTTTCCTCCATCCAGTTTATGCACTCTAGGACCCTTATTCTGAATTCTTTTTCTGTCATGTTGCATGCCTCTGTATTACTTAGCTGCTTTTCTGGAGAGTCCTCCTTCTCTTTCCTTTGGGGGTTTCTTTGTCTACCCATGTTTGATCTCACTGACATATCTAGACGTTGAGTCGTTCAGTGGTTGCTCCCTTGGTGGCAGTGACTCCTTGGTCTGTGGTTGCTCTTCGGGCGGTTGCGGTAGCAGCTGCTCTTCAGTTGGCAGCAGCTCCTCTGGTGGGTGCTGTTCACAGCTGTGGTGGCTCTTCTGGCTGGTGGGGCAAGGTTTCACGTACAGCTGCTGTTCCTCAGCAGAGGGTGTGGTGCTCAGGAGGTTGCTGTTGCTTGGATCTGCTGCGTTGATTTAAAGGCACAAAATACAACACAGCAAGGCACCACGTACCAGGCACTATATACAAATATATTCACGATATTAATAACCCCAAATAAAGGTGACCACCTGAATTAAGAGAATTAGGGGATAAGGAAGAAGGAAGAGAAAAAGATAAAAGAGAAAAAAGAAAAGAAAAGTAGGGACCAAAAAAAGGAGTGCAAAAATGAAATTGGGAAAAAGGAGGGGGGAAAATAAAAGCGAGAAAAGAAAAGAAAAAAAAAAAAAGAGCGAAAAGAGAGAATGAAGTGGAAGAGGGGAAGAGACTTTTTTATATGAGGAGAATACTCCTATAGAACAGCCATTAATCCCAACAAATTCCAGCAACAGCTCCCTGGAGATGAATGCAAACTAGAAACACCCAATAATATAACGATGAAAATAGAATGGAGAACACTAATCCCAAAATAAAATAAAGAGAAAATAAAATGGCACTTTAAAAAAAAATGGTAAAATGGTAGCAGTAATAATACTGGTTAAAAATAAGAAGGTAGTAATTAAAAGGGTAAAATCAGGTGATGGAAAAGAGAAGAAAAAAAAAGAAGAAAAGAAAAAAAAAGGAAAAAAAAGAAAAAAAAGAAAAAAAAATTGGTTTCTTAGTTAAAAGGTGAAAAGAAAAAAAAAAAATTGCAGTAGTGAAGGTCCTTCGGTTCTTCTATTCTTCAGTGTGGCTCGCCTTAGACCTGCCAGGTATTCAGGAGAGTGTTGAGTTTCCCTGCGATACACTGTTCCTCTGTGTGTAAACCACAGTCCTTATTTTAAAGCAGGCGGCATTTGTTTCCCAGACTGCCTTATTTTGTGTTTAGCAAAGAGTCAGTTTGTGGGTCAGCCTCTGGGTGGCAGTGTTCTGGGGTTGGCCTCTGAGGCTATAGGGCCTCTCTGTCCAGTGGAAGTTCACTGCCCAGAGCTGGCTGCGTAATAGTTAGTTACTGGCGCTGTGTTGTTGCTGGGATTGAAAATCCCTCTATAGGCCAGACCCTGTTAACTCCCAGGGACTGATCAGGTTATTTTAATCCTTGATCTCATACAGGGTGGAATCTGGGTGTGGCTGTGCTCCTTGCCTGGGGGCTGGGGGGAGGAGTCTCACTCTCCGGAGAGAATGGCTGCCCCAGTCCTGGGCTCAGGGGTGTCTCAGCACTCAATTCGCTGCCACCTCTCCCGGCCCCCCTTCTCTCCTCAGTCCCTCCCCAGATTCCACTCCTCCGCACACTCTCCCTCTCTTCAGCACAGGTGAGTGTCTGTATCCGAAATGTCCCATGAACAGGATTCAGTAAAAACAAACAAACAAACGCCGGCCGCGGAAACGGGAAAGGCTTGGTTTCTGTAAGCTTCTTCTCTTACCGGGACTGCATGGTCTGGTCAGCTCTTCAGGCTGCCCCCTTTAGGCTCAGTCCTCTGTGATCACAGAACCCAGCTCTCAATTCCCCCGGCGGCGCCAGGAATCCCGCGGTTCTCCTTTCCCCCGGCCAGGGGCTGTGCCTGTCCCAAGGGACGCGGCTGTCTGCCACGCGGTCTCCCTCTGACTCTCTGGGCTCAGAGGTCTGGCAAACTTTCCTGCCCAAATCCCTGGTTTTTTTTACCTTTCCAGGGGAGTTCTGCTCTTCCCGGCTGCAAACCGTCTCACCAGCTGAGCAATTTCGCCAATTCGGGGTGGATGTTACTAGTTTCAGCTGCTCACTCCATTTGCTCCGGGACACGACCTGGGACGCGTCTGCCTATACCGCCGCCATCTTCCGTCTCTCCTCAATTTTGCATTTTTAATGTGGACACAGGAGACTCCCCTCAGCTCTCACCCAGAGCCTGTGTGTTCTTGGTTTGCACACAAACTAAACAAGCTGTCTGCTTTTCAGTCCCCTCGTAGATTAAGAGAAACAAGGTAGAAAGGGACAGAGAAGCTACTGCAGGTGGGAACACTGACAAATAGAAGTGACAGCTTGCCCTGGCTGGTTTGGCTCAGTGGATAGAGCATCGGTCTGCGGACCAAAGGGTCCCGGGTTTGATTCCGGTCAAGGGCACATGCCGGGGTTGTGGGCTTGATCCCCAGTGGGGAACGTGCAGGAGGCAGCCAATCAATGATTCTCTCTCATCTCTGATGTATCTGTCTCTCTCTCCCTCTCCATTCCTCTCTGAAATCAATATATATATAAAAGAAGTGACAGCTTATCAGCACACCTGAAAAGAAGGGAGGAGTCAGTGAGATTTAATAAGTAAATATGAGGGGAGCATTTTGCAGTGTACACCTATCAAATGATAACAATGTGCACCTGAAACTTACATAATGCTATAGATCAATTTTACCTCAATGTTAAAAAAGTAAATATTGAAATTCAGTCAGGACCAAGAGCTCTTCCCACTTCGGCAGACACTGTGGGCAAAACATAGGAGTGCCCACTGATGTTTCCAAACTCACGCTCATTGTTTCAGACACCCGTTGGGCACTACTGCAGACTGTCCAGGCCTCCTTTGTCCTGGGACTTTGGCCACTTGTTCTGCACATCTCTCTCTGCACTCCAGCTGGCTGTGGGTAGGTTTATTCTTTAAAAATTTTTTTTATTGATTTTTAGAGAGAGAGGAAGGGAGATAGAAACATCGATGAGAGAAACATCGATTGGCTGTCTCCCGCACGCCCCCAAGTGGGGATCAAGTCCATAACCAGGGGATGTGCCCTGGCCGGGAATCGAACCGGTGACCTGCACTGTGTGTGCCTCCAGCCTTTGGGCATCTCTGTTAACACTGGAGCCCGTGACACCTCTCAGCACCCATGTGCACAACCCAGAGTTTGGGGGGAGGCAATGAAGGGGAGAGCCGGTAGCTGCATCTCCCATCCTCCTCCTGGAGGGAATGTTCTGAAGTGTAATTATTCATGTGCCTCCTGGAAGATGGTGCCACTAGGTTTAGTATCAAGCAGTGGCCAGCTCAGTAACACACTCTCCTGTTGGCCCTCACACCGTCCTGCCTCCCATTTTGTTTCCCTGGATGGAGCTGCCTTTATAAAATGGTGGCATAGAAGCTTTTTCCTTAAGCCCTGCCTTCCGAGAAACCCAGGCTATGAACCCATCACCGTCAAGTTTTGTTCCATGAACTCTAATTAAGAAGACAGAAATATGAGCAATGATTTCCACATACAATTTTTTTTAATGTGGAGTCATCAAACATGTATACGCTCGCCGGCAGTAAAGCTTGGTTCTCTAAAATGCTTGTCTGCAGCACACTTGCACTGAAGGGATGTTGAATAATGCAGTAACCACAGCCGAGAGGAGATTGATCAGGGTAGGCTCTCTGGGGGAAATCAATTTTGAGATGAGTTTTGGAGGTCTGGGGACCTTTGGAGGGGGTGCAGCTTGAACCCCTGCACTTGAAAGCATGTGTTGTGCACAAGGGTCATGCCTTTCACATGCAAGAGAAGACACCCTGTGATATCAACCTGTTCGTTTTTTCCCTCAACAAGAAAAATTTTCCACCTACCTAGTCAATTCAACTAGAGCAGTTGATATTGATCAAGAAGGTGCTTTAAATGACCCCATTGGCTGCTTTCCTGCACAGAGACTGGCTGCTGGTGAGTAGCCTCTCATTGATAAGAGTTTGGGAATTAAACCTGCTCTCTTGCATGGGGTGGAGGTTTGTACTCTGTCAGTTGGTGAATGTCCTTTCAGCACAAGATGCACATATATGTAAGTGAGAATGACCAGGGGTGTGTGTGAGTCGGGCACACATGTCCACACACATGCCTATGTAGTATCACTGTAATTCCTTTAAAAACTTTACTGCCAAAAGAGTAGGATGGCCGATCTTAGTTTTAAAATGACCCACTCTTTAAATTGAATTCATTTTTTTTACTTAAATCTTAGGCCAGATCCTAAAGTAAACAGAGAAAATCAAAGTTAACAATAACACCAAAGAAAAAGTGAATTACCTTCCAAATGTATTGGGCTTTCATTCTTTTGGGAATTGAATAGCTCTTTGAGAATTTAATGAAAGCTATGGACTTTGAACTCCAGAAAAATGGGAATACACAAAAGAGTTTGCATACAATTTCATGGGTCTCAGATTTTTTAAAATGTTGTTTTCTCCTGCAATGTTAGTTTATTTTGGATAGCAAGGATTGCTGGGGTCCAGCCCCAGCGGGTCCAGGGGTCCCCAAAGGTGTGGACGGAGTCGGCGAAGAAGGAATGACATGGAGACACTGTTCAGTTGATCAGCAGCCTAGCCAGGATCTCCAGCCAGGATCTCCAGCCAAGTTCTGGTCTGGATCTCCAGAGAGGTTCTGCTTCAGATCTCCAGCCAGGTTCTGTGTCCATGTTCTCTTGCTAGGTTCTCCAGCCAGGTTCAGTCCAGGTTCTCCAGCCAGGTTCAGTCACCAGGTTCTAGTCAGGTTCTCTTGCCCATTTCTGTAGTCAGGTTCAGTCCAGGATCTTTTGCCATGTTCTCTCCAGCGAAGTTCTTCTGTCTCTAGTTCTGTGTAGGTTCTGTGCCTAGGTTCTGTCTCTCTTGGTTCCGTATACTAAGTTCTGTGTCTTGCTGTCTTATTACATCTGTATTTATACCAGTTGATTCAATCCTATCAATCTCTATTACAAAGGTTAGGGCGTTTCTTATCTCCATTCCAGGGAGTAAAGATTATGTAGCTTAAGCATGATTGTTCGTAAAGTGATTAATTACCCACCTGGCACTAGTTAAGAGGTTTTATTCCCTCCCTAACTTCAGGGGAAAATCCCTACCTGAGGAAACAACCTTTCTCAGAGACCTTGGTTAAAACACATAGTGCCAAGAAGGTGAGCAAACATATTAAGAACAGTATGCCATATATGCCAGGTCCCTTGAAACAGCAAGCATGGACCGGCTCCCGGCAAAGGATGACAGTGGAAAGCAGTTTTAAGAGTGAAAGAAACGGGAAATGCAGCAACTTTGTTTTCAAAATTATTTTATAAATGATTTTGATTGTTATTGTTCAGAGCAGTTAATAACTGAATCAGGGAGAAAGAGAGGGGTGTCAGATGGGGGAGGGGTGTAGAAGGAGGAAGGACAGAGATAGACAATCCTAGTGAGAGACCTAGGATGACATCAGTCTAATCAACTTTAATTTCTGTTGAGAGGCTCTAAGCATCAGTTACGAGGGTTAACTGACCTAAATGGTTTTGCCAAAGACAGATGGATCCTCAACCTCAGTTCCTTCTAGTGCAGTGGTTCTCAACCTTCCTAATGCCGCGACCCCTTAATACAGTTCCTCATGTTGTGGTGACCCCCAATTTCATTGATACAAATTGAGCATAATTAAAGCATAGTGATTAATCACAAAAATAATATGTAATTATATATGCGTTTTCCGATGGTCTTAGGCAACCCCTGTGAAAGGGTCGTTCGACCCCCAAAGGGGTCGCGACCCACAGGTTGAAAACCGCTGTTCTGGTGCATGCCAACAATTCAACTGCTTACCGTGCACTTACTGTGCTAACCGGCAGTTTGTGTTCAAGGAACTGTAAGTTGGATCAAGACAAATCCCACCCTCAAAGAACTTGCCATCCCCTTACTCTGATGGAATCAAAGCTTTGAAAGAGTAAAAAGACCTTTTAACCTTTCTTATCCGGGCTTAGTCATCAGCATGCTGAGGTATTTTCTATAAGCACTTCATTGTTAATGAGGTAGAAATAATGCTCTTTGTGTTGAAATTCTGAAATGACTGTGTTTATCCTTGAATTGCTGCTTAGTGAATCAATGCAAGATGTTTGTATGAAGACAAATTAAATGCAAGTGGATGGATGCCACTAATCTGCACATGCAGACCTTGAAAGCAAATAAAGTTGAAGTTGGAGAGAAAATTAAAATGTCTTTTTCCCACTGCATTGCAAGCTTCCGAAGGAGGTGCTTTCGTGGAGTGGAGCAGCCGTTTGCTGTCTCCTTCCTCTGTGGCGGAGGAGAAACATCCAGAAGCTGAGGATTCTGCATCTAGATGGTCCAGTTAAAAGATTTCCTTCTATGGGAATGCTTATTATAAAATAGCACAGGGGAAGTCATGTCAAGACTATTCCAGGGTCTAAGACCAATCTGGAGTAATTAAGAGTTTCAGAAAATACTTCAAAGGCAGCAATCATGAACGCTTTCACTTAAAGACACCACAACACCAGAGAGGTTAACCAAGAGCACAGCAGCAAAGCCTGTTTCAACTTAAACCATTCAAAGAGTTGGAAAGATTTTCAGAAAATTCAAAAGAGCTACCCCCTCAATGGACTATCTTCATCTCTGCATCCGCATAAATCACATACTCCACCTCCTTGGGGGCAGTACCGGAGGGGACAGAGGAATGGGGAAAGAATGTTCCCTGCATTTACAAGTTGCCCGGATGTCATCATCTGTCCTCTAAATAAATGTTTATAGTAAGCATCCAGATGATTTTTCCTGGTCCCCGCCAGGATGGGGGGAAGGAATGAATTGTAGGGAAAATTAATTTCTGGCTAGACTTTAAATGATAGCACAAAAACAAACATGTTTAATCAAGATGCCGGTGACAGCTCACACTCATAATTGCGATACATTTGTGCGGCTGTGATTTCTCTCCCATTGTGGTGTTTGCTTCTCTTCACATTTCCTCAGGCGGGTCCCCCCCGCCTTGGAAATCAGCAGGTCATTTCCCCTTCCTTCATGCTCTGATAGATTTCACACTCAACACTCACACACTACCGGCTCTGGACTGCTGTGCTTAGGGTTAGTCAAGCAACAGGAAATGCTTACTGACAGAGAACAGCAATTTCTTTTTCATCTGAGGAAGAAACTAGAGTTTTAGGATGCATATCACACTCAGCCCTTTTAAAAAATATATATGAAATCCCAAATCCTTTCTTTTCCATAGAACAAATATTTGGTCTCCAGGCTATTTTTAATGTTTCAGTTCTCTTGGTCATGACCTGGTTTATAGAAATGAGGATAGTCCTCAAATCATTGAAGTTGAAAGGTTTGAGCCCATATCTATAATAGTGTCCTATGGCCAAAGCTACTTGGATTGGGGCAGTGTGGTATGTGATGGCATTTGAATACATGAAAATGGACTCAGTCTTAAGCTAAATGCTGCAAAACGCTTTGGTAGGGTGTTGGAATGTTGGTATGATGAGGTGGTGGGTGTGGACAGGTTCCCACTGGTTGCGGACCTGTTCACACAAGCTGTCACCCTGCAGCTACAGAAAGCTGCTTTCAAGTTACCTATAGAGTGAGCTTGAGTGCTTTGGCTTTTGTGTTTTTGGCTCAATGTGGGTCTCTGGTTTCACAGCTGTGCAGGAGCGCTATTCCCCCTTGGTCGTTCTGGGATTCAAACCCTCTTTTCTCTAGTCCTTACCCTGTTTTGTGTGTCCCTGAATGATTTGAGGAGTCTTCTCCGTACCCAGAGTGTGCGTGTTTCCAGAGAGACAGAGAGGAAGCCACTCACATTCCAAACCAAGACTAAACCTGTTAGAGTGGCTCTTCATCTTAAATATTGCCAAAATTTTAGCTATATTTGGCATCTGAGAATGACCTAGATTATGTTCAGAAATCATTCTTTGAAACTAGAGGTGGGAAGCCTCAGGCTTCCGGATGAGCAAGAAAATCTTTAGTAAAGTTGTTGGCTTCGCATTGCAATCCTGCATTGGCGTCAATTCAAGAGATAGCATCCAAGAAAGAGCCAAAAAGTAGGCTGTGCACTACTGTATGGTTTGTGTTTTGTTTAAATCTTGGCATTTTTTTCTTTATATTCTTTGCTCTACTGAAGTCACTGCAGTGTTTTTATTTTCCTGAGAAGCTGAGAATCCTTAATCTTTTTTTTAACCCAAGTATCATTCATTTAATCATTCTGCAACTATTTAGGAGTGCCTATAGTGAGAAAGTCTCTGCTAGACGCTGGAGAGTCTGGCTTTTAGCTGGACTCAGCTGGCCGAGCTGTACATCCATGTCCCAGGTCAGGTTACCCCAGAAGCTGGCTCTCAGATAGATATTACAATGTAGAAACTTGACCTGGAAGAACAGAAAAAGGATTGGGCAAGGGAAGAAGCTGGACTGGATCAGTCTCATTGGAGGCCCCATCCAACCCTACAGCGGACACTGATGACTGTTCAGAGTCATGTGGAATTGGGACAATAGGACTAAGTCTAGGCAAAGGACTAGGGCGTGACCTCTAGCAGAGGCAACTCCTCCAATACTGAGCGGTCTGCAGGGCACATCATAGCGTCCACTACATTATACTAGGACACTTTCAACTTGTCCACAGAAGACCTTGACTCAACTGGCTTGTCTCAGAGTAAGACATCAGGGACAAAGCAGATCTAGAATTGGTTAGGTCAGCACCTCCACGGCATATTCAAGGACCTTTCCATCTTGATGCTCTGATAACCCAAGGGGTGGGCTTTGTATCTTGGCTTTCTTTTCGTCACGGTTACCAGAGGGCTGTGGCAGGTCTGGGCGTCACTGTGAAAAAGGAGATGCCACCTCTACCCTGTGCTCTTTCTAGTGTTGAGGAAACTATTCCCTCATCTTTCTCTTTTTATTATGGTGGAATATATACAACATAATATTTATAATTTTAACCATTCACAAATACACAAGTCTGTGGCATTAAGTACATTCACAGTATTTTATAACCATCACCACTCTATACCCAAAACTTTGTCATCATTCCCAACAAAAAAAACCTCTGTATCCATTAAACAATAATTTCCCTTTCCCTCTAGCTCCTAATAACCTCTATTCTATTTTCTGTCTCTATGAATTGGCCTACTATAGGTACCTCCTGTAAGTGGAATCCTAACAATACTTGTCCTTCTGTGTCTGGTTTATTTCACTAAGCATGTTTCCCAGGTCAATCTATGTTGTGGCATATGTCAAAACTTCATTCTTTTTTATGGCTGAATAATATTCCATTGGATGTATATACGTCATTTTCTTTATCCATTCATCTATTGATGGACACTTGGGTTGTTTTGCCTTTTGGCTATTATGAATAACTAGAGGGTGGGGTCCCTTGGCCTGGCCTGTGGGGATCGGGCCAAAACTGGCTCTCCAACATCCCCCGTGGGGTCCCGGATTGCGAGAGGGCAGTTCTCAGGTGAAGGCACCGCAGCTTGGCAGCTCCTGCGTTGAGCGTCTGCCCCCTGGTGGTCATTGCACGTCATAGCTACTGGTCGGATGGTCACTTGGGCTTTTATATATAGAGATGGTTCTGTGAACATTGGTGTGGTGTACAAATATCTGTTCAAGTCTCTGCTTTTCATTCTTTTGAATACCCAGAGGTGGGATTGCTGGATCATGTGGTATTTGGTGTTCACCTTTCAAGAAAGTGCCACACTGTTTTCTGCAGCAGCTGCTCCATTTTACATTCCCACCAGCCATGCACGGGGTTCCAGTTTCTCTACATCTTCACCAATGTTTATTTCCCCTTTTAAAAATTGTAGCCATCCTTTCTCTCATAGCTTTATGGCCACCATGACCAATTCCTGAATTAATTATTGGTTAAGTGAATGAGATCACCATGATTGTCTCAAATCAGTCAGGACTCATGCCCTGTGTAGTGTTCATTTCCCTGAAGGACATGTTACAAGGAGGACAGATGCATATCTGAACAAAGTCAGTGCATTCCAGCAAGAAAGAAAGGACGTGGGTGGATTATAGGGAGGCTACCATTAATGTCGGCCATGGAGAAGCGTTAAAAGTGTCAGTGCCCCGACCAGACATCCGGATTCAATTGGATTCAGTTGGTCTGTAGTGAGTGCCCATCCTCAGTCATTTTTAAATGTTTGCCCAGTTGATTCTAACGTGCGGTCAGGGTTGAGATCCATGATGGAGCAGGTGAGATGGCCCCATGCCAGCAAGTATGAATACCGAGAGTTGAGAAGTACAAGCTGTAGGAACAGTGTGCTGGGCACCTTGCCTGGTCCAAGGAGGCCAAGGAAATGCTCCAAGAGTAGGTGACGTTTACTGATATTTGGAAAAGGCAGGTCAGCCAGACTGGGGAAGTGTCATAGACCAGGGGACTCCTGATCCAGGGTCTTTGTACTTGTGGTGCCCTCTGCTTGGAATCCTCTACCCCATTTATCCATAGGATTAACTTCTCACTTCCTTCAAGTCTTTCCTCAAAAGCTCTGGTGTCACTAGGCCTTCCCTGGACACCCTACCCTTACTTCATATTCTCCTCTGCTTTATTTTTATCTTAGTATTTACCACTAACATGCTGCATTTATTGTTCATTTTATTAGCTGTTTTTCCTACCAGAAAATATGTATAAAAACAACTTCCCCACCAGAATACCCTCACTCCTTAAAGGCAGGGACTTTTGTCTGTTTTGTTTATTTTATATCCCCAGTGCTAAGACAGTACCTGGCGCATAGTAGGCACTCCACCCATTTATTGGCACTGCTTTTTACAGTGGAGAAATCTGAGGCTCAGTGAGATTACATAATTTACTCAACATCACACAGCTAGGAAGTGGCGGAGTTGGGTAGTTACTACAGGGTGGAGCAAAAGCATGCTTACCGTTGTGTGTATACGAAACACAGAGTTAATTCTTGTATTATTATTTATTAATTATTGTATTAGTTTTTCCTTAACTGTAAACCTACTTTTGCCCCACCCTGTATTCTATGATGCTTTACGACATGAAAGTACCATTTAGCAAAAGGACAGAGCAATATCACTGGCCCCTCTCCAGCCTCCCTCCCGCCCACCAGTTGAGGAAAAATCTTTTACATGAGGAAGGGTTTGGTGTGGGAGGCTTTGTGGCACTGCCCTGTGGAGCCTTGACGAGGGCGTTCAGATCTGAGTGTTTTTAAGCAAGGATGGTGTGTAGCCATCTCAGCACTTGTTTCGGGGCAGGAAGGCCAGTGACTGTATGACATGCAGAGCAGCTGCTCGAGGGGCACGGCAGGCAGCAGGAAGGAAGAGAGGCTGCATGTGTTTGAAATACTTGGGGAGGATTTTAACAGCTGTCACTGGCAATCCCACCCAGACTCGCCTAAACATTCCTTCCTGTTCCATCCGTTACAGTGAACACATAAAGAGGAACCCTAGCAGAATACAGGAAGAGCAATCAGAGAACAACCCTATAATTAGATCCGCCAAAGCTTTGTTAGAATGAGGGCAGTGATTTTTAAAGAGCGTCTTTTTTTGAGGAAGAGGAAATTGGGTGGACGGTGGCTGTGCCAGGAGGTGAAACCCAGGCCTTTCCTCCCCCGGCTTGGGAAGCCACACGGCTGGCGCTGTCCCTGCACCGGGACCAGCCCCCTGGGGGAGCGGAGTTTCTGGAAGCAGAGCCCAGGCAGCAGGTGGCTTTCCTAAACAGTTCAGAGGGAGGAGGCAGGGCCAGGGCAGGAGTGGAGGGGGATTCCATAGGGCCAGGCAGAGTGAGGGCCTGGCACCTCCCGAAGCCAAGGGGGCCCCGACACACTTAGGCTGGTGCCCAGCACAGAGCCAGTCCTCAATATGTTTTCTTTTCAAGAACAAAACGAGGGGCTGAGACAATGGCTCAGAGCAGGACTGGGAGAGGCTCTTTTCAAAGGTCCTGGTGGTAACCCAAAGAGTAGAGGAAGGGATAGAGCCACTTAGGCTGCAAAATGCCTTCTGTTGGCAACGTCCAGCTGCTTGCTCTCCTCCTCAGAGGTGCAGACAAGGAGCTGCTGCAGCAGCAGTCTTGGGCTCTGGGCATGTCTTCCATGTTCTCTTCAGAGCACCTGCCTGTGCACATGCTCACCACCAGTTCCAGGCCCCTGACAGGTGCCTGCACGCTTCACCCAGATCCCTCCTCAGCTGATGCCCTCACCCTCCAGCTGCTGTCCTTTCTGAGAGTGGCCCTTGCCCACATGGAATTCTGGGAATGGCCCTTGCCCCTCCCAGGAGCACCCTGAGACCAGTGGCTGCAGGTTACAGGACACCTTCCAGTTTGAAACAACTCTACAGGGTCATCCAGCCCAGTGCTAGGACAGTACCTGGCACATAGGAGGTACTGGACCTGGAGAAACTCACTGTGGGTGAGCGTCCCCAGTCATGCCTTCCAATCCTTCCCCACGGGTGTCTCTGGAGAGCACTCCCCAAAAGCCTCTGCCTGTGACTGTGGGGAGCCCACTCCTGGGCCCCAGCCCTTTGTTGTTTGTTGTCTTTGCCTCCTCAACCACAGCCACTTATCTGACCTCCCAGAAAACCTCTTTCTAGCCCAATGACTAGAAAGCAGGTGCTGATGGGTTAATATGCTGTCCAATAAAGTTATTGTGGGAGCCGATACTTATGTGAAGCTAGCAATCTACAAAACATGCTTGCATATATGATTTCATTTCCAAAGCAGAATAGTACGATGATCTCCAAAGTGAGTCTGTCCGGATTTGAATCTTGGTCCTACTACTTATTAGTCTTGTGACCTTGGGCTACATAACCTTTCTATTGCTCTACTTCCCATCTGTCAATGGCATAGTAGTGGTCCATTCCTCCTAGGGTTTTTGTTAGGATGAAATGAGTCAGTACTCGTAAGGTCTCAGAATAGTCATGATACTCAGTAAGCACATAGTGTATGTTAGTTATTAGTATTTGATCCTCATAAGAACTCTGTGAGATATTATGATTAGTAACTGGGTTAGGCATCTCTTGTACCCCGCCTTGGACTCTTCCAGCCCACTTTTCCACTCCAGTCCTCGCTAAAGCCACCTGCTGGCGCAGGTACAATCCAATAGCACCTTGCTCAGCTGTTCTTCTTCTTCTTCTCCTCCTCTTCTTCCTCCTTTGCTTCCTCCTCCTCCTCCTCCCCCTCCTGCTTTTCTTTTGGAGTGGCTTAAAATTTTATTTTAAAAAGTGGGGTGGAAAAAAAGTATATGAATGAGAATCTGCATATTTTTTGTTCCTATTTATTCTCCACATGCATCTACTGTGATAAATTGTAGCCAACAGCTCCTTTTTTAATGAACAGACTCTGAGGAGGAAAGAAAACCTCAAACCAGGCACCTTACAAAAAGCTCTCCTTTTCTTTCTGGTTTTGGGGAAAGAGCTTCTAACTTACTAATAGCTAATAAAGGTTAGCCTTGAATGAAAAATTCAATAGGTGTGAGACTTAACCTCTGTGGAGTGCAGCTGTCCCTTCTGGGGATCCTGGGGACCACTGAGAGCTGGCACCCTGACGAGGCTGCAGTGATCCGCTGTGTGCTAGTCCTTCTTGCAGGAGAGCAGATCTTAGGATCTCCTTACACTCTACTGCCTAGTAATAGCAGCGCATCACATACACATCATTCATTCCCTAATGCAGATGATGGCACACGCATCTGCTCAAGACACTTGGAAAGAGAGTGCTAGAAGAGAAAGCAAAAAAGAGCCTGCTTGGGGAATGTGTGAATCCATGGTTGACAGCGGTTCACCATGTGTGTTCCCGCAATCTTGCAGCTCCTGGCTGCTTCTCTGTACTGCTTATTTCTTACTTCCTGCCACCTCCACCTGAGGGGCCTGTGGAACACATTCAGCCATTCTGACCCAAGCAAATGTGGAAGCGTGATGGAGCTAATACCCCCGTGTGGCATCCCTGTAGTCCCTTCTTTTTTGCCCCCTCAAGGTCCAACTTCATTGCCCAGAGCAGCGGGCACCCCAGGCTTGGCTTCCCTCCTTCCCTGTCTCATTCTTCCCAGTTGCCCACTCCTGTGTATGAGCTCGGAACCCATAATATCTCCCCTGCACAAGCCCCACCTCATGTCCTGTGTTATGGGAACCATCTAATTGCACAAGAGGAGCGTGAAAGAATAAAAAGAGGCCCACTCAATATCCAGAATCAGATCTTGACGCAAGTCAAAGCCTCCCACCTGCCGAATCTCATGCCTTCACACCTCCCAGTTGATACATGTGTATCTTAACGGAGGCTTGGAAGCTTGATTAGCCAATGGGAGGCCAGGGAGGAAACAGCTATGAACAGGTGGCTCTGGACACTTTCCTGTCACAGCCCCTCTCCTGTCCCCACATAGAGCTGGTCCTACGTGGCCAGAGCACGATGCACAGTGGTTCCCCTTGACGGGAGCCTGGACCGGGGATTGTGCTGAATTTGTCTTTATTTCACCAGCACTTGGGCCTGGCATACAGTAGGTGCTCAGTAACTGTTTGCTGGATACACAGGTTCAGAAATCAAACTATTGATGGTTTCTGTTTAATGATTGCTTTTTATGTGCCCATGCCTGTTCCTATTTAGTGTTTATTTTTTATGCTGGTTTGGAATGTGAAGTTTAATGGACAGAGAACATCCTGGGGAGAGGGTTGTTTCCGTTTTTACCAAGCTAAGTTAGCACAGAATCATGTGTCTGAGAATTATTCCAGATATACTGAATACTTCTTGAAATTATTCCAGAAAACCTAATTATTGATGAAAGAAATAGCTAGGAGCTGTCAAAGTGGTGGCTTATAGACAAATGTAGCCCTAAGACAAATGGGTTTTGCCAGCACAATGTTTATCATTTTATATTGAAATTCCCTTGAAATAGGCTACAGGCCCTACCACTCCCTATAGCATCCTACCTGTCCTAATTCTCAAATCTGTGTTACCTGCATAGACCTTGTAGGTACATGGGTTTGTGGTCCCTGCACAGAGTGACACACAGCAGGGTATTCCGTATACAGAAAGAGTGGAAGCTGCTGACCAGCACAATTCCTGACTTGTCCAATAGCTTACTCAGCCCATTGATAGCATAATGCCGTGCCTTCCAGGTACTACAAGATCTCCGTGGTGCTCATGTGCTTTGTGGTCCCCACACTGGTGCCCTGGTACATCTGGGGAGAGAGTCTGTGGAATTCCTACTTTCTGGCCTCCATCCTTCGCTATGCCATCTCACTCAACGTCACCTGGCTGGTCAACAGTGCCGCCCACATGTATGGAAACCGGCCCTACGACAAGCACATCAGCCCCCGGCAGAACCCGCTGGTCACACTGGGCGCCATTGGTGAGTAGGGTGTGAGAGCCAATGGGGAGAAAGACAGCTCGATTTTCTTGGCATCTCCTGGTTTTGCGGAATCTGTAAAGAGAGGCAGTGGAGTGGAATGGAATGAACTTGGGCCTTGATGTTAGAATCCTGGCTCATGGACAAGTTACTTAATCTCTGATTTATGGTCTTCTGACCTGTGAAATGGGAATAGCAATGCCTTCTTGATAGGGATGTCGCAAGGATAAAGTAAGATACTTTTTTATGTAAATTGCTTGGTACAGTACCTGGCACATAGCAGTGATCAGTAATTAGTAGGGATTTGTTTTGCCGTGGAAATTTACTTATGGGAGGGTAGCAGTTGAATTCTCTCTCCAACTGCCTGGACCACTCTAGCCTCAGCTGTCCATTTGGCTGATCATAAAAAAACAGGCTTCAGATAAGGAGATGGGAAGAAATGAGACTGTGGCATCTCTGGGCACCACAAAAACGGTTAAGAGTGAGGCTTCGGGAGTCCAACACGTTTGGTAGAGTCCTGGGTCCTTCACACACTGTCTGGGCAAGTTATCTGGTTCCTCCACACCTCATGTTCTCCTCTGTAAAGCGGGAATAATGGTAGCACTTACCTCCTCCTGGGGTTGTTGGGGGGTTAGATAAATTAATACATAGCGTTTGCAGCAGGACTTGCACAAAATAAGCCTCTAGTGATGTTGTTTTTATTACTCACCATATGGTCTTGAGCAACTGACTTGTCCCTTCTGTGCATTTACATCCTCCTTTTAAAATGGGGATGATCGTCGCTTGGAGGTGTGAGGGTTACAGGAGTTCATTCTCATTAGAGTGCTTCGCACCGTGGCTGGCACCCGGCAAGGGGCTGATAAGTGTAGAAGCAGTCGGGCTTCTTGGTGAGCTGAGCCTTGAGCACAGAGCTCAAACCCAGGGGGAGAAGTCCCTGCCGTGGAATAGGGGTGATCTCCGTGGAATAGGGGTGGTCTCCGCATCACTCAGCAGCGAGCTCCCACCGCCACTTTGCTAGGGTTTTCCATTTAAGACCCCGGGGATCTTTTGTTGACAAGAGCATATCTAAGGTGGAATGACACCAGATTTAGCTATGGGATGATGGATAAGCAGAGAGAAAGGTGCCCTGGGAAGCTGGAGGAAGAGTTTCCTGTCCCTCCTATTGCTTTCTCCTCCTGTCACCCTCCATCTTCTAGAAGGACTCTGACGAGGGGAGCCGCGTCCAGCGTTGACCCTGAGAGTGGACGTGGGTGGGGACAAGAGAGACTGTTACCATTTTACATAGAGAAGGAGGCCCAAGAAACCCACGGAAAATGGCCACGGCACACGCTGTGAAGAGCTGGGCACTGGTTTTATGTTTACCCAGGTCCACACGGAGCTCCCAGTCCTTGGAAGGCTCTTGTTACACCCAGCTGTACAGGCCACTGACTGTTTCTGAAAATACGGGGGCAGGGGGAGGTGCTAAACTTCTCTATACCATACTCTAGACCAGGAAAAAAACTAAAAATGACCAAGGTGGAGGGGCAGAGCAGAGAAGACCACAGGAAGAAAGTTGCAGACTACAGATCAGTCCGTCTGCTGCACTCATTGTAGAGCAGAATCCTTCAAATGTGGTCAACAGAAGAACTATGTGATGACCGATAGCCACTTAAGTAGTGATGGAAGAATCGTGCAGTTCTTTAAATAGTAAAAAACAGTGACTATATAACCCAGCAACTCCATTCCTCGATTTATACCTAAGAGGAATGAAAACATACGTGCACACAAAAAGTTGTATATGAATGCTGATAGCAACATTATTCATAATTGCTAAAAAATGGAAATAATCCAAATGTCCATCAACTGATGAATGGATAAATACAACTGCATAAATACAGTGGCACGATAAGTGGTATATTCATATAAAAGGAAATGAAATGCTGATACCTGCCACACCTTGAAAACATGATGCTAAGTGAAGAAACCAGTCTCAGAGGATTACATAATACGATTTCATTTATGTGAAATGTTCAAAATAGGCAAATCTATAGAAATTGTATCAGTCAGGGTTCTCCAGAGAAACAGAAACTCTTTCTGTGTGTGCGTGCGCGTAATGTTCCTCATAATAAATTTCCCTATATATAGACACAGTAGGATGTGTACGTAAACATAGATATATCCTATTGTTTCTGTATATAGATAGAAAGATCAATTGATTTATCATGATTTAGCTCATGCTATTATGGAGGCTGAGAAGCCAGGATCTGCCATCTGCAAGCTGGAGACCCAGGGAAGCCAGTGATGTAATTAAATCATGGAGCTAAGAACCAAGAGAGCCAATCGTGTAAATTCCAGCCCGAGGGCAGGAGAAGATGAGATAGATGCCCCAGTTCAACCAGAGAGTCAGGAAAAAAGGGGCAAATTCCTCCTTCCATTTGTTCTATTCAGGCCCTTAATGGATTGGATGAAACACACCCACACTGGGGAAAGTGATCTACTTTACTGAGTCCATTGATACCAATGTTAATCTCATCCAGAAATACTTTCATAGACACATCCAGATTAATGTTTAATAGGTAACCCTTGGCCTCGTCAGGTTGACAGAATTAACCATCACAGCCCTGGCTGGTTGCTGAGTGGTTAGAGCATTGGCCCTCAGGCCAAAGGGTCGCAGGTTCGATTCCCAGTCAAGGTTCATACCTCAGTTGCAGGTTCCCCAGCCCTGGTAGGAGGCAACCAATCGATGTGTCTCTCTCATGTTGATGTTTCTCTGTCTCTCTCCCCCTTCTCCCTCCTTTCCATTCTCTCTAGAAATCAATGGGGGGAAAATGTCCTCAGGTGAGGATTAAAAAAAAAATTAGAATTAACCATTACACAGACAGAAAGTAAGGCTGGGAGGTGTGAAGGATGGTTGGGAGATGACAGCTCTGGGGTTTAGCCAATGAAAATATTACAATTCATTATGATGATGGATGCACAGTCTGAGCATTCTAAAAACCATGAAATCTTATACTTTAAACAGGTGAATTGTATAGTGAGTTATATCTCAATAAAGTTGTTTTTTAAAAATCAAATGAACGAAGCTCTGAAAGAATCTCCCACCCCTCCTGAAAATACTTTAACAAAAAGGAGGAAAAGCTGCTATTCACTGGGAGGGATAGACTACTATATAGACAGATTTCATATATTTAACGATCCAACCCTTGATTTACTTACCTATTGGAACAATTCTCATTTATTTCTCCCAGGCTCTCCCAAGGTCTCACTCTAATCACCCCAGTCCACAGAGGCTGTTTTCCTTTTATGAACATACTAGAGGCCCGGTGCATGAAATTTGTGCACAGGGGGTGGGGGTGGGGGTGGGGTGTCCCACAGTCCAGCCTGCACCCTCTCACAAGCCAGGACTGCTGGCTCCCAACCGCTCTCCTGCCTGCCAGCCTGATCAATGCCTAACTGCTCCCCTGCCAGGCTGGTCACCCCCAACTGCCCTCCCTTGCAGGCCTGATCACCCCCAACTGCCCTCCCCTGCTGGCCATCTTTGACCACATGGGGGCGGCCATCTTGTGTGTTGGAGTGATGGTCAATTTGCATATTACTCTTTATTATATAGGATATCAAAATGATGGTCTGTTACCAGCCTCTCAGCACTTAGCTTAAGAAGTACAGCTCTGAAGTCATGGTAGCGTGTCTCCATTCATAGAGGAAATTATCTAGGGACTTTATGCTGATAACTTTGTTGTTCTTTTGTTTACATTGAGTTGTTGTAGCCAACTAAGTAAAGCTTCCTAAGGGCAGGAACCAAGTCCTTTGCTCTCTAAAGAGCCTGCCACAGTGCCTGGCACATGGTAGATCCTCAGTAGATGAGTGATTAAAATATCCGTGCAGAGAGGTGGCGAATGGTTTATTTCAATGCTCCTTTCTCTCCCAGGCGAAGGCTTCCACAATTACCATCACACCTTTCCCTTTGACTATTCTGCGAGTGAATTTGGCTTAAATTTCAACCCGACCACCTGGTTCATTGACATCATGTGCTGGCTGGGGCTGGCCACTGACCGCAAAAGGGCAACCAAGCCGATGATCGAGGCCCGGAAAGCCAGGACTGGCGATGGCAGCGCTTGAACCCGGAGCTGCCGTCCAACCTGCCCGCCGCTGACACTTTGGTTCATGCCTTCTGTTTCTATAGTTCTCTTGCTCATTGGTTCATGGGAGGGGGCGGAGGGTGGGAGGGAGTGGAATCCATGTGGTTGGGAGATTTTTCATTTGTCTCAAAGTCAAGATACAACTTTCAATGAAAAAAAATGTGTAAGTCAGTGTAACGATGATTTAACCTTAGATCTTGGACATGTGATTTAATCGCTGTAGCTACATATCAAACATACATGGTCTTGTGCTAGTACCTAGTGTTAACCCTGACAGGATGAAGGAAGATAATATTCTTTCCGTGTGATTCAGGAGAGCATTTTCTTTTCTGCCAGTTACCCCAGCATTATTTTTAAACACACTATCTGAAGGAACAGAGAAGCAAGGTGGCAGACAAAGGAGGGGGTCTAAGTAGTAACTAAAGAACGTTTCTGTTTTGTAATTATTGTGTGTTTTTGTTGTTTAACTTCGAGAATTGAACATTTTTTAAAAAGGAGGCTACACGAAGTGGCTCTCCTATTATTTTTGCCCTATTTACGGCTTGTTAATGCTCTACTGTCTCTGCTCCCCGAGGTCTGCTCGTGGCCCAGCTAGTTCTGTGTCCCGAGCTGTATGGCCAGCCGACCCTATAAATCAGTGGCTGGTTGGATGTTTGATTTCGCTCTCTTTGCTATCGTCATCTTAAAAGTATGTAACTCGACGTGCCAGACACCAAATGAAGCTCAAATGAAGCTCTCATTTCAGTGTTTAGATGCCTAATTTATATCCAATTGTTCCCAGCCACTGATGCATGTACTTTGGCTGCTTCAGTAATATGCTAAAGAAGCATATTAATTTTCCACACCAGGCCATCAGATTTTACTAACTGACAGTTATCTAGAACTCAGTGTCTACTAATGTTTCACCTGCATGCGGCCTTCATTGGTTTTGCAGCAAAATATAAAGTGATCATTATGTATCTTCTGGATTTAAACATTTTCGTGTGTTAAGTTGCCTTGTAAAGAGCATGTTGAATTAATGGGACAGTGTGCCCTTTGTGTTAGATGTTAGAGCAAAAGAAAGGCTTATAGTGTTGGCGTTGGAGCCCTTCAAAGACAGCTCGTTTTAGGGATGATGTAGGATTTAAAATTAAAATTTTAAAGTTTTGAAAAAGAAGCGATGCCAATAGGAGATTGTCATAATGAAGTTCTTCATCCAGCAGGTGTTTAACAGTGTTACTTTGCCATTAAAAAATGTATAAACTATGAGTGATTTACAATAAATGAGTGTGAATTTGTTGGTGTTCTTGACTAGATACTTAAGTGTTGTTTAGGGAATGTTCTCTCAAGGGTGCCCGATGCTGACCGCATGGTTCACATTTGATTTGGGCTCTGGGATAACAGCAGCCCCTGAGACAGGGCCTCTCCTGTCCCATTGGCCTTGGGCACAACCAGAGGGAAAGTCAGCAGGTTACGCTTGGAATAGTTATTTAGAATCTTCTCACTAAAGGACATGCCCCAGTTAGTGCAAATAAATCCAGAACCTCACTCCTCTGACCTGGGTGCCAGGTCTCCATCTGTAGCAGTAGCATGAATAAGATAAGGATGGAGGTGATTTTGATGAAAAAGTGGACCAAGGTTATATCACTTCGGAGTTCTCCATATTAACCTTACCTGTAGGTCTCAGCAGCATCGAAGAGAAGAAAGTAGCCCAGGAGGCATCAGTTTAAAGTGCGGGAATGTCCTGTTTTTAGTCTCTGGGGCCCTACAAGGCTTATTTCAAGAGTACCCATCCCTGCATCTAGGAGAGCAGAGCCGAGGGAAAGCCGTTCAGGTAGCTCATCCCACGTGAGTCATGGCAGCCACACGAGCGAGCCTGGGCTGGCGGAGCAACTCTGCCGCCCTTCTGGCCAGTTGCGTGGCCTTGAGAAAATCAGTCTTTCTGGATCCACTTCTCTGACTCCTGATCAGAATTGCTGTTACCGCCCTGACCGGTTTGGCTCAGTGGATAGAGCGTCGGCCTGCGGACTGAAGGGTCCCAGGTTCAATTCCCGTCAAGGGCCTGTACCTTGGTTGCGGGTACATCCCCAGTAGGGGGTGTGCAGGAGGCAGCTGATCGATGTTTCTAACTCTCTATTCCTCTCCCTTCTTCTCTGTAAAAAAATCAATAAAATATATATTTTTAAAAAGAATTTTTTAAAAAATTGCTGTTACCTAGGCCAGTGGTCGGCAAATTCATTAGTCAACAGAGCCAAATATCAATAGTATAACGATTGAAATTTCTTTTGAGAGCCAAATTTTTTAAACTTAAACTATATAGGTAGGTACATTGTTATTAACTTAATTAGGGTACTCCTAAGGCTTAGGAAGAGCCACACTCAAGGGGCCAAAGAGCCGCATGTGGCTCGGGAGCCGTAGTTTGCCAACCACGGACCTCGGCTGTGTTTCTAGGCTGAACCACATGAAAGTACCATGCTAATCTGAGCCTCTCTGAACCTCAATATCCTCATCCATGAAATAGGAGCAGTAACGCTGACGCACATAACGCTGATAAACCTGGAGGCCCCGAGCACAGGGCCTGGGCCTCGTAGCTATGCAGGAGGTGGTAGCTGAGTGTGAAGAACGCGCCGGACACAAGACAGAAATGGATGTAGTCACGTAACCGCAGACGAGTGAGGAGGACCAGCTCCTAGTTCTTCTTTTGCTACTTAATTAGCCGGATGGTAAAGGGTAGCAGACTTTGCCCAAAAGATGCCACTTGGACATAGGATTGTTCTGAGTGAAAGGCGCTTGAAAAGCAGCACATGCAGGAAGGGGACTCTGACTCCCGCTTCCTGGAAGCAGGCGATGGAGCTCCCAGGTGAAAACTGTGTTCTTTGCAGGAGAGAAAAGACGCATTCTCATCACCCGAGAAAAGGCTGAGAAATCCTTACCTTCCTTTAGCACCTCCCTCCTCCCCCATATGTTTTAGTTTCTGGCTCCCAAATGTGTAATAACAAAATGCGCGTGCTTCTCTCCTGCTCATCTGTCTTAGGTCAACTTAATGCTCGGGCCCAGCCAGCGACTGTAGGAGGGAGAAGGAGCGTCTTACGCCCCTTCAATGGCCCTAACCTCTCAGAGCTTCAGCACCCCTTCTGTAAAGGGGCCTGAAGGACTGGGTTATCCCGTCTGCTCTGCCCTTTTAGGAGTCATTCCTCTCTGTGTGAAGAAGCCCCCCAGGCAGGCAGCGCCTTTGCCCCGTGCAACTCCGGGTAGTCTCTTACCTGTCCCTCTGAACCTCTGGCTTCTTTCCCGTGCCTCCCGCCAACAGAGGATGACACGTCTGGCCTCAAGGTCGTTTAGGCTTCCGGCAGCTCATATTTCTCCTCATCAGGAGCAGGGCGGGAAGGCTTGTGAAGGGAAGAGGTTGAAGCTAATGGATAGGAATGAGCTGTGGGGGTTGCCTGTGAGGCTCCTTTATCATTTCAGCCCTACCCCTGGTTACAGAGGAAACTGAAAGCCAGTCTGTGCTCAATGGCTCCTCGTGTGAAAAACAAGGAAGGAAAGAAACGACCTAACCTTTATGGTCCTTTTAAACATTTCCCCATTTTTGGTTCGGGTTTTAGTCTAAGTTCCCTCCTTGCCCTTCCTCGACGTCAAGGAAGTGCTATAAAAGACTGCGCTGCTGCTCTCTCTATGGACCGCAGGGGCCATAGCCTCCTGCCCCCACCCTGGGAATGTTCCTGACTTCTAAATTTGCACCATCAGAAGCAAGAGGAAGGAAAGTGTGGCGTGACACACCTCTAAGGCAGCACGCCCGTGTCCTAGCAGCTGCTGCAGCTCTGTGACAGCTTTTTCTTTTCCTCTCCCTTTCACCCTCCCTTATGCCTGAGACCAGCCAGCACTGTTCTGCCTGACCTCTCCCAGAATCCAAAAGGAAAACCGCTGCCAGCACCCAAGCTTAGTACACTAAGGAAGAGCACTTTCTCCATAAACAAATGAAAATGAAAACACAGCAATCCAAAATCCATGGGACACAGTGAAAACCAGTCCTGAGAGGGAAGTTCATAACACTACACCCCTAGCTAAAAAGATAAGAAAGGAAGAAAGAAAGGAAGGAAGGAAGGGAGGATGGAAAGAAAAGAAAAGAGAGGAGAGGAGAGGAGAGAGAAGAGAAAAGAAAAAAGAAAAACTGGTAATAACTTATCTAACCCTATAACTTATAGAACTAGAGCAGTGGTTCTCAACCTTCCTAATGCCGCAACCCTTTAATACAGTTCCTCATGTTGTGGTTAACCCCAATTTCATTGTTACAAATTGAACATAATTAAAGCATAGTGATTAATCACAAAAACAATATGTAATTATATATGTGTTTTCCGATGGTCTTCGGCGACCCCTGTGAAAGTGTCATTCGCCCCCCAAAGGGGTTGCGACCCACAGCTTGAGAACTGCTGCACTAGATCATGGTGTGGTTATATTTTTATTCCACATAAGCCTGAGTTCACAGTGTATGGATCCCCAACACAGGAGCTGCATGTAGAGACTGCTCCTTATCCTGGGCTGTCTGACAACACTTGTGCGAGGCTCAGGGAGGAAGCCAGGGACCCTCTATCAGGTATGCCTGGTGATTGCTGTGATCATTGGTGGAGGATGGATGACTTGGGCTGCCAACAGGAAGATCCAGTGTCTTAAAGACCAAGTGATCAGTGTAGGAGATGGTTTTCCAGCTCCAGCAAACTGGAGTGGGTTTTCCAGCTTCAGCAAACTGGAGTGGGTCTTCCCTACCCATCCACCTCATGGCTGAGGAGGATGGGTAGGGAAGACCCACTCCAGTTGCTTCCTGGTCCTGAAATTCCCACCCATGAATACAGGAAGGGCTCTGCGAGAGCCGACTGGACTCCCTCTCCTCCCTTCAGTGAACAAAAAGGCACTTAGGCTCTGGGCACCACAAAGTGCTTGTCCCAGATGTACCCACCAGGAGCACATCTATGTGCACTCTCTCCACCTGCTGGACTGAGCTGTTTGTAACACACAGCGTCCAAATGCTTCCGGTCAGCTTGTTGGGATGTGCACACAGTGGCAACAGAGGCGACCGAGGCACAAAAAATGAACACTGATCTCAAAGTGGATGCTATGGCCTGGATGGTTTCAAAACACTATTTTAAACGCGATTTTGCCTCTAGGTGGGGCATTTTTAAGCAATGATATATTGGACCCATTTTAAACACCTTTTTATTCCATTTGAAGCCAGGGATCCAGATCAGTTTAAAGTCCCTGAGTCCCTGAAGTGGATGCGCCATTTCGATTGTGGTTTTGTTTAAACAAATGATTGCTTAGGTCCCTTCTTAGATTATAAACAAAACAACAAAAACAAAAATAAACAAACAAACTATAGGAATCACTAGCAAGCAAGCTTAGAAAAGGTTAGATTCCACTTTACCCAAAGATGTGACTGGAAGCCATCCTGCTTGTGCATCCCTCTAAAAGAAAAAAGGAAAGAGGCTCAAGCCAGAAAACGGACCTCTTTTGACATCCATGTAAGCAGCTGCAGGTGAAGATAGAATCATGAGGCTGGTTGATTGATATTCAGGGACTCTCATTGCAAAGGCTAGATATTTCTAAACTATCTCGTTTTTTGTTTTAGTTTTGCTTTATATTATTTTGCTTTTTAAGTTTCCGGCTAAGAGATGTCCTTAAAATGAGCATTGCTGTGTGCAGGGAATTACAGCATTGTGATACTTGGAAGCAATAATATGCTTCAAAATAAGGTCACTAACCATCAAATGCCATCGAAGTTCCGCACACCATTAGAACTAGGTTGTGTGTGCATGAAACTCAGAGAGATCACTTAAACCTTCCACAAACTTGTCTTGAAGAATCTGATACATGATCTTTTGTTGTAATATTCAATCTGTTGTTTTTCCACTTGCTTTCAATTCATCACCACCACATACGAAAGAGAAAGTAGAACAGCTTGGGGTGGCATACAAATATAATTACTCTTGTGAAAGTATGCATATTTATCTTTTTTTTTTTTTTTTTTTTTTTTTTTTGCTACTCCCATTTCACTTCTTTTTCTAGCTCTAAAGAAACGAATGCTCCTTGCTGGTAATATATAGCACTTATGTGTTACTTCTAAGTGAGAACATACTTTTTACAATTTCTAGGCCACTGATTGTAGTGCATTTTTCAAAATTTCCTTTGCATCAAAAAGGAAATCAAATGAAAGCACATCAGGCTTGAAAGGCCACTGGTGATATCACAGAACCTTAGCAAGCCCATCTGCAAATGACAGCTCAGATCACGGAGTTTGCTCAGCACACCACCTTTAGAAAAAAATAATAACTAAAAAAGGGAAAAAAAAGAGAAAAAAGATCTTCATTAGAAAGCTATTTTCCCAAACTCCATATAGCTTTGACCACATCTGGCTCAATTTTCTGAACCTACATCTACAACTACATCTATAAAATGATAGGCACAGAATTCACAACTGCCATTTAATAGCCAAGCAGACCTCGCTGGTCTTCATCACCAGTGTTTTCCCAGCCCCACAGAACAGGGCCTGCGAGGTTAGAGGTGCTCGATGAATGCTACGGGATGGATGGATGGATGGATGGATGGATGGATGAGACAGATGGATGCGAGGTACTGCAATGCAGCAAGAAACGCTATTTAGTATTTCTGTGTCTCATTTTGTAACTCTTTTCTTTATTTGTCCTGTTACATGTGACACCCCAGGCAGGCAGACCCAGGGCTGCCTTGTGCACAGTTGTATCCTAGATCCCAGCAGAGAGCTGGCCATGGAGCAGGGCCTCTATTACTTCTGTAGAGCTGTCACTGCTTTTGAATATGAGTAGGCCCTACTTTCAGGAACAGTTGACCCAGAAATCCAAACTTAACAAAAGTAAATAAATTAAGAGACAATTCTTAAGTTTACAGAAGTGTTTATTACAGGTTTGCTTTCGTACGTAAGCCTTGCAAACATGCCTCAACTTACAAAAATCTTCACTCACGTGTAAGAAGCACCATGTGGTGGGAGACACAAGCTACCTATGAGGATGGTCCAATCGCAGAGCTACGTTGAGATGGCCAGTGTTAGGCCCCCTCGGAGCGGCCACCGCCCAACCACCAGAATAAGATTGTGCTGAGAAATAAGACTGGCACAGACTGCTTTCTGGGTTGAATTTTTGTCCCTTCAAAGCCATTGAAGTCCTAACCTCCAGGGCCTGGGAATGTGACTGTATTTGGAGACACAGTCTTTAAAGGGGTAATTTAGCGAAGCATCATTTCAAATGGGTCTTTCTCTGCATTTTTCACTGTTTTTACTCTTTCCAGATGTGATGCAGTGATTCCACCAAGAAGGCCGCCTAATTCACATCAACTTCCCAACAGAAAGAGCACTAGATAATGCTTTGCTTTTATTTTTAACAATCAACAGGAATTTACTTAGCTCCTGCTATGGGGAAGACACAGGACTAAGCATAGCAGTTAGATAGATAGATGGGTGTTGTTTCTGACTCTTAAGAAGGACATGAATTCACCTGGAAGGAAAGGAATCAAACCTTCCCCATTCCCCCATCCCATTGTCCAAATATGATCACATCATTGGGACATTTTTCACAATTGCTTTTCTAAATGTGGTAGAAATGTAAGTGACTTAAGTAAGCCCTGAGTCTTCACTTAAGATTTTGGCCCAGGAAATGCAGGGTGTCCCCCCCCCCAAAATGTATATACACTTTAATAGCTGATAGCTCAATTTTGAAAATGCAATGCATTTTAATAAACACTGCCTTTATAATTATTCAAAGCATGTGTATACATTTTGGCGGGACACTCTATATTAAGTAAGGGGTGGGAGAGGGAGGTGGTCAGTGATATAGACAAAAAGTTACACTCTTTCACTTAAAATAAGCCAAGCATCATCAAACAATTAAATACATTAGTTCCCTTTAATAGAAGCTCAAATCAAATGTCTCACTCCAATCAAACTACGGTAAGTTAGGAGAGAGCCCATCTGTCAGCGCCCGGTTCAGCTCCAGCGGACCTGTTTTGAATACAATTGGCTGAGGCCTGTTGGTATCATTAAAAAATTATCTTAACTGCTCACTGCCAACAGTAATTTGCCTTGCATTGTCCACTCCTCGGGAAGTAGAACTAATGTTTCCTGCTGCTGTGAATGTCTGTGAAATAACATCACAAGATAAATGCCTACAGGCAGCTGGAGACAGTGAGCTGAGAGGAGCCCTCTGTGGGAAGTGATAAGAAAGACCCATGGGGCCAAGTGTCGGCCACTCTACAAGCACCAAGTTTGGGTTCCAGCGGTAACCAATAGACTGTGGACCTTTCTGAGGCTATTTTGCCTCACTGCTTCAATGACTTGGTACGTTTTCTTCCAGTTGATTAAGATTCAATGCATTTTTCAAAGATTCTATTGAGAAAAGCCAGAGACCTGAGTTCCTTCTTACTGTCACTGCGGGTGCCCATGGCCCAGCAGGTTCACCCGGTCTCCCCAGCTTCGAAAGATGGTCAGATCTGGGGAATTTGGACTGCATAGAAAGGCTTATAATATGTATTCTAGAGAGTGTCAGTACTTTAGATTCTGGTACCCTCATTGCCTCTCACACTCAGCTGTAAATCTAGGAAAGCAGAACAGGGTGTATATGCATGTGTGGTGTGTGGTTCTCTCCTCTCTCTCCTCTCCCCTCTCCTCCTATCATCATCTTAGTCATATCTCTCTCTCTCTTCTCTTTTCCCTCCCTCCCTTCCACTCTATCTAAAAATCAATGGAGAGGATGTCCTCGGGTGAGGCTTAACAAAATAAAATATGCCCAGCTGGTGTGGCTAACTGGTTGAGTGTCAACCTATGAACCAGGAGGTCACGGTTTGATTCCCAGTCAGGGCACTTGCCCAGGTTGCAGGCTCAATCCCAGTAGGGAGTGTGCAGGAGGAAACCGATCAATGATTCTCTCTCATCATTGATGTTTCTCTCTCTCTCTCTCTCTCTCTCTCTCTCTCTCTCTCTCTCTCTCTCTCTCTCTTTCTCTCTGAAACCAATAAAAATACATTTTAAAATAATTATAAAAATAAAGAGTGAAGGCTTTCCCTGTTGATTCCTTCTTCCTCCCCCTTTTATCTTCCACAGGCATGACCCCCAATAGATCAATTACATCCCTAACTCAGCCCCAGCATCTGGTCCTGGAGAACCCAACTAACACCTGCCTTTTTATAACACTCCCCCAAGGGATTCTACTGGGCCCTGTCATGACTCCTTGATGTAACTGAGGGGCTTTGGGTTCACACACTGACTTGGGAACAGAACCCTGAGCCTGGCTGCCTTGCCCATGACTGTGGACAAAGAGAAGCCAAACCCCGAGACCCCAATTCCTGTCCTCCCAGCCTCCCCACCAGGGTTTCTTCACCATCCACATCCGCACTCCCATCCTGGCTCATCCAGGCTTGTGCAGGGGGTCCTGGGATGCCAGGGAAAGCTGGGGAGACCGGGAGAACCTGCTGGGCTGTGGGCACCAGCAGTGACAGTAAGAAGGAACTCAGGTCTCTGGCTTTTCTCAATAGAATCTTTGAAAAATGCATTGAATCCTAATCAACTGGAAGAAAACGTACCAAGTCATTGAAGCAGTGAGGCAAAATAGCCTCAGAAAGGTCCAAAGTCTATTGGTTACCGCTGGAACCCAAACTTGTTACTAACTGGGAGCTGAGCTAGCTAGCCTTTCCAGGCCTGGTCTTCGTTGTAAAGAAGAGAAGATTTAAAAATAGGGTGGGTTTTTTGGGGGGGGAGGGGGTTGGTTGAAAAAGGTGAAGGTCTTAAGAAGTACAAGTTGGTAGTTACAAAATAGTCATGGAAATGTAAAGTGCAGCATAGGGAACATAGTCAGTAATGTTGTAATAACTACCTATGGCACCAGGTGGGTACTAGAAATATCGGCAGGACCACTTTGTAAAGTTTATGATTGTCTAACCATTATGCTGAAGTTAGGACAAAATAAGATTGAACATAAACTGTAATTGAAAAATTAAATTTTAAAAAAGAAAAAGTTAACAATAACAAAAGGAGGTGGGGTTCTCTGCAAGCAGGATGATTCCGAATCGCTTAGATTGGGCTGTGGGACGTCCAATGCGCTTTGGGGACACATCTAGTTAGTAAACCCTAGTCCTATTTTTGCAACACTCCACATATTTTTTTTTTAATTCTCTCAAGATGGGATGAGTGCCACTAAATCCTAAACAGAAATTAACTTAGTTATAAAAAGTGGGTATGTCAGAGAGAGAGAGTAAACATTCAGCCTACATTTTCTAGGGCAGTTCTAATTTCAAGGATTCTGTCTGGTTAAAAATACACTTATGATCAGACCATATATCTTCTTTGAGGTTCATAAAACTTGGTCCTATTGTTCACGCAGCATTTTTAGGAGAGGGCAAGAGATGGAGAAAGGGGAAGTATGAACTTCAAAAATGGTCCTAGCGTATCAATGACTGGTTCTTTCATGTAATAACAAAGCCCAATTATTCTCCCCTAGTGTTCCCCACTCCTAGATCTTTAGATGTGTGATTATTTCTTGATTTTCTTTCGGGGGGAGGGGGGGGTTTGAGGGCTAGGGAAATGCCACATGAGAGAGAAAAACTGCTAGTCCCCAGACGGCAGGGTGCAAACCCCAGTCTCAGGCAGCTTAGCGATGCGGAGGCCCTTTGCCTGGGAGCTTGCTTCCCCCCTAGATTAGGCTGCCACATGCACTGTACTGGGGCAGGAAAAACATTTGTGACCAGGAGTCATTCTTGCTTCCTTGCACAAATTTGCCCCTGAACAACAGCAAAAATTTAGGATCTTTTCAGGCTCCATGTGCAACCCAAATGGCCCTGCTGCCCTCCCATGGGTCCTGGGACCGACCCCACAGGAGACTCTCAGTGGTTGAAACACTGGTGCAAGCCATTCTCTCCAAGCTGTTCTCTGTAATCCTGGGACACCTCCCCAAGAGCAACCCTCCACCTTTCCCCTCATCCTTGCCCCTTCTCTCCCCTCAATATTCTTCTGTGATTTATTCCCTCAGACTCTTCCCCTCATTTGGTAGAGCTCCCCTGTGCATTTCAATTATTTTCCAAAACTCCCATTGGAAACAAACTCTCCCATTTCAGCCTTCTCGTGTACAAGCTGCTCCTCTCCATTACCAAACAGTCATTGGGGTCACCTCCTACTGATACTTCAAATCCGTCCCGTCTCCACTCTCATGCGAAAGCCTCTACTCTGACCCTCCTACGGCGACGTGCACACATTCACATAAGCACCACCTCCCTCTCTTTCATAGCCTCCAAGTTGTTCCCCCCTAAACATGAAGCACTTTGCCTTCTTGCTCATTGCGTACTTTCTACGCCAACTTCCGGAAGTTGTTATGTCTGTGTGAACAACTTAGATGAATTAGTTAGAATCAGTTTGGCTGTACATAAAATACCCAGATAAGTGGCTGAAACAATACTGTCCTCTCACACAAAACAAGTGTAGAAGCCATGCAAACCAGGGCAAGCATGGCGAGTCCCTGTTATTGGGGATGCGTTCTGTCTTTCTGTTCCACCTTCCTAACCTTGGTGTTCACCCTTAAAATGGCCTCATAGTCCCAACTGGCTGAAAGGCTGAAAGAAGAAGTGAAGAAAAGAAATGGCAAACGGTGCACCTCCCAGGTGATCACTCGGTTCAAAATTTCCCTTGATACTTCCACCCCACCCAGTGACTTCAACTTACACATATTCTTGGCCACCCCAACTGCAAAAAAAGCTGAGAATTGTGGTCTTTAAGCTGGTTCCATTGCTGTTCTGAGTAGACTCAAGGTTCTATTAGTATTGGACAGACAACTAACATTCTTGGCTTGTAGTTTCTGTCCAATATCATGACCCCTTCATTTCTACTCAACTTCACCGACCTATTCCTTTGGCCATTATCTGAACTTTGCTACCCCAACCCCTTCACTTCCTGATCTACTAAGTTCTAGCATCCTACTCTCTGACCCTCACGATCTACCTTGTCATTCCTGTGCTCTCACATCTGTTCTCCCACCACATGGGGATATCAAATCTAGTCCCTAGATCCTTCTTCTATTCCCCACACTTACAAAACGTTGCATCAGTTTAGGTCCTCAAAGAGCCCAACACCAAGATGGAATAATTATATGTACAAGAGGTTACAGAGGGAGATGCCTGTGAAGACAAGGGGGGCGGATCCGGAGTAATCAGGGAGAGCATGGGAAGCATGACGCAGGCCTGACACCGGTGAAAGGAGGGAGGGAAGAGGCTTGAGGAGGAAGAGCCTCTGACCGCAGCATCGTTCAGAGAGAATCTCGGCCAGGTCATCGGAAAGTCCCTGAGCCAAAATGGTCCCTTAGAGGACTCCAGTGTTTGGCAGGAACAGTCCAGATCCAGTGTTCCCTCTGGGCTCCACTTCCTGCCTCTTTGACCACCCACACATTTATCTTCACCCCTACAATTCCTACGCCTCTCCTAAAATTCCAGCAGGGGCTCTCTCCGCTTCCTCCCTGTGTCCTTCATTGCTTGCTTTCGATTTCCTCCAGGTCCTGGCCTCATTCATTAGTCCATGTTCTTCTGCTTCTTCAACCCTGCCAGCAAGAGGTAACAGCAGGATCGTAAAGCAGCACAGTGGGGGCCGGGTCAACACGGGAACGAAGGGAAAGCTTCATGGTGTAGGCATGCCAAATAGCTTGGCCCTTATCCTGTGACGGGGAGGTGTGGGCCACAAAAAGGAATTAACCAGGAAATGACAGACATTTGGGTCACACTGGGGGCAGCATGAGGAGAAAATGTCAGAGAGCGAAGACAGGAGCCAAGGTCTGGAGCAGGCCTGTTAACAGATCGTGGCAGTGGTCCTGGGAAAATGAGAAGAAAGACTGTAAAGAGTCCTGGAAACGCAAGTTAAAATGTGAAGTTGGCACCCAGCCGGTGTGGTTGAACTTCGACCTATGAGCCCGGAGGTCACGGTTCAATTCCTGGTCAGGCACATGCCCAGGTTGCAGGGATCCCCAGTAGGGGGCGTGCAGGAGGCAGCGGATCAATGATTCTCTCCCATCATTAATGTTTCTATCTCTCTCTCCCTCCCTCTTCCTCTCTGAGATATATATATATATACTAGAGGCCCGGTGCACAAAAATTTGTGCACTCGGGGGGGAAGGGGGTGTCCCTCAGCCTGGCCTGTGCCCTCTCACAGTCTGGGACCCCTCGGGAGATAACGACCTGCTGGCTTAGGCCTGCTCCTGGGTGGCAGAGGGCAGGCCTAATCCCTAGGTGCAGCCCCTGGTCGGGCTCAGAGCAGGGCCGATTGGGGAGTTGGGGTGCCGCCCCCTGTCATGCACAGAGCAGGGCGGATCAGGAGGTTGCGATGCCACCCTCAGTCACGCTCAGGGTAGGGCCAATTGGGGGGTTGGGGCACCGCCCCCTGTCACACTCAAGGCAGGATCGATGGGGAGGTTGTGGCACCACCCCCTGTCACGCACAGAGCAGGGCCGATCAGGGGGTTGGGGTGCCGCCACTCTCACACTCAGGGCAGGGCCGATGGGGGAGTTGGGGCACTGCCCCCTGTCACACACAGAGCAGGGCCGATCAGGGGGTTGGGGTGCCGCCACTCTCACACTCAGGGCAGGGCCAATGGGGAGGTTATGGCTCTACCCCGTCACACACAGAGCAGGGCCCATGGGATGGGGGGGTTGGGGCGCTGCACCCTGTCACACACAGAGCCGCAGGGCAATCAGGGGGTTGGGGAGCTCCCCCCTATCAGGCACAGAGCAGGGCCGATCAGGGGGTTGGGGCGCCTTCCCCTGTCAGAAACAGAGCAGGGCCGATAGGGAGGTTGTGGCCCCAACCCCTGTCACACACAGAGCTGCAGGGTGATCAGGGGGTTTGGGCGCTGCCCCCTGTCAAGCTGATCCCGGTGCCAGGAGGCCTCTCGGCTCCGCTGATCCCGGTGCTGGGAGCCATATTACCCTTTTACTGTATAGAATAGAGACCTGGTGCATGGGTGGGGGCTGGCTGGTTTGCCCTGAAGGGTGTCCTGGATCAGGGTGGGGGTCCCCATTGGGGTGCCTGGCCAGCCTGGATGAGGGGATGATGGCTGTTTGCAGCTGGTCACACACCCCTCAGCGTGGGGGTCCCCACTGGGGTGCCTGGCCAGTCTGGGTGAGGGGCTGAGGGCTGTTTTCAGGCTGGGACTGAAGCTCCCAACTGCTCCTTTTTTCTTTTTCTTTTTTCATTCTGGGCCAGCTTTAGCTCTGGCTCCAGCTCTGAGGCTTCAGCTGCTGAAAGCAGGTATCTGGTTTGTTTGGGTTCTATAATCGAAACAATATATAACTCCAGCTCTGAGATCCCGGCTGGCTGAAAGCTGGTTTCTGGGGTTTTATTTAGCTTCTATATTTGTTACAATGTTTCTTAAACTGCAGGCTCAGAGACCGGCAAGGCAGGCGGGGAACGTTGCAGTCCTCCATCAATGAAGCAAGCAAGCCTCATGTTCAGTTTAAGCTGCCTGGCTGCTGGCTGCCATCTTGGCTGGCAGTTAATTTGCATATCGCCCTGATTAGCCAATGGGAAGGGTAGCGGTCGTATGCTAATTACCATGTTTCTCTTTTATTAGATAGGATATTTGTGTGTGTGTGTGTGTGTGTGTGTGTGTGTGTGTGTGTGTAGTTGGCAATAGGATGTGTAATAAACATCCTGAACTCCAGGCTCAGCTTTTGCAGAGCTCTCCCTGCTTCCCCTACGCAGCTTACACCCATCTCCCAAATGGAGAGTTTTATCTCCCTTCTAATGTTCTCTGCTGCTTGGGCATCAAAGTCAACTGCACCCCGCCACATGCCTCTAGGATAATCCACTGGGGTCTACAGTTCTATCGGATGAGCATCTCGGCAGCGTGTTCCGCAGCCCCCACCCTGCAATGTCCTTACATCAGGCCTGCCTGGACCACTGCAGCCAACTGCCCACTGGTCTCCCTGCCTCCGCTCTTCCACCTCCAATTCACCCTCATGCTGCTGTTGGTGACTTACAGGCACACCTCAGATACTGTGGTTTGGGTTCTAGACCTCCACAATAAAGCGAATATCCCAGTAAAGCACATCACACCATTTTATTTTTTGGGGGGGTTTCCCAGTACATATAAAAGTTAGGTTTATGCAATACTGTAGTCTACTGAGGCTGCAATAGCATTATGTCAAAAAAAAGAACAATGTACATACCTTAATTAAAAAAATACTTTATTGCTAAAAAATGCTAACCGTCTTCTGAGCCTTCAGTGAGTCGTGTTGATGAAAATGCAGTATCTGCTTATACACTTGAAACCTATATAATTTTATTAGCCGAAGTCACCCTGCTAAATTCAATAAAATTTTTTGAATGCAGTATCTGTGAAGCAAAATAAAGTGAAGTGCAGTAAAACAAGGTGTGTTGTAGGTCTTTCCTCTGGTTACAACCTTCCAGGGGCTTTCATTTGCCACAAGAAAAACCTTCATGTGCCTTTTATTATTGCATATGAGACCTCCCACCATCTGGCTACAGCATACCTCTCCAGTTTCTGTCCCACCCCTCTTTGTCTGCAATGCTGTGCTCTAGTAATAGAAAACCGTGCAGTTTCTCCAACACACAGTGCCATTTCATACCTCCCTTCCCCTCATATACTCAGCTGTCCATCTCTAGCATCCCTAACTTCCTTGCAAACCTAGCACACTCTTATTTGTTCTGAAAAACCTGTCATTGTCAGATTCTCTCCAAAGTCTTTCTAGTACTTCTGCCTATTGTGCCTTGTATTTATAATTCTTCCCAACTGTGTGTATGCCATGAAGGCAGGGATCATGAATATTTTGTTTCGAACATGATACCACCAGGACTTAGCCTAATTCTTGGTACATAATAAATGCTCAATAAATATTCATTGAGAATAAATACTTCCTTTGTGGGCTTTTTGAGGGCAAGGACTGTATCATATTTATCTCTGTATTCACCCTAATAACTCTCAGGGAGGAGCACAAAGTTGCTGAGCTGGGAAACCTGATCTACTAATTTCTTCCTGTCTGGGAACGAATTATTTTTCCAAGTTCCTCATTTCTTTAATGCCTAACATAAAACCTGTCATACAGTACATGTTTGATAAATGTGTTTAATTAATTGGAAATGAACCTTTTGCTCTCTAGGGAACACATGTGTACTAAGGCACTGGACAAAGGGACATGGAAAGGAGGAAGTGATGATTCATCTGCCTAAACCACTTCTGTGCCTCTGATAGGTCCGCCTGTGCACACTCCGTGGGCTTAAACCGACGTTATCTGTCCTGTGAACTCATTGTGCTGCTCTCAGGGCTAATTGTAACCAACTGGACACCACTCAGGTGCATCTATCAGATCGTAGTGTCTCTTTCTTCAGTTGCTGATTTTCAGAGACAAGGGCTTTGGGTGCCAACGAAAAGAATCTCCAGGAATTGATACAGATCCAGGCGGACAAAGACTTAGATCTTTGCTGAAGAGAAAAACGCAACGCGTTGTCTAGAAAACAATCAAGACTTCAGTGGTGAACAGTAAACAGGGGCCACAGTCAGGTGTCCTCCCCCCTGAACTTAGAGATAAGGAACACTTTTAAGAAGAAAACTATAGAAATGCATCCTGTCAACTGGAACTGGAACTTTGTTAAAGTATCATGGTATCACCTCAGGTGAAATCAAACTGTATTTGTGTGTAAAGCTAGATTCCGTAAGGCATATAGTACGTGAAGACAGAAAAGGGGGCAAGTTCACCAGAGGGATGGGGGACAACATAAACCACAGGGTCTGCCATGGATCCTGTACTGTCTGCGGACACCATAATTAAACTGTGCAGTCCCAGGGGGCAGGACATCTTCATGACAGACAGGGGTGATCGGTCTGTCCGAGCCTGAGCCACGTGGCCTCTAGTTCCCCTTGCTCTGATTATGCTCAGCACATGCTCTTCCTACTATAATCGGATTTCTCCTATAGGATGAGAACCCACTGAGTGTTATAGTCCATGTGTCAATTGTCTTTCTCGTTGTAATGAATACCCTGGCCTTTTGATTTGCTCCTTAGTTTCTTATGAGTTAGGTTATAGTGAGTCTTTCATCAAGGATTACTGACAGTCATCTTTCTGAGTCTAAAGAGCTGAGGACAAGACCTCTGAATGATGATGTCAAAATACCAACAATCATGGCCTCTTAGTGGACAGGTGCTCAATCAGCCTTTCCTTGTGACACCCTGCTGACTTGATAAAGGTCTTTTCAAGCTGTCCCCACAACACTGTTTATGTGGATGGTTGAGTAAATATCTACTAGCAAAGGGGAGAAAATTGTGTGTGTGTGTGTGTGTGTGTGTGTGTGTGTGTGTGTGTGTGTGTACATGCGTGCATAGGTATCCAAAGAAATGTAACTTTGGGATGCTGGGTCATCAATCTGCTAAACCACACCGTCGTTCATTAAAGTTACACTTCTGTTACAGAGGCCTCCTCAAAGTCAATGTTGCCTGGATAGCACATGAATGAATGAACTAGTGAATGAATAAACAAACATTAGCTCTCTAATTTTGACTTGAAACTTAATAGCTCATAGGTATGAGTACACAGTTACTGAGGTAGTGCTATGATCTGAATATTTGTGTTCCCCACAAATACATATTTGAAATCCTGAGTCCTCCCCCAAAGATGATGGCTTTAGGAGGTGGACCTTTGGGAGATGCTTACATCAACAGGGTGGAGCCCTCATGAATGGGATCCCCCGCCCCTTCCACCAGGTTAGGTCACAGAGAGTTGGCACCCACTATGAACCAAGGAAGATGGCCCATCACCCACCATGCTGGTCCCCTGATCTTGAACTTCCAGCCTCCGGAACGGTGGGAAATAAATGTCTGTTGTTTATAAGCTTCCCAGTCTGTGGTGTTTTGTAATAACAGTCAGAATGGACTAAAACAGCTAGGAAATATGATCTGCTGATTTCTTACTGTATTGGAAACAAAATTATTTTCCTAAGTTCCTCCTTTCATTTAGAAGATGACTTTAGGGAATAGCTAAATTCAGAATAGAGCCAAATTATAGAGTATTATGGATTTTCCCTAAACAAAACAAAGAGAAATTATTTGTTTAAAAACCCTTATCTTAGAAGACAATGGCCTAAGCAAAGAAAAATCTAAAAGCTGTGCTAAAAGAAACATTTAATGATTCATACTAAGAAAGTGAGGATTCTCTTAATCCATGAGTCTTATGTTGATATCAATAGGGAAATAAAGACTATGAATAATATTTAGACCACAATTTTCATCTTTGCAGAATTGAAAATCTGGGTAGTTTTCATGACTCATAGTTTTATTCGGACTTCATTTTTAAATCGAAATATAAAAGTCTTTGAGAGTAGTGACTGGTACACAATATTAGTGAATTGTTAGGTGACAAATCAATTAAAATCCAGCTGGTGAACAAAATGACAGTATGATTTTTTCCATGCCTCATCACAAGATGTAAAAACATTTCCCTGAGTCACCAAGTGATCATTAATATTAATTGAGATAAAACTATAAGAAGCTGCAGACAAACGCTGCCACCACACTCCGTGCTCCCAAGTTGGGATGGTGGAATGAACTTGGAGCAGAGCCTGGCCGTCCAGGTTTCCTTGACAACCGCTCCCACAGATCCAGTGTTCAAAGATAGGCTCTAGCAAAGCACCGAGGAAGACTAATTGACGATCAGACTCCCCTATCTAAGACGGCACTGCGATTTGATGACATTGTGTGAACCATTTCCAAATTTAAATGGAAATGTGGGTGGGTGTGTGTTTTAAATCTCACTTATGTCCTTTCACCATTATTTTATCATGGAATTCCCCCTTCTTTCTCAGTTCCAAAATAAGGACAACAACCACAGTTAAATTACTACCTTGTGAAATCTAACCTAGAAAATAATTATTTCTCATTTAAAAACAACATCGCCCTCCCCCTCCCTCAAGGGGCAGCAGGAAGTCAGGCAAAAGTGAGTGGCAAGTCAAATGGGAGGTGGTGCTGAGGAATTTCACCACTACTCCCAACATCTCCGTGTGTGTGTGTGGTTGTGGTGGAAGCTTCAAAAATCCCGGGGTACCTCTAGACTCCAGGAAATTAGTTCATAACCCAAATTGTCACAAAAAGACAAGCATACTCTGAGCAAGGCAAGGCGACAGTTCTACTGTGTCAGCCTCTTTCTCATTTGCTTGCAGAGCAGACATCTCAGCAAGCTGTTCCAGGTGCAGAAAGCCCTGTGTGCAAACAGCAGAAACCTCGGAAAGGAATGGGACAGAGACTCAATGAATGACAATCAGGATAAACAACACAAAGAAACCCAATACGTTGGAACAAAAGAAACCTTTAAGGTGGTATAATGGCATTACTAAGCCAATTCTGATCATTCAAGTAAGAGGCCAGAAATGCAATTACTCCAACCTTGAGGAGGAAATACATAAAATAAGAAGCCAGAGGGAAAGCAAACCACAGTAAAGACTTACTAGTAAATTAACAGAAGTACCCTAAGAAATCGACTTTTTCTTCTCTTGCTTTCTTGGTGATATTTTAGATATCTTTCCCCAAGTGTGCAATTATCTCAGCAGAGTGAAGTAAGAAATGAAATTGCAGTGTACACACATTACAATGGATGAGGGCAGACACAGAAATTGAGGGTTGAAGGACAGTTGGTAGGTGCAGGCGTTGCCAGCCACCTGTGTTGCCTGTAGTGCAGAAAATCCAACAGGCCCTTCAAACACGGAGCCTAAAAAAAGCACTTGGAATTGTGTCATTTTAAGTAAAACAAATAACTTTTCTTCCTCAACAAGAAGTCACAGTCCTGTCTCGTGGGAAGGCCGAGTGGAAATGTCCTGGTGGTGAGCCACTTGAGTTGTGTGATTTGACCCTGTCACTTCTCCAAAGTGTTTTGAGAGGCCAGAGATGTGTCTGCAGGAAATGCCCAGGGTCAGCCTGGCTGTTTATCCATCATGTCATCACCATCTCAGCCAGAAGCTCTTACTCCTTCTGAATGTGAGGATGTGTCTAGTCACAGAGTCACGGCTCACAACCCTGGCCTTCCAAGAGAGGGAGTCTCAACTCTAAGGTATTTCTTGTAGTTTGGTCATTTCATGAAATGATCGAGTTCCAAAGAGAAATTATTTGAATTGACTTTTGCTTTAAAATTTTTAAGCAACACATTAATTCATTGTTTGCGAAGGTATGGAGAAATGCTCTGCCTGAGTTGTCAGTGGGAAGAGTTAATTAATACAAGCTTTCTGCAAGAAAATCTGGTTATTCAAAAGGAAGTAATCAGACAAAATGTATCTAGAATCTGACTATTTCTCATCACCCATGGCCACCTCCCTGGTCTAGGCCACCATCATCTCTGGTCTGCTTTTCTGCAGAAGCTTCCAGATGGACCACGTCTCCTGTCACACCCTCCAATGACTTCCCATCCCATCAGGAAAAAGCCTTACAACAGCCCCACATGGCCTGTCCTCCCATATCCTATCCCAAGTTCATCACACTTCACCTTTAGCTTCTCTCCTCTTTGCTGGTTCCATTCCAGCCAGATTCCCCCCAGGGCTGTTTCTGAACTTGCCAGGCATGCTTCTGCCTCTGGGCCTCTGTGCTTGCTGTTCCCTTATCCTGGAAAGCTTGTACCCTCTCTGTACTGCCTCCACTCTTCCTTCACCAAATTCAAGTTTTTCTCAAAAGCCACCTTCTCCGTGAGGCTTTCTTTGTCCCTCTATTTAACATTGCGATGTTCCATAGTTTCCCATTCCTCTTTGCAGTTGAACTTTTCTCCGTAGCATTTCTAGACCTTTCACTTTCTGATACCCTATATACTAGTTGTATAATGATATTTAAATTTATATCCTCATAAGTCTGGAATATCTGGGGAGTATGCAAGCAGCTGATCTCTGAGTTACATAAATGAATAAAATAATTCACAAATGTCATTAAAGTCAATGTTCTTTCTTTTAGTTTCCACTCCCCTCTATAAATAGCTATAGTTGATATTTACATATGTCATGACTAATATCTCCAGAAGGAAAAAAACAATTAGCCACTATGAAAGATAATCTTTTTTAAAAAAATACATTTTAAAAAATTAATTTCAGAGAGGGAAAGAGAGATAGAAACATCAATGATGAGAGAGAGAATCACTGATCAGCTGCTCCTGCATAACCCTTACTGGGGATCTTGCCCACAACCCAGGCATGTGCCCTAACTTAGAATTGAACTGTGACCTCCTGGTTCATAGGTCGACACTCAACCACTGAGCCACACTGGTTGGGCAAGATAGTCCTTTTTTATTTTTATTTTTTTAATTTTTTTTTAAAATATATTTTTATTGATTTTTTACAGAGAGGAAGGGAGAGAGATAGAGAGTTAGAAACATCGATCAGCTGCCTCCTGCACATCTCCTACTGGGGATGTGCCCGCAACCCAGGTACATACCCTTGACCGGAATCGAACCCGGGACCTTTCGGCCCACAGGCCGATGCTCTATCCACTGAGCCAAACCGGTTTCAGCAAGATAGTCCTTTTTTAGTTCAAGGTCTTCTTATGTCTTACTGATGGGGACCATATCTTAGTGTGAGACGGACACTGGATCTTTCTATACAACATGAGATATAAGAAATGTAATTCTTATGTGCAAATTAAAACATACTATAATTAATTAAGACAGGCAAGACATCTCCTCAAAATCCTGTTTAATAAATGTTACCATTGTCTTTCCTGGATAAGCAAATAAATGTTACCATTGTCTTTCCTGGATAAGCGTTAACCCCATTCTGCTCCTTTTGCAGCATTATGACTTACATATTCTTGTGTATCTCTTTCATTAATTGTAAACTTCTCAAGCCCAAAGGTTGTGTGCGTGTGTATGAAGGGGACTGAGTCTTCTATTTCCCTTGGTCTGTGTGGCGGTCAGGAATTCAGTCCACAATCACTTCCAGATGCCTCCCTGTGTGTTGATGCGGGAGCCACGCATTGGGCAAGCTGGATAAGGACCTCCAGCAGAAAGGAGAAGACAGATGTTGGACTGGAGCCATGCGAGTTTCGAAAGAGAGCAGAGAGAGTCTGTGGCGTGCGACTTAACCTTACAGACGGTCCCTGCGGTGGGGGCGGGGGTGGAGGGGCCAAGAAATAGTTTTGTGAGAAATGAGGCTTAACTCTGAATGCTCTTGGCAAAGGCCGTGGAGAAGGGAGGACGCTTCTTGCAGAGGGAACAGCGTCTGCAGCGAAAGCCCCCAAGTGTCAATAGGATGAATTATTCCAGAAACAGAAAGAAAACCCATAAGACTGGAAAGGTGGCCACGGTCTTGGAGTCCAGGTGAGGACAGTTAGACCTGACCCTAAGGGCAGAGGAAGGCAGGGGACGGTCTTAAGTCAGGGATCACTTTGATCTGTGCCCCGTAGTCAGTTGATCTCTGTAGCCTTTTGATTTTCGGACCATATCCTTGCCTAATTGTTGTGCTGTTCTGTAAGAGCCATGCCAGACTTGTTTTCCAGGACTGTAAGGAAACTCATTAAATTCATTTTACTCTCTATCATACTTATTTGTAGGATATAAAGTAGATGTTAAATAACACTTAACAATTCTAATCAGCAATTACTTAGGGTGAAAAAAGGTTATGTCACTTGCAGTATCTACACTCTTCCATATTCTCCTACCAGATTCAATGCCAGAAGAATTGTATAGGATGTAGAAGAGTATGATTCTGGAACTTGGACAGGTTATCTAATTTCTGTGCTCCTTGGTTTCCTCATTTGTAAATGGGGATAATAATAGAATCGCGTAGGCAGGGTAACCATCCAAACTGGATATTTTGGAAAGATGGGGTGCTAGTCAAAGTCAATGTATGTAAAGCACTTAGAATAGTGACTGGTACATAGTAAGGCTGGTTATTAACATGATTGAAGTGCTTTCATTTCTTCCTAAGACTAGAACCACCAACTGATTTTAAATGTCAACATGGTTAAAAGGGAGAATTGGAAAAATATTTAAAACCCCATGGTTCCTGTGTGGAAGACTTGAAAGTATTGTAACTTGAAGCAGATTATCTTTTGACAGAAAACTAAGCCAAGAAGTATTTTTTAAAAACTAAATAAAAGCAAACCATAGCTATGCTTAGAAAGACAAATATTTTTGGTGGGAAATATTGGTTAAATACAACGTTAAGTACTTCTTTAAATTTTTGTATTCTACATTCAGTAGTATTGTGTATTAGTTTGAGGTGTCAGCTTAGTAGTTAGCTAATCATATACTTTTCCAAAGTGTTCCCCCCAATATTTCCAGTACCCACTTGGCACCATGCATAGTTATTAGAATATTATTAGCTACATTTCCTATGCTGTGCTTTACATTCCCATGACTTCTCAATTCCTTCACCGTTTTCATCCAGTCCCTCAACTCCCTCTCTACCCACTCTGGCAACCATCAGTCTGTTCTGTGTATTGATGAAGATTCAATTTTGTTTGTTCTTTTAAACTGTTTTTTAGATTTCATATATAAATGAAATCATATGGTATTTGTCCTTCTCTGATGGATTTATTTCACTTAGCATAATACCCTCTAGGTCCATCCATGCTGTCGCAAATGATAGTATTTTACTCTTTTTTATGGCCAAACTAGAGGCCTAGTGCATGTATTCATGAAACTGGTGGGGTCCCTCAGCCTGGCCTGTGGGGATTGGGCCGAAACCAGCTCTCCAACATCCCCCGAGGGGTCCAGGATTGCGAGAGGGCAGTTCTTGGGTGATGCACCTAGAATTGGGCTCTCTCCTCTATGGTTCCAGGTGTATCACCTGAGAACCTCAGCTGCCAAGTCATCACAGCTCAGCAGCATCTTCGTTGAGTGTCTGCCCCCTGGTGGTCAGTGCACATCATAGCTACCAGTCAGACAGTCGGACGGTCAGACGGTTGCTTAGGCATATATATATAAAATATTCCATTGTATATATGAACCAGAGCTTTTTTTATCCACTCATCTATTGATGGGCATTGGTCTGCTTCCATAGGTTGGCTATCGTAAATAATGCTGCAGTGAACATAAGGGTGCATTATAAGTACTTTTTAAAATGAAATTTAAAACAATCTGATTTATAGATTTGTGTGTAAATCTCTCAAAAGCATCAATCAGATGAAAGCAATTTAGTTCTGATTATTAAAGTAATAGCTGCTGGTTATAGAAAATTGAAGATGATAAAGAAGGAAATTAAAGTCATTCCTATTCATGCCACTAAAAACAGCCACCACTATGATTCTGTTACATGCTGTTGTATGCAATATGCCACTTTGCTGTATGCTTTCTACTGTGGATACACATATATGTGTGTCTGTCTATCATCTTTTCAAAATTAACATTAGTGTATAAATGCATGTGTATTAATTTCCCATGGCTGCCATAGCAAAGTACCACTACTGGGTGTCCTAAAACAACAGAACTTTATTCTCTCACAGTTCTGGGCTTAGAAGCCTGAACTCGAGAGATTGGCAGGGCCATGCCCTCTCTGAAGATTCTTGAGGGGGAGCCTTCCCTCCTAGCTTCTGGGTGTTGTCAGCAGTCCTGGCATGCCTCGGCTTGTGGTAGCATCACTGTGATCTCTGCCTGTCTTTTTCACGTGGGCTCTTCCCGCGTGTGTGCGTCTCTGTATGGTCACATGCCTTCTTATTAGAACCAGCCACTGGATTTAGGACCCAACTTGGTCCAGTATGACATTATTTTAACAAATTACATCTGCAAATACTGTATTTCCAAATAAAGCCACATTCTGAGGCTCTAGGTGAACCTGAGTGATGGGGAGCACCATTTAGCCCAGTACAGCACGTAATGAAAATATCACTTACAGTGTAAGACACAATGTTATTTCTCTATCCCACGGCTATTCAAAGTGAAATATTTGGATTTCCTCTTACCGAAGACCACAGCAAGTCCAGTCTAGCTTTCACACACACACACACCAGGAATGTCTGCTTACTTACTGCCATGGGAGTGGGGTGTTTCTGACATCAACAAAGACACAGGGAAGAAAATCCAATCTCCCTAGGATCATGGGGATTATGGCGGGCTTTAGCCACTTCACAGTGTTAAGCCTGACCTGAGCGTTAGCCACCGGATGAGCTATTCTGTACGGTCAGTGTTTACACAGCCACCTCCCAGGGGACACGCCTGCCCCCTAACCCGCTGCCCTAGCATAGACACCTTTGCGTGTTCATGGGCTACCATCACTGACAGTTGTGGCCTTGGGATGCAGCAGACTCCCAGTTCTATCTCTTTCCACCCTCAAGTAATTTTATTCCAAAAGACCCTTTGCCTTATTCTGACCATCAGCCTTACTTAGGGCCCTCCAGATCCACCCCAAAAGAGTCGTCTAACTTTGCCTTTCAGGGATAAGTTAGTGGAGCCTTGGTCACTTTCCCCTGGGAAGGCCTCTGGGCTCCTCATGCAAACAGAGCACTTAGTCCCCAGCAGAGGCACACGGAGAAGCACTGGGAGAGCTGCCTTGGCTCGGCCACAGGAAATACACTGCCCTTCCCTCAGGCAGCAGGTGCCTGACTGCCATGTACATTTCAGAACAAGTTAACGACTGTTAGGTAATTCTTCCCACAAAACAGAAAGTGTGCGACAGGAGGCTGGTGGTCTCTCACAGACCTAGAGGTCTCTGGCATTCTTTGTTTGTTTGTATTCTCTGCACCATTTAAAAGCCCCCCCACCCCAGCCTGCGCTGCCTTCGAAACTTAGCATCATGTCAATACATGCATACTATCCCATCACAGGTCTACACTATAACTTATTTCATTGTTCCCGTATTTTGATACATTCAGGTGGTTTCCCATCATGAATTAACTGGGATAACAATCCTCATTCACTTAACAAATGTTTATTACGGATCTACCAGGTGCCAGTCAAGGTTTTAGGCCCAACGTGTCCAAAGTCTTGCCCTCTAAGAGCTTACATTTTGGTGACAGAGAAGGAGGACAGGAAACGCAAATGTAAAAGTGGATGCCTCATAACTACAAGGAAGAAAAGGAGAGCGGAGTGAAATGATAGAGTAACAGGGTTGCTATTGCGCGTGGATGAGTGGAGGGCGGGAAGGAAAGGCTGGGGTTTGATACAACCCGCCCAAGCTGGTAAACTGGAGAAGGTTGGTTACAAAGCACAGCAGCACTCACAGGAAGTGCCACCATCTTTCTTCTGGTTGGTTGTTTGCTAACTATATCGCATGCAAATACAAATAAAATGGAGATCGTGCCATGAAGTGAAATTACCACTTACATCAACATAAGTGCAATTTGCACAAGCAAATCAGGAATAAACTGGGTTGAAAAATGAATACCTGCTCAGAAAACACACAGTTAGTATTATACCAACTCCATGACATACGTGTGTTACCAAACTGAAAGGATGACTTTGAAAACTATAAAAAGTGGCCACCAAGTCACTTTCAGTTGAGATATGGCTGGACCCACTTGTAACACGTCCTTTTGTCTTTAGAGATTTGACAGTTTTTGCCCCTCAATAGTTTTGTCAACAATATTGGTACCAAATGAAGACTAGCTGAACTACTCAGGCTCTGAAAGTAAGTGTTTCACAGCCTATCATTACAATTTACTTACTAAAAGACCCAGCCTGCCTTTAAAATACTGTCCTGAATTTCAAATACTTAGATATTTTTGTCACACCAAGAACCAAGCTCTTGACTATTTTATACCTTAGTTTTATCATGCTACTACATTTTAGACAGCCAGATGTCCTGCACTTAACTTGTAAAGTGTGTGTGTGTGTGTGTGTGTGTGTGTGTGTGTGTGTGTGTTCTGGTTATCAGTCTAGTGCTATGTAACAAACAACCCCAAAACTTGGTGGCTTAAAACTGAAAGCATTTTACTATGCTTCCTCCCTGTGGGGCAGGAATTTGGACAAGTTTTCACTGGGCAATGCTTGTGGCCTAAGGCATAACAAACAATCAGTAAGTGATATCCAGCTGGTCACTGGACTGGGCTGGTGGGTCCAAGATGGCATTATTCACAAGCTTGGCTCCTTGGTGGGGATGACTGGAAAGCTGGACCCCTTCTTTCTCCATGTAGTTGCAAGGCCCCTCCTCGTAGTCTCTCCAGCAGCACAGCCAGACTTCCTACATGGCAGCTCAGGGCTCCAGGCACATGTCCCAGGAGACAGGGGCTAGAAACTGCAAATCTCATAAGGCCAAGGCTACCAAATAGCACAGGGTCACCTCCACTATTGATCGAAATAGTCACAGAGCTCACCAGATTAAGGGAAGGTGACATAGATTCCCACCTCTCAAATAGGAGAATTTGTAGCCATCTTTAATCTACTATAGTCCACACTAATAGAAGAGAAAGATTCAAATTGACTGTACCTTCATGACGCCCACCAGCCGATCAGGAGTGAGTATGCAAATTAACCCAACAAAGATGGCAGGTTAATTTGAATACACAGGCTCCAAGCGGCCGGGGGCGGGGCGGGACGCTTGCATCATCACCATGGCGATGACACAGGCATCCCGCACCACCCCAGCCACTCCCAGCCTCTGGGCAGCGTGGGAAGGCAGAAAGGCGGCTCTGGGCCAGAGCAAAGGCAGTGCTGGCAGCCAGGGGAGTCTTGCACGAATCTTCATGCATCAGGCCTCTAGTATATATATATTTTACTTTTATTATGGAAAATGTTAAACACATATAAAAATAGACAAAATACTATATAAACTTCCATGTACCCATCATCCAACTTCAACAGTTTTCCATTCATGGCCAATTTGTTTCATCTCTACTCCCCATCCACTTCCTCTAGCCCTATATTATGTTAAATCAAACCTCAGGCATCATATTAATTCATCCATTAATGCTAAGTTTTAAAGTGCTACGATGAACAGAGGACAGAACCACTTTTAGAGGGAAAATCTGTTCACCTTAGGGGCTTTTATTTACACCAAGCTGCTCCTTCCTCTTAGTGATGCCTTCTTTCCAAAAAATCTTTAAGCATTTGAAAAGCAGAACAATCACTTCCCTATACAGCTTCCAGGGAAATGCCAACTGGGCCAGAAGTCAGGAGACGGGTGCTAGTGCCCCAGCTCCTGACCAGCGACAGAATAAGAAGAATGGTAGTGGTTTTTACAGAGTCCTCACTTGCTGCTCCGCATTCATCATTTCAATCCTATTACTATTCCCGTTTTACAGGTGGAGTTAGAAAAGTTAAGCCACTTGCCCAGGACCAAAGAATGGCAGAGGTGGGATCCTACCCAAGTCACTTCGAGGCTCTGTTTCCGCCTCTGTCCCATGGAGTCCCTCGTCCCAGTTCAACCTCGCTCACTATGGAATAGTGAATTAAAGGCTCAACCAACCACTTTGGAGTTATTTCTAAAACTAGTCATAAAAGCTTTTAAATGGGTACTCCATTGTTATGCTTCGAAAAACCAAGCAATAGAAAGCGAAGAGCTGGCTCCCAATCCTGTTCCCGCTGATCTCACTCCCCTATCCACTTTCTCTGTGCAAGTAACCATCTCATTATAACTTATTTATGCAGATACAGTACATGTGAATAAGTGCATTTCTCTGTTCCCCCTTCTTACACAAAAAAGCACCTTTATATGTCCAATCACTATGGAAGGTATTCCCGTGCCCACGAGTAGGTAGCTTCCCAGGCCTTTTTGTTAGCTGCCTAGTACTTCACTGTAGAGACGCACCATCATTTATTTAGCAAGTTTCCTATTGATGGACATTCCATTTCCCCCAATCTTTAGCTATTACAGGCCGTCAAGCACAGATTTTTAGTTTTATACGTTATTATGAGAGGAATAGACAGCAGAAGGACCTCTTAAAGCCCTGTTTTGCTCAGCGCTGTCAATCCCTTACCCACTTTTGGTATCTGTTACAAGAAGAGATTCATCAGGCTTAATTTAACGAACCTATACCTTCTTTTGGACTCTTTTATTAGGGAAACCCCAGGGACCTGAAAATTAGAGCCCACGAATGAATGTATCAGTGCCACTTTTTACCAGTCTTGTCTGGGTTTGCCTATTTTAAAACTCTGCCTGTACAACTACCACCTCGAGAACAGATACATCTAAAGTCTGACCTCTTAGAAGTGCTTTTAGGAAAAGATACCCTGGGATATCTGTTTCCTTTATTACAGTTTGTAAAATTATAAATCCACACAGACTAGAGATATCCATGACCCCTGACTAAAAAGAGGAGGTAGGAGGCAAAATCCAAGGCAAAAAGGAAGGCACCTCATGACTTCAGATGAAAAATTCTCCTTGTTTTCTTCTCTATTTCTCTCCCAAATGAGGAAGTGATTCTAGAGCTGACCTTAAGGAGATTACGCTTGTTGTGGCCTAAGTGGGTAATTTATCAAAGGTGTCCCAGATTTCTGTATCTCTCTGCTCTTTGTCACTGCCTGCAAATCTTCAGTTTTACTTCTCTTAGTTGCTGCCTAAAATTCCATCAATTACTGATTCATTTGTGCTAGAAGTGTCTTACTTAAAAGTAAGTATCTTCAGTCATCATGCCTTAAAGTAAATTGATTTAGTCAATTACCTTATCCTAACACCCAGCATGGATCAGCCACGCTGAAATAGAATATGCTGTGGGTTGGGGGTGGGGAGGAGGGAATGCTCGTGCTAATTTTGGGACAGGGGCTGGGAAGAAAGGAGTGGGAAAGCTGCAGCCGGGGAGAGGACTCCGGATGCCACAAGTGGAGAACTGTCACCATCTCATCAATAGAAGAAAGGAAGCAGGGGATAGAGACATGCACAAGGGAACTGGGTGGGCGTCAAAGGGGACATGGTCCTCTTTGTAATTTTACCCAAGAGTAGCCTTGTTTATTTGTACGTGTTTGCCAAGAATGTATCAGTTGCTTAACTCTGGATCTCGCCTCTGTATTGTTTGTCCAGGTTTGCCATTCCCACTGTAAATTGGAATCCAGAGATGGCAGAACAAGGTATAATTAGAAAGTAAACACTGGTATGCCATGTGCTTGTATGGTTAGCAGTACCCCCCCTGACACTATCCTACTGGCACTGTGGTGTAACCACAGAATAGTTTGTTTCATGGTCTGGATTTCAGAATTCTCAAACATCATTACGCCCACACCAAGAACACGAAGAAACAACTTAGACTGGAGCAAAGATTTTTAAGAAAGGATGGAGTGGGGGGAAGACAAGCAAGACACACATTTTCAAAGAACTAAGTTAATCATTTCCAAAATGATTCAAGAGGAAGGAACCTCTGCTTCATGAGCATCTCACTTCCCCATCCTCTCCTCTGTGAAGACTCCCCAAGTTGTTGAAGTTTGTAACATAAGGTGCCAAGCTGCCCTGTAAATGGCAAAGCAGCCCAGTGCAACATCTAAGTTTTGACAGATCAGCTTCTAGGAATCAGGAAAAAAATCATCATGTGACACCATGCGCAATGAACGCTGTGTAAGCCTGACAGACATTAAGCAAGAGAGACCTGCTTCCCGAACTTGTCCTGCTCCTGCCAGGAGTTTCTTTGACATCAGCACGTGTTCTCTGGGTCTCCTTCTGGTTTTTACTTCATGCCATTGAAGTGTTTCTTCCCTCTCTGGTCATACTGAAAGCAGTCGGAGGCCGAAAACCAGGTGGCACAGGCTTTATTGGAGGAAAGACCTGCCGGGCTGTCTCACAAAGGGAGAGCAGCAGTCCGTGCAGCGGTTAGAACTCTTTTCATGGAGAATGAGGAAGGCACAGGGCTTGGGGCACTTGGCGAGAGCTGGTTGGTTAGTCGATGTATATATCCATACAAGGTGTTCCTTCTGGATTGGGGCCATATCACATTTACTGTAAGTCATCGCCATTCCGGGACGGGTGGGTTTAGTAATCACATTCCAGGGAAAGGTGAGTCTATCACATACCAGTACTTTCTCCCTTCCCTCCCTGCACATCATAAATAGTATTTCTCCAACAATATCCCACGCATTGTCCCTCTTTCTTATGCTCTTCTTCCCCCCGCCGCCCGAACTTTTGGCTGAGCTGTGGGTGGTAAGTGCTTGAAGAATATTTTAAGAGTGCTGATCGCCTGTGGAGAGCACAGGCCCACACTTCAGGCCACTCCTGGGGAGGATGTCCTTGGTAAACTTGGTACAGACACACCTTGCTTTATTATGCTTTGCGCTATTGCTCTTCACTGATGTTGTGTTGTTTGAAGTGACTGATGGATGGAGTTGGCTGGGGAGGGGAGGGGTTAGTGAAAGAATCACAGCACATGCAGACAGAGAGCCCTGAAACAGTGCACGTTGCATCATCTAGAAAAAGAGACAGGGCATACTCAGGCATATGTATAGTGGGGGAGGAGTACATGTAAATATTTTGGGGTTGCAGAGGAAGGCACAATCACTTCTGGCTGGGTTAGCAAAGACGCAGTGTAAGAAATGGAATCAGTTTAATCATTGGAGAAGAGGAAAGAAAAAGGGTACTTATTCCAGGGAGAAGGGAAAATATATACTGATTGAGAAGATCCACGTGTGCTTAGGAGTCTAGTGGTAAAGCAGTTCACAATAGCTAAAGTGTGGAGGAGGCGCGAAGGAGCTTGGGAGGCTGGTACTAGATTCTACTGGTGTTTCACGATAGGACATAGACTTTGGACTTTATTCGGTAGGTAATAGGGAAACAGGTTTGTGAGCAGGGAGTTTCATCATGCAAGTGATGCTCTAAGATACTGACGCTGGTGGCTGTGGACAGAATGGTCAGAGAAAAGACTGCTGCAATAATTCAGGATGAGTTGCTAATGTCCTAAATTACACTGATGCCAGAGGGAATGGAAAGGACCACTGTGCAAAACATAAATAAGGGTTTGTAAACTGACACAAGTCTGTTTAAAAAAATTTAAACACGCATATGCACACAATCACTGCGCTTATAAATGGGCTGTATTTACATATATACGGAGTATAACACATCACATATGCTGGCTGCAATGTTCTCCAACTAATACAGTGGTGAATTTATTACACACATTATGCAAAACAAATAATATAATACAGCCAGGCAAAAAGGCTCTGCCTCACTCCTTGAAAGCATGTGTGTGTGTGTGTGCGCGTGCACATATTCATGTGTGAACTGGGAATGCAGTGTGCAGCCAAAGCCTAGGCTGTCGGTGGACCTCTGAAATGGCACTCAGGAATCAGACTCTTTCCCTCAACTCTGCTCTTACTGCAGTGGGAATTGATGATGAATACAAGGGATTGTTGCTGAACAGGTGGGAGTTTACAGGGTGTGTCTATGGGAAAAAACCTCGATCGTTCCAAGGGCAGTGAAGTTTAAAATTTTCCTTAACAAATAGGATGAGCTAAGGCAATTATGTAATAGGTGGAGATTCTACTTCAACCCTCCTTTTATCATCCAATCGAGTCTATTAATTCAATCTCTTAATTATATTTGAAATCTGCACCCTATTTTAGTCTAATGCCTCAAGGTCACCCCAAAATTCAACTCAAAGCCACTTCCTGCCTGGCTGGTGTGGCTCAGTGGTTGTCAATCCATGCACCAAGAAGTCACCAGTTCAATTCCTGGCCAGGGCCCTTGCTCAGTTTTCAGGCTTGATTCTCAGTAGGGGGCATGCAGGTGGCAACCAATCAATGTTGATGTTTCTCTCTCACCGATGTTTCTCTCTCTCCCTTCCTCTCTCTAAAATAAATAAAAACATATTTTTTAAAAACCACCACTTCCTGACCATGGTATCCTTAGTCAGAGTTAGGTCTCTGGCTTTCCCACAAAGGGGATATGTCAGTCAATTTGTCTGTCTTTAAGATGCCCCTTACCAGCAAGTGTGTCCCCATGGCCCTGCCTGAGTAAATAGAGAGCAAACTTTGTGACCCTGCCCCCAACCACATTTGGATCTGACTCGGGACTCACCTATCATAATCTCCTTCTCAGGAATTTGGAATTGGGACCGTGACTCTAATTAGCTGTAAGTGTTGGATCTGAAGATTGTGTATACTCTTGGCACCGTTTGAGGGAAGCCACAGTGAACCATGAGAAACAGAGCAATGAACTTAGTCTGGAGAGAAAGAGGACTAGGTGTGCCAAGGGAAGAGGAAGACTGCAGACCCCATTACTCCAGGAGGGGGGGGGGGTAGAGGGAGAGAGAGAGAGAGAGAGAGAGAGAGAGAGAGAGAGAGAGAGAGAGAGAGAGAGAATAGATTACTAGCTACTCCGGTTTCTAATGTATTTCAGATCTAAGAACTAGGATTCCTGGATCTTGAGGGGCCAAGATGCACTTCCTCCTGGGGTTCCTCAACATTTCCCTACATCTTTACAATGAGCCCCCACTTAATTTCGGCCAGTTTGAAGCCATTCCCATTCTGTGCTGCAAGCATGCCTTAATTAACCATTCCACAGCACCTACTCTGTGCTCTGACTTAGCACTTACCATATTATACTGTAGCTGTTAGTTTGCTGTTTCCCTTCATTGTTGGGCTTTGAACTCCCTTGAGGACAAGAACTTTGTCCTGTTCCTCCTTTGTATTCTCAGCACTTGGGAGAGTGACTGGCATAAAGCAGATAGGCAGTAAATTTTTAGAAAGTACTTTACGAGTTAGGGGTCAACCCTTTCACAAATTGTATTGATTCTACCTTTATTGTAACTCAATTTTTCCACTAGGTTTTGACAGCATAGCTGTTCCACACAAGCAACTGCTTCTGGGCTGCGCGGGGAGTCTCAGGATGTGGACCAGGAGCTGGGAAATATTAGGCTCCTGGGCTGGAAGGAACCTTTAATAGAACACTGCTCTATGAAAACCTAGATAGTTCTGCAGTGAAAGATGGGCCGCTCTCTTTTATTTAAAAACATTATTTAACTTCACACACACACACACACACACACACACACATTGTGGCAATACTAATGAAAAGCTAAAAATTTTTAAAAATCATCTAGTATGTCGTTGTCACAATAAAATAACCTGTTTTCATATGTCCATCTCCACTGCTAGTCCCTGTTGGTATGCATTACATAACATTGTAGTCATCATTCAGATAAAATGTTTCTTTTTCACTTAATAATGCATCATAATTATTTTTCCAAGTTGCTACAGAGACTTTCTAAGCTTTAATGGTTCCATAGTATCTTAATTGATTAGATATGCATTAAAGTACTTTAATTCTGCTGCTGTGGACATTCACATTGTTTCTCTTTTCTTTCTTCCTTCCTTCCTTCCTTCCTTCCTTCCTTCCTTCCTTTTTGCTATTATAAGTATAGTTGCATTAGACATATTTATGTAAATTCTTTTCTTCTTTTAGTTTGACTCTTTTAGGATAATTCTGTCCAAAGCCCAGTTACTGGTATAAGGCTCTGCTTTTGTTCAATAGCAAACATTTACTGAGCATCTACTGCTTCAGCTGCTAAATGCTGGAAACACAATGATGACAATGATGTCCTGACCCTCAAAGAGTTCTCTTCCTGGTGATGGAGAGAGACATTAACAGAAACATCAGAATATTCCGCCTTAAAATGCTATCTATCTATCTATCTATCTATCTATCTATCTATCTATCTAAGGCTAATATACAAAGTGTCCCCTCGGGAGTTCCACTGGGAGACCAGGAGTTCGATCGCTTGCTATGATGTGTGCTAACCACCAGGGGGTGGCACAGAATGAACAAAGGCCTCGGCCAGCAGTCGGAAGGCCCTGATCAGTCCTGATTGCCTACCAGGCCTAGGGCCTCTGGTAACTTAAATAAGAACAAATTGCTGGGGAAGCCCAGACTGACTGTTTGGGGTGGGGGGAAGGTGCTTAACTTGCCATATTTCTTTCTAAACGTTGCATATGTTCCCTGCTCCCAGCAGAGCATGAGAATACCTTGAATCTTCTAGCACCAATGTCATTCCTAAAGACATATAGAAAAAGAAATTTGCAGCTCCCTTAATAATAACAATAATTTATTAAATTCTTATCATGTTCCAGTGCTAGGTATCTAATACAATACTTGGATCTAATATAATACCTTCAACAACCACATAATCATTATTATTGTTCCATTTTACAGAATAGGAAATCAAGGCGCAAAGATGTGAAGTGACTTGCCAGAGTCATACAGCTAGAAAGTCATGGAGCCAGACTATGAATTCACCCAGGTTAGATACGGAATCACACTCTCCTGTGGCTAACACAACACTGTGGCACTAAACGAAAATCTGCTTTTCTCCAGGGACGCGGCACCGTTGGGCTCTATTCCCTGTCACTGCAATGCCTGCTTTCCAGCAAGGAGCTTACTGGAAAGCCTTGTGTGGTTCTTGAAGCCTTGAGGACCTGGTTTTAAGTCTGTTCGAAGTATTCTCTTTCTTGTCTTCAACCCACACTATCAGGCCCACTTCCCAGCCCTCATTCGTTTATGGCTTAAAGGTGCTGGTTGAGCATATGCACATTCGGATAATCATTTGGAAGCCCATTCTGATGCAGGCTGCTATTAGAGTGCCTGTGCTGTGGCAGGGAAGAGCATGTTCTTTGGCTTCTTATTTTAAATCAATGTGATCTTCACGGAAGGTAACACTGCGCCTCCTTCTTTAACATTTCTATTTCCAGTCACTGCAGCCATTGCATACCTAAATATATGTCTATATCAACTTACCTACATACAAGTAAACGTTCTCATAAATGTCTCCCAGGTAAGGAATTATCAGAAACGAACTTGCATCTACATTGGAAAAAAGGTTGCCTTTGGTTGGGCTCCCAAGAAACAGCCCTAAAGACAGCAGTTCAAGAGCAAGTGTTAGAAAGCTGGGGAGGGAGTGAAGGAAGTGGGACAGGGAGTGGGAGGGACGCTGCTCAAGGGTGCATTTCAGGCGGAGTGTGTGCCTCGGCCTGTCCCCAGGGGAGCTCTAGGGTGTTAATTACTCCACAGTTTGTCTGGGTGAAAGCCGGGGAGTTGAACTTGGGTACCCCTGCGCAGTCAATCGCTGGCCTTGGGCCACTTGACTGGGATGTAAACGTGCACTTTGGGCTCTCCCGCCTTGGGCAAGGCAGACCCAGTAGCCCTGGGGAGTCCTCTGAAGAAGTCACAATTGTGAGATGCTGGAAGAAGTGGGGAATGGGCACACAGCACAAGTAAAAGGCATCCTGCTTAGAACGGTGTCTGCTCCAAAAGTCCTCCTGCCCAGGGGGTCAGAGCAGAGTCTCCGGAATCTGGCTTTGAGTCCGACTTCACTGTGCTACATATGTAGCCTGCCCTCACCAGCCTTGGTTTTCCTTCATTTTATAATGGGAACAATCTCTTCTGGGGAAGATGTAAAGATTTAAGATGTTTCATTTTAAGGGTTGTTTTGATGACTATAATAAGCAGGTGCTCAATAAATGGTAGCTATTGGTTCTAATTTGATGTAAAGATAATGTTTTAAATGTACTGAGCCCAGCTGTATCATATACATAGAAAGTCCTTTCTCATAGCACAAAATATGCATCAGTTATATAGAAAGACTAGAGGCCCAGTGCATGAAAATTCATGCACTGGAGGGGGGTGTCCCTCAGCCCGGCCTGCCGCCTCTCACAGTCCCGGAGCCATCAGGGGTGGGAGGCAACCCGGCGATCAGGGGACGGTGATGCCCCCATCACACCTCTGCTGCTGCCACTGCGAGCAGCACAAGCCTCGGCCAGTCCTGGTTACCTGAGCCTCGGGTGGCCCTGGGCAGCTGGGCAGCCACCATCCAAGGCTTGCCTGTACCTCAGGCATCACTTGGCAGCCACCATCCAAGGCTGGCCTATGCCTTGGGCCAGCCCTGAGCATCTGGGGGGCTGAGGGGACTGGGGTACTCTGAAGACAGGTGTGTGGCAAGTCCAGGCCCACCTGTTTGGCAACTGGGCGTCGCCATCTTGTGGCTGTGGGCACCACCATCTTTGAGAGTGTGGCAGTCAATTAGCATATTCCCTCCTTATTGGCTGTGGACGCTGTCATCTTTGAGGGCAGGGCAGTCAATTAGCATGTTCCTTCCTTATTGGCTGTGGGCACCACCATCTTTGCAACAGCGTGAGGGTCAATTAGCATATTCCCTCTATATTAGGTAGGACTAGAGGCCCAGTGCACAAAAATTTGTGCACTTGGCGGGGAGGAGGGGTCCCTCAGCCCTGCCTGTGCCCTCTCACAGTCTGGGACCCCTCAGGGGATGACCACCTGCTGGCTTAGGCCCGCTCCCCAGGGGATTTGGCCTAAATGGCAATCAGACATCCCTCTGGCAGCCCGGCAGCCCTTGGGGGATGTCCACTTGCCAGCGGAGAGCAGGCCTAAACTGCAGTCAGACATCCTTAGCACTGCTGAGGAGGCAGGAGAGGCTCCCACCACCACCGCTGTACTGGCAGCCATCAGCCTGGCTTGTGGCTGAGCAGAGCTCCTCCCATGTGAGAGCGCCCTGACCACCAGAGGGCAGCTGCTGCATTGAGCATCTGCTCCCTGGTGGTCAGTGTGTGTCATAGTGACCAGTCATTCCCAGTCCTTCTGCTGTTAGGGTCAGTTTGCATATTACCCTGTTACTATATAGGATAGAGGCCTGGTGCATGGGAGGGGGCTGGCTGGTTTGCCCTGAAGGGTGTCCCGGATCAGGGTGAGGGTCCCGCTTGGGTGCCTGGCCAGCCTGGATGAGGGGATGATGGCTGTTTGCAGCTGGTCACACCTCCTTCAGGGTGGGGGTCCCCACTGGGGTGCCTGGCCAGTCTGGGTGAGGGGCTGAGGGCCGTTTCCAGGCTGGCGGGTGACTGAAGCGCCCAACCTCTCCTTTTTTTCTTTTCTTTTTTTATTCTGGGATTTATTTACCTTTTATGGCTGTCACTGGAGATGAGAGCCAGTTTTAGCTCTGAGGCTCGGCTCCAGCTCTGAGACCTCAGCTGCTGAAAGCAGGGATCTGGGTTTGTTTAGGTTCTAAAATTGAAACATTGTTGCCATCACTGCCGCTCTAAGCTCTGAGGCCGAAGCTGGCTGAAAGCAGGTATCTGGAGCTTGTTTAGCTTCTATAATTGAAACACTGTTACAACTCCAGCTCTGAAGCCCGGCTGGTTGAAAGCAGGTTTCTGGGGTTTGTTTAGCTTCTATAATTGCAACATAGTTGCTTAGAGTGCAGCTCAGAGCTGGGCGGCGGCAGGCGGGGAACCTTGGCTTCCTCCATCACTGGAGCAAGCAAGCCTCCTGTTCGCTTCAGCTGCCTGGCTGCCGGCCGCTATCTTGGTTGGCAGTTAATTTGCATATCGCCCTGATTAGCCAATGGGAAGCGTGTCAGAAATGCGGTTAATTACCATGTTTGTCTATTATTAGATAGGATGATATATTTTCCTATCAATCACTTCACCTATGTAGACAACTCTTCCCTCAGAGAGCCATCAGTCTGGAAATCAGAAATAAGCTTTTAAGCAGAAAGCAGGAATAAATTTCTTGCTCACCAGTGCTTTTTATGTGTAACTTTTTGTAAGGAAAATCTTTAAACATATAAAGAAAGAGAAAAGAGAGCATAATGAACCCCTGGAGAATTTATACTAAAGCACCTTCAATTCTCCCAATTAGTAGAATTACCCACCTTACCAGACTGTTTAGATTTATAGAAGGTCGGAGTAGTCGTAAACCCTTTTAATTGAACGATGGAGAGTTTCAGCTGAAATAATTCAAATGCTGCCTTTATTTCTTAAGAAAGTGGTCTAGAATTTTAGATTTAGAAGGGAGCTTAAACGCTATTCACTTGGATGGAAGTAGGCAAAGGGGGATGAATGGGGACATCTGTAATAGTGTCAACAATAAAAATAAAGTTTTTAAAAAAGCTATTCATTTGAATCCTCTCATCTCATGGATGAGAAAAATCAATTCAGAGAAGTTTAAAAACTTACCAAAGGCACACAGCTGGTCAGGAGAACAGCTGAGAGCAGAATTGGGTCTCCTAATCTTTTTCTTTTTTACAGGATTATTTTAGGCTGATTATTATTTATTTTATTTTTTATTATTATTTTTAATCCTCACTGGAGGATATTTTTTTCCATTGCTTTTTAGAAAGGGGGGAAGGGAAGGGGAGAGAGAGAGAGAGAGAGAGAGAGAGAGAGAGAGAGAGAGAGAGAGAGAGAGAAACATCAATGTGAAAGAGACACATCGATTGGTTGCCTCCTGCACGCATGCCAATTGGGGCCAGCGATCAAACCTGCAACCCAGGTATGTGCCCTGGACTTGGAATTGAACCTGCGACCCTCTGGTGCATGGGTTGACAGTGTAACCACTGAGCAATGCTGGTCAGGACAGGGTCTCCTCGTCTCGCAGGCTCTTTCCACTATTGTTGGCTATCCTTTCCCCTTCATTTTGCTGTTACCCAAGTGTGGGGTCCATTTCCAGTTGAGTACCTATATGCCGTGAAAAGCAGTTAGGAATAGTTTCAGCTCTCCCCTAAACATAAAACCCTGTTATATGAAACAACAAACTATACAGACAAAAAAATTAGAATGGGGATTGACTGCAGATTGGCCCCAGGAATCTTTTTGAGGTGATGGGAGTGTTCTAAAATTAGGTTGTAGTGGTTGATTGCACAGCTCTATAAATTTACTAAAACTGTACGCTTAAATGGGTGAGTTTTGTGATGCCTGAATTAAATTATATCTCAATAAAATTGTTTTAAAAGATGATTGCATACAGATATTTAATTATCTCATAACAAGACATCTGAAGTTGGTGATACAAAATTTGCTCCAGCAGCTCCACAATATCATCAGACTCATGTTCTTACTGTGTTTTCAGTCTGTCATTCTGAGCACGGTGGCCTTCGGTCCTCGTGCTCATCTTCTCACGGTCCCAACATGGCTGTTGCAGCTCCAGGGTCAGGTCCACATACACAACAAGAAGGAAAATGGTGTCAGTGAGATCTTAGCTCCTGCCCGTCTCCCTTATAAAAGGAAGTCCACCTGCCGACTTTTTCTAGTCTCTCATTGGACAGAACCAGGTCACATGCCACCCCTATATGCAAAAAGGTGAGAATGTGAGCAAATAGCAAATGGGAGTGGATGGAGTTAGTGCTAGGGCTGGCTACATTGCTTTCCCGAAACAAAGTAAGATTCTATTGGCAAGACAAAGGGGAGGGGGCGCAGAGATGGATATTGACTAGGCAGCTAAAGGTGCCTCCCACACCAGGAAATTCAAAATGTACTAAATGTGTTATTATTTGCTCAGAGATTTTATAGCATAATGGTTAAGAGCACAGGCTGTGGGAAGAGAATGCTGGGATTCAACCCCAGCCCCAGCCAGCTCACCATGTAACCTTAAGGGAGTTAATTAACCACTCTATGCCTCTGTTTCCTTCACTGTAAACTGGGGATAGATAATAATAACACCTACTTCATAGAGTTAGGTGAGAACTAAATGTGTTAACACAAGTAAAGTGTTTAGATTGATGCCTGGCATATAGTAAGCACTGTCTGAGTGATGTTATGATGCATGGGTGTGATTACATGTAAATGTGTTATATTAGTACCTCCTTTATTCATTATCATTCTTTTAATCAATAAATATTTAATATGTACAAGGCAGTGGGCTGGACATTTGGATAAAACTATGAACAAGCTAGACTGCCTCCTGATCCTGCTGAGCTTGAATTCTGTTGGGAGAAAGCAACAATAAATAAGTCAACAGATATATAAACAAGATAATTACAGATCATAAGTACGGTGAAGGAAATGAACAGGGGGATGAGATAGAGAAAAAAAGCAGCAACTGTTTTAGAACAGGCAGGAAACAATTAAGCTGAGACTTGACCAATGAAACAGAGTAATCATGTGAGTAGCCAAGGAAAGAACTTTCCAAGGAGTAAGGACAGTTCATGCAAAAGCCCTGGGGGAAGAAAGACTTTGGCCTCTTCTAGACTGATGGGTGCAGAAGGCCAGGATTGCTGAGACAAGGTGAGCCGGGGTTGGGACCTGGGTGAGCCTGAGGTGGTGTCCAAACCCCAGGCCACAGAGCGGCTTGTAGGCAGTGGGGAGGTGATAGGGTTTTATTCTTAGTTTAACGAGAAGCCACTGAAGAAAGAAATGGTCTGTAAAGAGTATTTATTGTAACCACTCTGGCTGCCGTGTGGACTGAGGGAGACAGGAGTAGGTATAGGGAGACCAGTTGTAAATAATGATAGGTTGAATGACAGTAGTACAAGTGGAATGGAGAGGAGTCCAGGGAACGTGTGTGTGTTTGTGTGTGTGTGTGTGTGTGTGTGTGTGTGTGTGTGTGTGTGTGTGTGTTTAATAAGAACCATTCATCCCACCATGAGGCTCAGTGGGGGATTTCAAACTGCTCTGAGTCTTCTCACGTTGGTCAGGGGCACCAGTTGCCCTTTCATTCCACCATTACTCCTCAAAGTATCTGGAGGCCCACCTCGGTCCAGAGCTGTTGTCCACGTGAGGAGGTCATCTGAAAGGCAAGCATCACTGGCTGAAGGATGGACAGGCATGTGCCGATCACTGTCAGTGATGGACTTCAGGTACTGGGCACAGACTTGGAGGCCACCTGGTGTTGATGAGAAATGAGGCTTCCTCTGGAAGAAGCTTGACATTTCTCAGACTTAAAATCTTCTATCCTTGCCCTAACTGGTTTGGCTCGGTGGATAGAGCGTCGGTCTGCGGACTGAAAGTTCCCAGGTTCGATTCCGGTCAAGGGCATGTACCTTGGTTGCGGGCACATCCCCAGTAGGAGGTGTGTAGGAGGCAGCTGATCAATGTTTCTCTCTCATCAATGTTTCTAACTCTCTATCCCTCTCCCTTCCTCTCTGTAAAAAATCAATAAAATATATTTTTAAAAAATCTTCTATCCTCGTTGTCTTGCCCCTTCCTCCTCTTTTCCAGCCCCATAGTAGTGAGGGGAGACTTGCTCTATAAATATTCACCTGAATATCTCTGTTTTACAGGTAGACTTAATAACTGAGGATTGAAATCTTGGTGTTCTTTTTTTTGTTTCTGAAATGGGTGGCTCTTGTCTATCTGTCTAGTGCAGGGGTGGGCAAACTTTTTGACTCGAGGGCCACAATGGCTTCTTAAGCTGGACCGGAGGGCCGGAACAAAAGCATAGATGGAGTGTTTGTGTGAACTAATATAAATTCAAAGTAAACATCATTACATAAAAGGGTACGGTCTTTTTTTTTTTAGTTTTATTCATTTCAAACGGGCCGCATCCGGCCCGCGGGCCGTAGTTTGCCCACGGCTGGTCTAGGGTGATGACAAGAACTCAGGGGCAAATGAGAGAGAATTCCATAAGATGGGGGAGGTTACATTAATTCTTTCTAATATTAAACATATATATGTATATCTAATCTAATAAAAGAGAAACATGCAAATTGACCACACCTCTGCTACGCCCACCAGCCAATCAGAGTGATTATATGCAAATTAACCCAAACCAAGATGGCGGCCAGCAGCCACAGAGCTGGAGCAAGCAGGAGGCTTGGTTGCCCAGGCAATGGAGGAAGCCAAGCTTCCTGCCTGCCCTGGCTGGCTGTGGCCTCAGCTCAAGGCAACCAAGTTTCATTTATAGAAGATAAATAAACCCCAGATACTTGCTTCCAGCCAGCCTCTACTGGGAGCTTGGGTGGCTGGGGGCTGTGGCCAGCCTGCAAACAGCCATAAGCCACTCACCAGGCTGGCCACACCCTCATGGGGTGAGGGTCCCCACTGGGGGGCTTGACCAGCCTGCAAACAGCCATCAGCTCCTCACCCAGACTGGCCAGGTACCCCAGCAGGACCCCCCACCCTGAAGTGGGTGTGGCCAGCCTACAAACAGCCATCAGCCCCTCACCAAGACTGGCCAGGCACCCCAGTGGGGACCCCCACCCTGAAGGGGGTGTGGCCAGTCTGAAAACAGCCCTCAGTCCCTCACCCAGGCTGGCCAAGCACCCCAGTGGGACCCCCACCCTGATCCGGGACACCCTTCAGGGCAAACCAGCCGGCCCCCAACCATGCACCAGGCCTCTATCCTATATAATAAAAGGGTAATATGCAAATTTACCCTAACAGCAGAACCATTGGGAATGACCAGTCACTATGACACACAATGACCACCAGGGGGCAGAAGCTCAATGCAGGAGCTTTCCCCTGATGGTCAGTGCGCTCGCACAGGGGGAGTTCTGCTCAGCCACAAACCAGGCTGATGGCTGCCAGTACAGCGGTGGTGGTGGGAGCCTCTCCCGCCTCCTCAGCAGCGCTAAGGATGTTCGACTACAGCTTAGGCCTGCTACCTGCTGGCAAGTGGACATCCCCTGAGGGCTTCTGGGCTGGCAGAGGGATGTCTGACTGCCAGCTTAGGCCCTATCCCCCAGGGAGCGGGCCTAAGCCAGCAGGTGGTCATCCCCCAAGGGGTCCCAGACTGCAAGAGGGCACAGGCCGGGTTGAGGGGCCCCCCTCCCCGCCAAGTGCACAAATTTTTGTGCACCGGGCCTCTAGTATGTATAGATATATAGATATATAGATATATAGATATAGATATAGATTTAGATATAGATATAGATATAGATATAGATATAGATATAGATATAGATATAGATATAGATATAGATATAGATATATAGATATATTAGGAATATGGGTAGAGCTGCTGTTATAGAACAAGACATTGGTTTCATTGCTCTAGTCTTCAAACTTTGGGAATGGGCAGGGGGTAGGTTTGTTCCTACACTCCTGTGTGGATGATTTGGGTGGAATTCCACAGGATGCAATACTCACCAACTGCAGCTTACAAAAGAGCCAAACCAGCCCCACCCCTCTGTCAAAATGATGGTGATGAGTGGTCTGCAACCATGATGCTTCCTCCCCTTTTAGTGTTAGGAGCCTGAATTAATCAGCCAAAGCTGCTCTTAATATTATTTCTAATCAGGTTTCATCTGTGTAAACCTGCGCATGGGGAAGGACAAGGGATCCCATGGTGACTTGCCTCAGGTCCATTCTGCATGGGTGACTTTGCATCTAAAACCATAGCCCATAAGAGCTAAATCACCTTTTGTCCCAGACTTTACTTTTATGGCTGAGGCCCAGAGAATTTGGCTGGCTCAAGGTGACACAACTAGTTGATGGTCCCAAAACCATCTTGGACTAACTCAGTTGCCTGACAGCAGGCTGTTGGGTGGAATTTAATTGAATTGGCTTGGCTTGACTACTGCGGGGACCTCCTCCTGCCCAATATGTGGGGGACTGGCATGCCTATTTATGATGCAAAATGGCCTCTTGTAAATTTGTGCTGTGGAGTCCTGACCTGAAACTTGGCCTCACTAACTCACAATTGTTGGGAGAGCAAACTCAGCCAGTGAATGCAACGTAGAATGCTTTAAAACAAGGATGGCTCTGTTACTTTCAAATGCTGTATCTATAGTGACAAAAGCTGTTAACAAAGAACAGCCAAGGAGAGGTCCGGTCAGCACCCCCCCCCCCCCCCCCCCCCCCCCCCCCGAGAGAGGATGGGGCCAGCCTGCCTCTTCAAGGCTCAGAGCTCTGTGAGTTGGAAAGGGCTGCCTGAGGGGAGATTGGAGGCTGGCACTGTGGCGAGAGGATCTGTGGAGGCCAGGGGCAGAGATCGCCAGGCGGTAGTGCTGGGTGCTTACCTTTCAATTAGTGCATTTGAAGAAGCAAAAGGTGAGGGAGATAATTAAGTGTGCATATGTAGTGCTGAGCTATATATAAAAATTTGATAAACTCATGCAGTGGCAGCTGTGACCTGAGGCTGCAGGGCCTGGCTCTCAGGGACCTACTCTTTAATTTTTTTTTAATCCTCACCGGAGGATATTTTTCCATTGATTTCTAGAAAGTGTAGAAGGGAGGGAGGGAGGAGTGGGGAAGAGAGAGGGAGAGAAACATCGATGTGAGAGAGATACATTGATTGGTTGCTTCCCACATGCCCCTACTGTGGCTAGGGAACCTGTAACCAAGGTATGTGCCCTTGACAGGAAATTGAACCCACAACCCTTCAGTCCATGGGCTGATGCTCTAACCACTGAGCAACTGTCCAGGACAGGGACCTGTTCTTTAGAAATGAACAACCCAAGGTTTGTTAGTAATTTTGTCCTAGGAAATGGGCTCCAGATGGGTTTGGAATCCATGACGGGTCAGACCCTGTGCTTACCTTCTGTCAAAGGTCAATGTGGTTCAAATGAAGGTGGAGGCAATCTTTAAGGAGAAAGGGCAGAATAAGATGTTGGAAAAGGAAACAAATAGCCTGGAAGTAAAATAGGCTTTTGTTAGCAAGAAGGCAGCCCCAGCTTTTTGAGTGCTTTTGCAACTCCGTAAGCAAAAATTGGGTGCCTGCCTCGTGTGTCAGGAACTGTGCTAAGATACTGCGGTATCTAAGGAGACTGGGGTTACTAAGGTAAACAAAGCAGCCGGGCAAAAGACCAGTGTTTTTGAAGAGAGAGGACCAAGAGCAAGATACTGAGGATCACATCCCCGTTCAGGGTATTCCTGTGAAGGAACACACTGAGTGGCCAGGTTATTATGACCACCCCATCAGTCCTTCATTGGGCCACCTTTTGCCTTCAATACTGCGGCGATTCTTCTTGGCATTGACTCCACGAGATGTTGAAAGGTGATGTGAGGAATCTGACACCATGCCTGGTGAATAGCACTGTCCAGTTCTGTGAGATTTGATGGTTGTGGAACCAGCTGTCTGATGGCTCTTTTAACTTCATCCCACAAATGCTCAACTGGATTGAGATCTGGTGATTGTGGGGGCCACCTAAGCAAGGTAAAGTCTCCCTCATGTTCTTGAAACCACTCCTGCACAATACGAGCACCGTGGCATGGCGCATTGTCTTATTGGAAGAAGCCATCTCCATTGGATACGCCATCAACATGATAGGATGAACTTGAACAGCAACGATACTTAGGTATGTTGTGCTATTCAGATGTTGTTCCACACGAATTAAAGGGCCCAGATCATGCCAGGAAAACATGCCCCAAACCATAACACTGCCCCCACCAGCTTGAAGGGTTGTATTCATGCATGTGGGGTGCATGCTTTCATGCTGTTTCCGCCAAATTCTCACTCTGCCATCTGCATGATGCAACTGGAAACATGATTCATCGGACCACATGACTTTTTTCCAATGCTCGACTGTCCAATCCTGTGTTCCTGTGCAAACTGGAGATATTTTATCTTGGTAACTGCAGACAGCAAAGGTGTTCAAACAGGCCTTCGGCTTCCATATCCCATATGATGCAGTGTACGGCTAATTTGCCTACAAATGTCACGTGGTCATAATAATCTGGCCACTCACGTTCAAATATATCCCATGTTCAAAGGCTGTTAAATGGCATTGTTTACTCATATCTTCAGAAAAAAAATCACTTCTACTTTTCGTGGTAAACAACCTGCTTCCCTATTTATAATGGTCTGGCTCTCTAGCAACTTCAGAGTGAAATTATAGCTAATTTGCCTATAAACGTCAGGTGGTCATAATAATCTGGCCACTCAGTGTATATGAGGAAGTAGTCAGAGAGGAAGAAGGAAATCCAGCCTGGCGGTGTGACTCAGTGCTTGAGCGTCAACCTATGAACCAGGAGGTCATGGTTTCATTCCCGGTCAGGGCACATGCCTGGGTTGTGGGTTTGATCCCCGGGAAGGAGCATGCAGGAGGCAGCCGATCAATGATGCTTTTTCTGCCGGGGTCCAACCCCAGCAGGTCCAGGGGTCCCCAAAGGTGTGGACGGAGTCAGCGAAGAAGGAACGACACAGAGGCAGTGTTCAGTTGATCAGCAGCCTAGCCAGGATCTCTAGCCAAGTTCTGGTCAGGATCTCCGGCAAAGTTCTGGTTAGGATCTCCAGCGAAGTTCTGGTTTGGTTCTCCAGCCAGGTTCAGTCACCAGGTTCTAGTCAGGTTCTCTTGCCATGTTCTATCCAGGTTCTGTAGGTTCTCCAGCCAGGTTCTGTAGCCATGTTCCCTCGCTAGGTTCTCCAGCCAGGTTCTGTCCAGGTTCTCCAGCCAGGTTCAGTCACCAGGTTCTAGTCAGGTTCTCTTGCCATGTTCTATCCAGGTTCTGTAGCCAGGTTCTGTATCTAGGTTCTGTCTCTAGGTTCTGTGGCCAGTTTCTGTCCAGGATCTTTTGCCATGTTCTCTCCAGCGAAGTTCTTCTGTCTCTAGGTTCTGTGTAGGTTCTGTGTCTAGGTTCTGTGTAGGTTCTGTGTCTAGGTTCTGTCCTGTTGTCTTGTTACATCTGTATTTATACCAGTTAATTCCAATCCTATCAATCTCTATTCCAAAGGTTAGGGCGTTTCTTATCTCCATTCCAGGGAGTAAAGATTATGTAGCTTAAGCATGATTGTTCGTAGTTAAAGTGATTAATTACCCGCCTGGTACTTAGTTAAGGGGTTTTATTCCCTCCCTAACTTCAGGGGAAAATACCTACCTGGGGAAACAACCTTTCTCAGAGAGGTGACCTTGGTTAAAACACATAGTGCCAAGAAGGTGAGCAAACATATTAAGAACAGTATGCCATATATGCCAGGTCCCTTGAAACAGCAAGGATGGACCTGCTCCCGGCATTTTTCATCATTGATGTTTCTATCTCTCTCTCCCTCTCCCTTCCTGTCTGAAATCAATAAAAAAATATATTTTTTTTTTTTAAAGAAGGAAATTTTTCTTTAAAGAGCCTCCTTTCCTCCCTCCTCCCCCAGTGGCACTCCCCCTGCCTCCCTCTCCTCTAGGGAGGAGGGAGGAAAGAAGAGAGGCAGCCTGGATTTGGGTAATAGAATGAAACAGAAGTGCAAGTATGGTGCTTCTAAGTCTACAACTCGAGAGGCCTTGCTCTTTCTTGTGCTTCTGTCATCTCCATAAAAAATAAATAAATAAATAAATAAATAAATAAATAAATAAATAAAAGAAGGAAATCCAGGAGGTTATGATGACATCCCACAAATGGAAGGGTCATCGAGTTTCCAGGAGGACAGAAAGGTGGACTAGGATTCCATAGAGCAGTCAGTGGAACTTGGTGCTGGAAGGTCATTCCTTATTGATCTCCAAGGGACAGAGTAGGTGTGGAATCCAGATTACTGGGGCTGAAAGTAAATCAAAGACCAGAAAGAAGAGGAGGTAGCAAGTGAAACTATGTTTTTGATAAATTTCTCATCAAAGGGAAGGAAAGTAATGAAATAGGAACTTGCCCGAGAAAGCAGGAGCTCTGAAAGGTGTTTTTAGGGTGGAGGAAATATGCCCATGTTTATCGGCCAAGGGGAAGAGACACGTGACAGGGGAGATTAGATACTCTTAAGAGGAAAAGTCTTGGGAGAGGACAGAGGGAAGAATAACAACTGGTAGAGTTAGGAGGCTTAGAAATAAAACAGAGGTTCTCAACCTGTGGGTCGCGACCCCTTTGGCAGTCGAACGACCCTTTCGCCTAAGACCACCCTACATATCAGATATTTACATGATGATTCATAACAGTAGCAACATTACAGTTATGAAGTAGCAACGAAAATAATTTTATGGTTGGGTCACAACACGAGGAACTGTATTTAAAGGGCCAGAAGGTTGAGAACACTGAAATAAAATGAGGACCTTCATCTTGTAAGAGTGGGGTTGGAGAAGAGGGAGAGATAGCAATAGCGATAGCAGTAGAGATAGAGGTAGGGATAGCGATAGAGATAGAGAGGATCTGAATTACAAGAGATAAAAAAAGATATTTTGGCGGAGAGAAGTTGAGCTCTGTCCAGAGATGATATTTAAAACTAGAGGCCCGGTGCACAGAATTTGTGCACTGTGTGCGGGGGAGGGGGGGGGGTCCTTCAGCCTGGCCTGTGCCCTCTCACAGTCCAGGAGTCCCGCGTCTGATCACCCCAAAGAGACAGGTCCTGCCCACCCGGCCAGGGCTCTGCAATGGATCGCCCCCACAGAGGGAGGCCTTGCCCACCCACTGCAGCCCTCCAGTCGGTGCCTGGGCCTCCCTCTTTGGGGTGATAGTGAAGCCCCCAATTGATTGATCACCCCGCTGGCTGGTGGCCTGGGCCTCCCTCTGCAGGGTGATCATGGGGCGATGGCTGGGCCCCCGACCAATCGCATCACACCCACCTTAGCTGGCCTGGCACCAGTGGGTGTCATAGCAAGGTTGCCCGAAAGGTAGTCTGGAAGGACATCCAGAAGGTCGTTTGGCTGTCCAGTCTAATTAACATATTATGCTTTTATTATTATAGATACGTAACAACCAGCACAGGGAAGGCTTCAGAGACTGGGCAGCTGAGGAGGCAGCCAGCAGAGTGGGGCAACAAGATTATAGGGCTGAAGCAACACTTCCTAGCTAGAACTTTAAAAGACTGAATGAGAATGATCTAAATTCCTCAAAAACCGTCATTTGTGACAAAAAAGAATATGATACTATAAAATTATTCATCTATAGCTCTCTGATTTAGAGGTATTTTTTTTATCAAGTAAATAATGGATGCCTTCCATAAACTTAATGCATGTTGGCAAAAGGTCCAAAGAGAGGGAATTGATTGAAATCAAAACTGTTCACACTCCCTTGGCTGACTCCCTTGCAGCAAACAACAATCTCGTGGTTCAAAGAGGGGAAATGGGGTTCAGGGAATTTCATAACACAGAATCTGGCGTTCATTTGAGGCTCTCCATCTGAGCACCAGTCACAGACCTCTTTGCAACTCTGCTCTCCCACTGGGGGAAAAGAGAGCGCTGATCACACCTAGCACTCAAGAGAATATGGGCAAGTGCTTGGGGATGCCCAGATCACAACTACCAAGTGCATAATAATGGAAACTGTCACCAAGGTGATTGTAGCAACTTCAGCCACATGTCGGCCTCCAAAGGAAGGCACCCCTGTACCTGTCACTCTTCAGGTTTGAAATATGCATGTCTCCCTCATCACTCCAAAGCACAGTACTCAGGCACCAGGTGTGCTGGTCTGAGGGCTGCAGGCCGGCAGAGCAGACTCTGAAGGATTCATAGGCCCTTGGTCTAGAACAGTGGTTCTCAACCATCCTAATGCCATGACCCTTTAATACAGTTCCTCATGTTGCGGTGACCCCCAACCATAAAATTATTTTCATTGCTACTTCATAACTGTAATTTTGCTACTGTTATGAATCGTCAAGTAAATATCTGATATGCAGGATGTATTTTCATTGTTACAAATTGAACATAATTAAAGCATAGTGATTAATCACAAAAACAATATGTAATTATATATGTTTTCCGATGGTCTTAGGCGACCCCTGTGAAAGGGTTGTTCGACCCCCAAAGGGGTTGCGACCCACAGGTTGAGAACGGCTGGTCGAGAACATGCACTATGTGGCTGTAGTCTTTTCTTTTTCTTTTTTTCTTTTTTAATAATTTTTATTTCTTGAAGTATTACAAAGAGTATTACATATGTCTCCTTTCACACACACCCCCCTTGACATTCCCCCAGCCCCTACCCCCTAGTGTCTTGTGTCCATTGGTTATTCTTATATGCATGCATATAAGTCCTTCAGTTGATCTCTTAACCACCACCCCCCCAAACCCTCCCCAGGCTTCCCACTGTAGTTTGACAGTCTGTTCAATGCTGCTCTGCCTCTGCATCTACCCCTGTTCATCAGTCTATACTGGTCCCCATTATCTGTCCCAACCTCACTGGAGCCATCCCAACTCACCGGGGCCATTTCGTCCTCACCAGGGCCGTCTTGACCTCAGTGGGGCCATCCGTACCTCACCGGGGCCATCCCGACCTCACTGGGGCCATCCGTACCTCACCGGGGCCGTTTCAACCTCACTGAGGCCGTCCCGACCTCACTGGGGCCCTCTCGGCATCACTGGGGCTGTTTCAACCTCACCGGAGCTGTCCCGACCTCACCGGGGCCATCTCGACCAACACTTAGATGCATTCGGATCTTTTAATTATTATTTTTTTATATTAATAGTAATCTTTAGCATTTATACGTATCAGGCTCTGTGTCAAGCATTCCAAATATTATCAGAGTTAATGAACTCAAACACTCTATAAAGTTGTTTTCTGTTCTCCAGTTACATCACCTGTAATACAGGGATCATATCACCTTCATTGCAGGGTCCATTTGGATCTTTTAATCGAGAACGCTTACTTCTAACTTTCTTATTGGAAAGCTTAAGTTATAGTCTATATACACATGAAGGGGGTTTCTTGATACATATCACTTACTTGTAAATCAGGTATGATGACAGAATGAGACACTTCAGAAGTTTTAAGATATCATATGGAATGCATGATATTTGAATGTAGAGCTGATATATTGACCCAGTGGGACTCATGGCATAATCAGAACACAGCTTTACTCTCTGCTGTCATGCCTGTTTAAGCCTGCTCCGCGGGGCCAGTTGTCTTCCTGGCCCTTGGATGGATTAATTCATAGGCCCTATAACTTTTTTAGGTCACTCTTAAATAATAAAAAGCCTCTGGCTACTTTTAGTTTAAAAAGTACAGTGTTATATAAGTAGTTAATATGTCTGGAGCAGTGTCATAATGCAAAACTCCATACTTCAGTGTTAAGGGGGAGTGATGGCTCGCTTCCTCTGTGTTTCTCCCAGCCCGGAGCCTGTCCCATCTTCCACACTCACTAGGCTGCCCAACGCCTCCAGGACTACAGTGGGGAAGCGGAGGCAGAAAGGCCTGGGGGGCTCCAGCTGCCATTGCTTCCCCTGGCCATGGCAGATGTTTCCAGCTGACACTTTCTCTCGTGGGCACTTTTATGGGTTTGTCAGAACCATCGCTGGGAATCTCTCACCACCCATTTCCTTGGCACAGGCAAGTTCGTTTTTTTGCCTCTGACTAGTTGCCTTAGAGTCTGTCTCTCCCCTCCCCCACCCCAGGGACCCCAGCACCTGGAGGCAAACCTCTGGCTGCTTTCTGCTTGACTTTCCAAGCAGTCATGTTGGGTAGGATCAAAGTCAAGCCCACACTGTCTCACTCTCTTGGGCTTGTCTTCCGTGGGAGTAAACTACTTCCTCACCCTCGTTCCTGCCCTGTGTTCAGGCCGCTTTTGCCAACTCTGGCCCTTTAGATTTCTCAGGCATGAGGCAGGCACCAGTCCATGGTGTTCCCCCAACTGCAAGGGACACATCCTGCGCTCTCTGAGAGGTCTGCCCGAAGTGCCTCTTCACCAGGTGAGAGTAAAGCCCCCTTCGCCCTCTGCGTCGCCATGGGTGGGGGCAGGATGCGGGGGGGGGGGGGCCTCTTAGAACACCTACAACTCCTCTACAGAAGCTCTTCTCTAATCCACAGCAGCCTCCTCAGCCTCCACTTCAACTCTCTTACACCGTCGCGGTAAGGGCGAGGTTAAGGGAACACTCCTTTGCAAGTCCTGCACCTTGTTTGGAAGGTACGAATGGTAGGCAACCATTATGTGGAGCCTCTGATAAAATGGAAATAAAACAATAGTTCCCACTGAACATCCTGTTACCAAATGTATTCTCATTCTCTTTCCAACTACCCCCACAAGGTTTTCTTTAATAGGTAGATGTTGGTAAAGATCAAATGCCACTTCCACCAACTTTGTATGGCTTTGTTGTTTATCAGAGGAGACTTGAATTATCGGTGGTTAGGGAGAAGGGTTGGCTGTAACTTTTTTTAAAATATATTTTATTGATTTTTTTACAGAGAGGAAAGGAGAGGGATACAGAGTTAGAAACATCAATGAGAGAGAGAGAAACATCGATCAGCTGCCTCCTGCACACCCCCTGCTGGGGATGTTACCCGCAACCAAGGTACATGCCCTTGACCGGAATCGAACCCGGGACCCTTTAGTTTGCAGGCCAACGCTCTATCCACTGAGCCAAACTGGCTAGGGCGGGTTGGCTATAACTTTGTCATACAGAGATTTTTTATTATAACTAGATTCATTACAATTTGACCAGGGGCAGGAACTCCCAGAATCCTGGCAGTATTATTTATGAGTTGTGCTTCTCAAGTGTGTTTTTCCAACGGAATAAGGAAAAGTGATTTGAATCATCATCAAGAGCAAATTGGCTGAGAATATAGAATTTCCTTGTAATTCTAATGGTCTGTAGTTGTTTCCATAAGATAAGTTCACTTATACCAAAGACACTATCACCCTGGCCCTAACGGGTTTGGCTCAGTGGATAGAGCGTCAGCCTGCGGACTGAAAGGTCCCAGGTTCGATTCCGGTCAAGGGCATGTACCTTGGTTGTGGGCACATTCCCAGTAGGAGGTGTGCAGGAGGCAGCTGATCGATGTGTCTCTCTCATCAATGTTTCTAACTGTCTATCTCTCTCTTGTCCTCTCTCTCTAAAAAAAAAAAAAAAAAAAAAAAAAAAAAAAAATCAATAAAATATATTTAAAAAAAAAAAAAAAAGAAACTATCACCCCAACTCAGATGGATGGACGCCTGAGCTATTCACCAGAGTTGGGTCAGCACAGTTGATAGAGCAACATGGTGTCAAAATCATGGTGCCTCATTGGGGTCCCGTGGCATGATTATGTCCCTGCATATTGATCTCCATCCTACCCCAGGAAGTTTGTTGCTGGCATCTATCTTCAGGCCTTAAGCCCTGTTTGTTCTGTAGTTAGCCCTTTCCTCAAAGCCTGAAGCATTTTGGAACACTGTCAACATATCACTCAAGAATACAGGATGACCCAGCTGGTAGGGCTCAGCGGTTGAGCAGTAACCCAGGAACCAAGAGATCGCCTGTTCAATTCCCAGTCAGGGCACATGCCAGGGTTTTGGGGTTGATCCCCAGTAGGGAGCATGCAGGAGGCAGCGATCGATGATGTTCCTCTCTTATCAATGTTTCTATCTTTTTATCTCTCTTCCTTCCTCTCTCTCTGTAAATATAAATACAAGCATTTTTAAAAAGAATACAGGGTGAACCTTCACACACATTTTTAAAAATAGACATCCAGCACTGGAATAGTATTTCAATACTACACCCATACATGATTTAAAATATCTAAGGTCATACTGTGTATATGGCAGACAAGTTTTAATGGGTGGGATGCCAAGGCCAATAAAAGATAAAAGCACAGTTAAATTTATGTTTTGTTTGTCCTCAGCTCTCTTGAAGCTTCACCAAAGCTCCCATGACATTAACAGAATCTGAGTATAGCAACCAATTTTCCTTCATGCCAGCATTTTACATAATATTTCAGCTGTCAATATCACAGTCAGGAATGTAATTTATTTCACTGGGTTTATTTAGATAGACGTTTTGGAGATGAAGGTGGCAGTGACATAATGCTGCTGACAAATGGTTCTGGGCTTGCTATACTCACAAATCCAAGTTGGTTTCTTTAACAAAAGTGAGCCTGGCTCTAAGTGAAAATGAAAATGTTCCAATAAATTAAACATAGTGCAAGGATTCTGAGTCCTTCCATAGAGAACAGGAAAAATAAGGGCATATTACCAATCAGGGATCCTATTCCCAAGAAAGGCAGTGTCTTAGTCATGGGCATGTCAGAACCACCTGTGGCTCTTCTTAAAAATACTATTCCCCTCCACTCCGGGTTGGGACTTAGGGGGTCTGAGGAAGACCCAGGCCTTTGCATTGTCTTAAAGCACCACCCTGCCCGGTGATACTGATTTTTTACAGAGAGGAAGGGAGAGGGACAGAGGTTTAGAAACATCGATGAGAGAGAAACATTGATCACCTGCCTTCTGCACACCTCCCACTGGGGATGTGCCCCCAACCAACGTACATGCCCCGGAATCGAATCTGGGACCTTTCAGTCTGCAGGCCGATGCTCTATCCACTGAGCCAAACCAGTCAGGGATCCGTCCGGTGATTCTGATGTGCAGACCGTTGAGAGGGACCACAAATTGTTTGGATCGACCCAGAAGTTTTAAAAGAATGGATTGGGAGGTCTGGCTGGAGGGCTCCTTCAGTCAGGGCAGAGTGGTGGGGCGGTGAGGGGTGTCACATCAGAGCTGGGGTTGGGTCCTAGATAGGCCTCCAGCAATTCTTTGAGAAAGTCACAGATCACTTTGAGAGTCTGATGGAAACTATAGTTACTCTCTCAGAAAAACACACATAGGCTAACCCCCACAAAATTTAGCACATACTTTCAGGGGATTTTAGATTAGAATTAAGTTCTTTGTTTTTGCTATTTTCACCGAAGGGGTAGCAGTCCCATTTGTTAAGGTGAGGAAAACAGCCTGGTACCAGGAGAAAACAATAACAAATCAATATATACACATGTAAACAATAATTACAAGAGTGTGGGGGAAGAGAGAGTTCACGAATGTTAAATTGGGGAATTCGAACCGTGTGCTTTGAGAGGAAACAGATAAATGAGACAGGTGTGGTACAGAGGCCCCAAAAAGAATGGAGATCAGTCTGACTAAGGCAGGATGATAAAGGACCTACTGTGTGTGGGCGCCCCCTAAAACTAAGTTACATGGTGAGCGCCTGATAAAAATGGCACCGATCCAGCTGCTGCTAGAGGTCACTGACATGATGCCACTGGTAGATCGGGGTCTGGGGTGGGGGAAGCTATTAAAATGCTGATGAATACAGTTTTGTGACAGACTCTGGGAGATTCTGGGAGGGAGAGAGCAAGCTGGCGCTGGGAGGGCGGCCTTGGAGTACGCCATTCATCCTCAGGGTCAGAAGTTGGCCCGGTGTTTGTTCTTTACGATGAAACAAAACCGCGGGAGAGCGCTGAGCGGTGGAGAACTACATCCAGCCAGTGGGCATTCAAATGATTTTTAGCTGCGATGTGCAAAAACCCTAGGTGCGCGGACAGAAGGGAGCCAGCCAGAAGGTTACGACAGGTCAGGAATAAATAACCAGCAGGCGGAGGATCCCTCAGATTCCGTCCTTCCTTTTGTCGGGTGCGGAGCGCCCGGCGAGCGCGTCCACAAAGGCTTTGGGAAGAAGCGATTCCGCGCTGCACACTCGGCTCCAGCCCCGGGTAACGATCAGGGACCCCGAGGGGTGGTGGAAGCGGGGGCCCGGGGGCCCGCTCTCGCTGGCAGGGGCCCCACCATAAGTCGGGGGCGGGCCGCGGCTCGGCGGACGGCAGATCCCACCCCTTCCTTAGAGAAGCGCCCTCCTCGCCAGGACTGCAGCCGCCGCCGCCGCCGCCGCAGGTCACGGCCCCGCGAGGCGCCCGCCGCCCCGCCGCCCCGCCGCCCCGGAGCAGGTAGGCGCTTCGCTCGCGGCGCCCCGTCCCCCGCCCGGGCCGCCGAGCAGCCAGGGGGCGTTGGGCCCGGCTCCGCTCCCAGCCCGGAGGCGGAGACCGGGAGCGGCGGGAGCTGCAGCGGGGCTCCGGCGGCGGGGCCCGGCTCGGCTCCATCACTCGCCTCGGAGCGCCCCGGGCGCTGGGCCGCCGGCCCGACCCCCGCGAGCGCACGCCCCGAGCGCGGCGCAGGTGCGGGCGGCTCCCGGTCCCCCGCGGACGCAGCGCCGAGCCGGCGCCCGGTCCCGCCGCCGCAGTGCCGCTGCCCAGCCCCGCGCCCCCCGCCGGCTGCGGCGCAGCTCCCGTCCTTTGACAGGTGTCCCCGCTCCCGCCCGGCGGGTACCCAGGTCTTTGTTGTCGGGGGACTTTGGCGGGAAGGGACCCCAAGTTCGGCCTCCAGCCTCCTGGCCGTTCGGCTCACTTTACCGTTAGCCCAGCCGGGCTGAGCGGCGGGCGGCCGGGAAGGAGCAGCAACTTGCCTGCCGCGCGCGCCGCCCTCCGTTCTCCACGCTCCGCGCTCGGCCGGGCTGGCTTCTCCGGGGCGCGCGCTGGGGGAAGAAAAGGGGTTTTCCGTCTCTCGGGGTTACCAATGCTGTTTGGGGGCATCCGCTACAATTAGAAATAAAGCGATTAGGTTGGGTGATGGTGAGAGCCCTTGTTTGGTGGTTTTCTCTTTTAAATAAATCAAACGGACTCAGAGGACGAGGGAGTTTTCCCGTTTTTAATTCATATTCCTTTTCTCTCAATTCATCCCTCTCCTCCGTCCACCCTACCTATAATGCACTTGGTTATATCTCAGACATTTTACTGGTTTGCGGGGGTCAGGTTTATTCCTGCCAGACCTTCTCTCACGGCTAAGCCAGGATTGTGACTACGAAGATGAGAACAGCCCAGTTGGAATGGAAGCCCCTCTCCTTGAAGGAACCCATTCTGACTTCCTATATGTGAGGTCCTGTTAGGGAACCAAACATAATAAATGACGTGTTTTGCTTTTTAAAGTTCTTGGATCCGTCTTGCACCTCACTTTTCACTTCTAATACGTATATCTTGGGGAATTTTCCATGTTAATGCTTAAAGAGTTCTCTCTTTAGATGGCTGCTTATTATTCAGTTGATAATAAATTATTATCAATGCTTCCAAATAAAGTTATTGGATCTATTAGAATAACAAAGCCTAAGCGGTAATGTTAGTTTCTGCTTCATTTCTCTGCTTGAATCAAAGGCAGGTTTTTGTTTTTTTTTATATTGCAGGGCTGTAACTCCATTCTAGGCTGCAACTCATCAAAACGATAGGCGAATGTGGATGTATACCTTCCATGGTAACAGTTGATAAATTGACCTAATTAACATTTTCAAAGAAAATTGTTAGGCTCATATATGTAATATTTGCAGATCAAAGAATCTTAGAGTCTCAGCTCTCATGCATTAAATCCCAAATTTTTTCTTCTATTTGTCCTAGAGATACCATGTTTCCAGGATTAACGATAGCTGTCACTTCTTAATGAACTAGAAATGTAAATTTAATCTTCATGGCATAGCATAGGAATTTTAATGATGTGTCCTTTATTTATACACATTTAATAAATGTCTTGCAAGCTCCCCAAGTTGGAAGCTCAAAAACTGGACATGGTAAATAAAAGGATGAAGCAGTTTTGCTCATAATGACTAGATGGCAGATGTTTTGACATTGAGCAAACAAAGTATTTGGAAAATGCATGTTTCTTATAATCTGCCATCAAAGGCAATCTGTTTGGATTATTTAAATCAACATTAAAGTGTCTTTATAACATACTCTTGTTTCTCTTCAGATCGCATAAATCTTTCGCCTTTTACTAAAGTGTCTTTATAACAATTGCTTAATTTATGCATTTCACATCAAATGCCTTTCACAGGTTGCTTTGCAGAGGAGATTTGCTCTGTGGCATATATATATATATATATATATATATATATATATATATATTATATAAACATAATAATTCCTCATGTTTAGGCTTTGTTATAAAACAGCAATTTTCAACCAGTGTGCATCATGGGATACTTGACTAGTCAGGGGCACTGACCTTTTTTCCCTTAGATTGTCAAATTTAAAAAAACGACAGCAGCCAACACAACAATAACCATCTGGTGTGAATGAATCAAACTTATACCTCTTTTTGTCAGATCGGCAAAAAATAGATTTTCTGGTGTGCTGCAGAATTTTAGTAATTAGTTTACGTGTGCCACGAGATGGAAAGGGTAGAAAATCACTGTTGGAGAGCCATCACACTCATGCCTCCGGCGACTTTGCAGGGGTTTTGTGTTGTGCTGACCTGGCCTCTCTGAGATCTCTCTTACCTGTCCTCCTGCCTTGTTTCTCTGTGACCTGGGCACACCCCTGCAGGACAGTGGCCAGGTCAGCAGGGCACCTGGAATCACGACAGAGGGAAAACTAGCTGGCCCCGCCATCTCAGCCACTGGTTTCTCTACGCTATAATCCGGCCAGTTGGGATCAGTTGAGTAACCAATTCAGCAAGACAGACACAGACAAGATAATGTATTCCCTCTCAGTTTTCCCCTTCAGGAGAAGGATCTACAGCAGTGGTTCTCAACCTGTGGGTCTCGACCCCTTTGACGGTCGAACAACCCTTTCACAGGGGTCGCCTAAGACCATCCTGCATATCAGATATTTACATTACGATTCATAACAGTAGCAACATTACAGTTATGAAGTAGCAACGAAAATAATTTTATGGTTGGGTCACAACATGAGGGACTGTATTTAAAGGGCCAGAAGGTTGAGAACCACTGATCTATAGTGCTCAAAATCCACACTATGGTGGGGATTACGTTCTGTGCAGCGCAAATGTGATAAAGTTCTCAAAATGTGATACGAAGACCAGGTGTTGTTGAATCTGAGTCTCAGTTCATGAAAAAGCTAGGGACACACCAGATGTGTGAGAGAGATTTTCCTCGTTCTCAGGGTAACAGAAGTGGGTCCCTTCTTATTTTAACTATAAACTTTTATTCCTGGAGCTGATGGTACCATGTATTTTTATGTTTTTGGTTTGTTTTTTTGTTTTGTTTTTATAAATTGCTCTAAGCACTTTCAAACTAAGTTAGTGGAACTTTAACAAGCTATTGTGATCATCCAATAATCATTTCCTAGCATGTTTGGATTTTGAAAAACAACTTGTGGCAGCGGAAGGTCAGTGCAAAGAGATTTTAAATAGGCCGGTTGGAATGATATTTTGAGATCATAATCGAATCTTTGGCAGTCGCCTTTAAATTCAACTCCACAGCCCTGGCCGATGTGGTTCAGTTGGTTGGACATCATCCCATGCACTGAACGGTTGCTGATTTGATTCCTGATCAGGGCACATGCCCAGGTTGCAGGCTTGATCCCCAGTAGGGGATATGCTCTCACTTCGATGTTTCTCTCTCTTCCTCCCCCTGTCTCTCTAAAAATCAATTTTAAAATCTTTAAAAAAATAAATTCAATTCCACATTATTCAAAGTCAAGCTAGTTCTGCTGGGTAGGACTTGGAAGTCTTTTTACCAAATGAGAAGTGAACAATTTTCTTTTTAGCATCTGTAAATGGCTTTTCTCTTGGTCAGTGCTGTCCAATAAAACTTTCTGCAGTGATGAAAATATTCTATAATCTGCCCAGCGTGGTAGCCAAGAGCCACACGTGACTGAGTACTAAAAATTTGAAAAATGTCTAGTGCAATTGAAGAACTGAATTTTCATTTTTATTTAATTTTAATTAACTTAAATAGCTACTGGGGCTATTGGCTACCATACTGGACAGTGAAGCTCTAAATTCTCTCCACCCATCTCCTGTAGAAATAACACGTGATGGTAATATTCCTTTAGTTAGAAGCAAGTGGAAATTGACGTCAATAGAGCCAAGAATGAGGCAGATTTGACTCTGTAATCCTGTTGTTACCAAAAAAACCAAAAAAAACTTGTATTTACTCTAAAGAACATGTTTAATGCTGACGTTCAACTCTAAAAATAAAACTTCGCTTTTAAATTCGATGTCTGCTAGCCACAAAAATAAGCATCACCCAGAATTGTTTAGTTGCTTGGCCTCACATGTCTGGGTTCTTGAACTTTTTGAATTTGCTCTCTTGCACATTATAGAATCGTTTATTCTGCGAGTTGGTTTCTGCACTTTTTAAATTTTTCAAGGGGAGGGAGACTTGGGAAGGGGTAGAAATTGAAGGTGAGTTGCACCCTCCACCCCCTGCAGTTACAGAAGCACTATGACAAGTCTGACAAGTGAGTTCACCTGCCTCAAGGAGTGGCTGAGGCTCTGTCTCTCCAGCGCCCTCTTGTCTAGTTTCTTTCCCTTGGGCTTCAAACCCAGCTCTTCTTTTTCAGCCCAGCCCCTGGCGCTGAACAAATCCACTTAAAAAATTACCTACCATTATTTTTGGTAAAACCATTAAAATGGGATTTTTAAAAAATATATATTTCTTATTGATTTTTCACAGAGAGGAAGGGAGAGAGATAGAGAGTTAGAAACATCGATAGGCTGCCTTCTGCACACCTCCTACTGGGGATGTGCCCACAACCAAAGTACATGCCCTTGACCGGAATCGAACCTGGGACCTTTCAGTCCGCAGGCTGACGCTCTATCCACTGAGCCAAACCAGTTAGGGCTAAAATGGGATTTTATTTAACATCTACCATGTTTCAATTTTTAGACTAATCTGTTGTGATTAAAGCCATCATTTGAGAGTGACACATTTTTAATTAGACTTTTTCACAAGACACGGCCTCTCATATTTATTGTAAGTGACTGACCATCCCTCTACCTAGGACACCTCTCCTCAGGCCAGAGCTCAGGGTCCTGGTGGTCCCCCTTCAAATGGAGGGACTCTTCCTCAGTCAGTTACTTCAAAATTTTTCAAATGTGTTTGTGCATATTAACTAGGATATAAATTATATTTACCCCTAAATTGTCTCTGCCCTGAAGGTGTTAACACCCTAGGATGCCTTTTTCCAAATTAGTGTTCATCCCACAAGGGGATAGAGATGCTTGAATAAATTTAGGAAATGGTCCAAATAGTAGTCCTTGTGTGTGTGTATAGATTTACATTGCACAACAGCATGGTAAGATGAGATATATAGACTTATTTAATTTTTGTATTGCTTATGCTTTTAAAAAAAAACTTTTATACAATGCTTATAATAGTTTTCAAACTACAGGTCTTGGGTCATGAAACCAATTCAACAGGCCAGGATCAGCATTTTTAAAATTAACTTTATTTGGGTGGCATTAATTAATAAAATTAAATAGGTTTCAAACGTATAACTCTATGATACATGACCTGTATATTGCATTGTGTGTCCACCACCCAAAGTCAGATCATCTTCCATCACCATATATTTGGCCTTCTTTACCCTTTACTATATCCCCACACCTCCTTCCGTCTGGTAACCACCATACTGTTGTCTGTGTCTGTGGGTTTTTCCTTTGTTTTTTTCTTGTTTGTTCATTTATTGCTTTCAGTTTTATATCCCACATATGAGTGAAATCGTATAGTTCTTGACTTTTCAACAGATTAGTCTGTCTTATTTCACTTAGCATGATCATCTCAAGGTCCATCCATGTTATTGCAAGTGGCAGTATTTCATCTTTTCATATGAGTAGTATTTTATTGTATACATGTTCTACAAATGGCAACAGATATATGAAAAGGTGTTTGGCTTCACTAGCTATTAGGGAAATGCAAATCGAAACTACAATGAGATGCCACCTCATACCTGTTAGAATGGCTATAATCAAAAGATAAGTAATAACAAGTGTTGGAGAGGTTGTGGATAAAAAAGAACCCTCATTCACTGCTGGTGGGAATGTAAACTGGTACAGCCATTGTGGAAAACAGCATGGAGGCTCTTCAAAAAATTAAGAATAGAGTTACCCCTCTTCTGGGTGTCTACCTGAAAAATTTGAAAACAGTTTTTCACAAAGCTATGTGCACTCCTGTGCTTATTATGGCATGATTGCAGTGGCTAAGATATGAAAACAACTGAAGTGTTCTTATATAGTAAACACTATCTAAGCATGGTCATTATTTGTATTATCATATAAAATATGTGTATATATATAGGTCATGATATAGAACACTATCTCTGAAACTAAGCTTGGGGCCCACTTAGGGAAGTACTGATCTAAGATATATGTAATAGAGGATAACAACATGTACCATTATTGAGTACTTACCAAAGGCTCCGTGCTGAATGCTTTACATGTATTATCTTATTTCTCACAGTCCCTTGATGTAGGAGCTACCATAATCCCACAGTCCCTATATCCCAGGAAGTGATAGAGGCAGAACCCGAACCCTGGGCAGTCTGGTGACAGTCCAGAGTTCAACCACGTCACCTCCTGTATTGCAATGCGATGTCGATACATAGATGGGCATCTGCAGACCTATGAGACCGCAGTGTTGTACAGCATTGCACAAGTGCAGATAGGAGCCGGCCACACTTGTGTTCTGTATAAGACGAAGCTTGATGAGCGAGTGGGGAATCATTGCACATTCAGGCTGGAAGAGACCTCACTGCTGCCAGCCTGTGGCCTCTGAAGGCTAACACCCTTGGACAGGCAGCCTGCTGCCCAAAGAGACTCGGATGTTCCAGCAGATTACATCTCCAGAGCTCAGTCTTTCCCTCCTAACCACTTCCTAACGTCTGCATACTGGTTTGTAGCAAACAGTGACATATGGTCTAGATAGATATACCTATCCCATCCATAAATCCCCCCACTTTTTACTACATTCTGAGTTATTTGTGGTGTTGTTTTTTGTTTTTGTTTTCCAAAACCACTGCTTGCCTAGAAGTGCTTCATTTTATGTATGACAATAGAGTATTTATTAGTTTTATTTTAGTTTTAGGTATACATCGTAATGATTTGATATTTAAATATATTGTAAAATGGTCACCACAGTAAGTCTAGTTACCATCCCTCACCACAAGTTACAGTTTTTTTTCTTGTGATGAGAAACTTTTAAGATCTTTCTTAGCAACTTTAAAATATACAATACAGTATTAACTATCACCATACCGTGCATCCCTAGGACTTATTTAATGATGGGAAATTTATATCTTTTGATTTAATTTTTAATATAATAAATGGAAAGCAATGTTGTTTTAAGAATTTAATACCTCTTCTAGGCATCTACCTGAAAAACTCGAAAACATTTATTTGCAAAGGTATATGCACCCCTATGTTCATTGCAGCACTATTCACAGTTGCCAAGACATGGAGACAACTAAAGTGTCCTTCGATGAAAGATTGAATAAAGAAGATGTAGCATATCATACTACTCAGCTATAAGAAAAGGTGAAATACTACCATTTGCGACAACATAGATGGAGCTTGAGAATATTGTACTCAATAATATAAGGGCAATAAGTCAGTCAGAAAAAGCTAAGAACCATATGATTTCACTCATATGTGGGATATAAAGCTGAAACTCACAGACACAGACAGACAACAGTGTGGTGGTTACCAGAGAGAAGGGGGTGGAGAGGTGGTAAAGGGTAAAGGAGGCCAAATGTATTGTTACGGAAGATGATTTGATTTGGGGCGGTGGGCACACAATGCAATGTACAGATCATGTATCATAGAAATGTACACCTGAAACCTATGAACCAGTGTCACCCCAATAACTTTAATAATAAGTAAAAATAAATAAAAGAATTTCATATAAAAGAAGTCTGGAAATCCTTTCCCTCTCCTCCCCCCAGTGCAATTTAGAAAGTAAAACTAATTTTATTTTGGAAGTAGATTTCAGTTTTCCTTAAAGGTCAAACTAAATATAAGCAATTGCTTGTCCATAGACTGCGAGATAAAATAGAAGAGGTGAAAGCTTGTCATCATGGTTACTCTTCTTCTTTAAGAAGTACAGGCTGTGTCTAACATGCTAAAGATCCATAAGATATTCAGACTTTTTTTCAAGGTTGCAGAACCGTCCATCTCCAGGGACAGTGATACAGGCTATCTGTGGAATACAGAGTGTCTTTGAAAAAATGTTGAAAGTCGTGTAATACTTTTAGGCAAGTGTAGACAAAGCTTAAGAAGTAATTGTGATTAACTATGGCAGTAGAGGAAATTAGCCTGTAGTTTAAATGGTGTTAATTATTATAATGATTTATGGTTTTCAATTGAATGTAAACATAAATGTCTCCAAAAATAGCATAGCTTTACTATTCATTAGACATTTCATTTATTAACAAAGCAGACTTCTTCCTAGATATTTTGCACTTATAATGTGATTTAACTGCCAGAGAAATATCTTTAAATGGAAATAAGTGGAAGTTTTAAAGCATAAACTGACTGTACATGGCAAAAATGATGTTTTTTTTTCTAATTAGGCTGCTTAATGAAATAGTCTTTCAAATTATTTTTCCTTCAATTGATCCATGAATGAAGAGGTATTAATTAAGAAATGTTGATACCACTGTAAAGCAGTCAAAATAGAAATATAATTTTTTACTGAATTTGGAGTGTATAAATAGAATTAGAATTCTGTAAAGTAATTGTCCTGGAATTTCTAATGGAAATATATCTCCTAGAATGTCTAAAATCTACTGTTCATTCACCCCTATGTTCATAGCAACACAATTTACAATAGCTAAGATCTGGAAACAGCCTAAGTACATGAGAGGGTAAGAAAGCTGTGGTACAGTTACCCCATGGAATACTATGCAGCAGTAAAAAAGAAGGGTCTCTTACCCTTTGAAACAGCATGGAGGGACCTGGAAAGTATTATGCTAAGCGAAATAAGCCAGAAAGAGAAAGACAAGTATCACATGATCATACTCATATGAGGCATCTAATGAACAAAATAAACTGATGAACAAACTAGATCCAGAGACAGAAGCATGGAGCAGACTCTGGAATCTCAGCGGGAAGGTGGGGGTGGGTGAGTGGGTGGGAAGAGATCAACCCAAGAACTTGAATGCATGTCTGCATAGCCCATGGACACACAATAGGGTGGTGGAGGCCGGGGCGGGCTATAAGGGGTCAATGGGAGAAAAAAGGGACATATGTAATGCTTTCAACAACAAAGATTAAAAAACCTTAAAGAGTATTTGCGTAGGAGCGCTAGTAACTAAAATACACCTACGTGCAGTAGCAGGAATACTAACTTCGAGGTGACAGTTGTCTTCCTTGCAGCGTGATTTTCCCACACAGTCTAGACTTCAAAAGTGTGTCAGTTTGAATTTTCCCCCCAGTGTTGTCAATGAAAGCACAATGTTCATATTTATCTCCCTGTAATTTTAGCAGCTATTGGAATTTTTCTTGACAAAGCTGATTATCTTTTCTGACATTTTGATTAGTGTTTTTCCATTTTAATTTGAGCTCGTATGTGGCATAAAAATTGATTTATATGAAAAGGAGTGGGTTGCCCTTTGATTGAATACATCATAATGATTTGATGTACCAAAATTTTGATTGAATGTGTATGATATTAAAATAAAGGCAAACATTTTCCATGAACTGATGTGGCAAAAAGATACCATTGTGATCAAATAGTGGCACATTGTGCTCTTTTAAGATCAGGCCATTGAACCAAGTGAATGTTCACTTACAGAGCCAGACATTGGCAGCTCAGAAACGGCATTCTTTATTAGCTATTGGACAATATTTGTGAAATCCCTAGCATGGCCCCTGGCCAGAGTAACTTCTTTTTTTTACTCTTATTTTTCAACTGTTTTTTAATTGTTGCTTTTTCCTTATTTATAACACATGTTTTAACTCATTTTATCACATGGAAAATTAAAGAGGATTTTTCTGGATAATTGCTTCCCAATTGAGCATCTAAGGCAGCCGTGGGCAAACTATGGCCTGCGGGCCGGATACGGCCCTTTTGAAATGAATAAAACTATTGAAAAAAAAAAGACCGTACCCTTTTATGTAATGATGTTTACTTTGAATTTATATTAGTTCACACAAACACTCCATCCATGCTTTTGTTCCGGCCCTCCGGTTCAGTTTAAGAACCCATTGTGGCCCTCGAGTCAAAAAGTTTGCCCACCCCTGATCTAAGGCATCTAAGGCTAGCAAAAGCCTTTGGAAGTCACATAATTTATTTCTTAGAACCTTGGCATGACCACAGTCATCACAGAGAGACTCTTAGTATTCTACTTTTAGTCTATGAATATTTTACACTAGTTCTTGACACATTGTTTATCCAAGCTGACTTAACAGTAATCTGAAGTTAAACCTAGGCTCACTTCGGTTTCGTATATCTCCTGGTTTGCTTGCTTGTGGCATATTTACCTTGTCTTTCCCATTATATCATTGTTGGTTTGTGTGTAGAAATTATATTATGTAAGGATACCCTTATCCTAACTGACCTTTAGCATTTATTCATTCACTCATTTATTCATTCAACAAATGTGATTTACTATGAGCAGACATGATCTAGATCAGTGATGGCGAACGTATGACACGCGTGTCAGAGGTGACACACGAACTCATTTTTATGGTTGATTTTTCTTTGTTAAATGGCATTTAAATATATAAAATAAATATCAAAAATATAAGTCTTTGTTTTTCTATGGTTGCAAATATCAAAAAATTTCTATATGTGACACGGCACCAGAGTTAAGTTAGGGTTTTTTCGAAATGCTGACACGCCGAGCTCAAAAGGTTCGCCATCACTGATCTAGATCTGGTTGATAGAGCAATGAACAAGACAGATGGTGTTTCTGCCCTCAGGGAGGTTTATACTCTGATCTATATTCTAGCTCAGAAATAAACAAGGAGCTAGTATAGCATATGGCTAATGTGCTGTAGAGAAAAATAAATCATGGTAAAGAATGTGGAGGCACTAGAGAATGTGCTCTGAGAACTAGAGAAGTCTCCTTGTTGTCTGTTGCAAACTTAATAGTGATTCTTAGCACTTTTCTGAGACTAGCCCTGGGACCTGCAGTCCTTTTCTTTCTTTTATTCAAGCCTGACCATCCAACTATGTCCATAACCCCACATCCTCCGACCTCCTACAGGTCCGTAACTTGTGCCAGCATAACCCCTCACATGCACCTTGCTACTCCCATGTATCATATCTTGTCTTTTCAGTCCCTCTTACCTCTTTCACTTCTAGTCCTCTGTTGATTTCGCCACATTCTTTTTCTCTTCGCCCTAGGGAATTCATGGTTAAAGTTCTCAGCCTTTTGGCTGATTGCTCTCTCAAGCTTCTCTGTGGGTCACTGCATGAGAGGCTTGTCATCCCCAATTTTGAGGCTAAATGTGGTAAACTGCCTGTCACCCTTTCTCATCACTACTCTTCATCCAGCTCCAAGTCACTTCGTCCGTTTCTTGAGAACTGAAGACCTGGCTCCATGTCTTCTCATACCGCCCTTTCCTCTCCAACTCTTGTCGTAACCCTTGGTGATGGCACCATCCTAGGTGAACTGACCATGAATCTGGTCTCAAAATCCATTGGACCTTTTTACTTAATGAGCTGTGCATCCTTGCAACTCATTCACTCATTCATCCCACTTCCTGGGATGTCCTATCTTTCAACTTTCTTCAACTAACCAAAGTCTCCCTTGCACGTGCAAATATATTCAGATCCATCTTCATCTCCTTCACTGAGAGGATGTGGTATCCATATTTCCCCATGTTTAAGGCCGACCCATTACTTAAACTCTGAATGCCATCTTCTTGTGCCTCCTTCAGAACCGTTGCTATTTTAATATTCCTCTTTTTTCTGTGGTCTTATATCTCTTTTTGTTTATTACTAGCTCCTTCTCATCAGCCAAGCATTCATAATTTTCTTCCATCCTAAAAAATAAATCTCCTAGGTCAGTGGTCGGCAAAACGCGACTTGCGAGCCACATGTGGCTCTTTGGCCCCTTGAGTGTGGCTCTTCCACAAAATACCACATGCGGGCATGCACGTACAGTGCGATTGAAACTTCGTGGCCCATGCACAGAAGTCGGTTTTCGGCCTGGGCGGGTGTATTTTGAAGAAGTGGCGTTAGAAGAAGTGGGGGGTGTCCGTCAGTCGGGCAACGGGAGACGCAGCGCAGGCCCCAGCACAGGCGGGCCGCAGGATACGCAGCGCGGGGGAGGCGTGCACGATTCATGCAGGAGTTGAGTGAGCCAGTCAGTCAGCAGTCTCATGTGCAGTGGTTAGTGCTAGTCGCTTCTGCAAAATCGCACGCAGGTGACAAAAGATAGACGAAACAAATATACAAGAGGAGTGTGGATGGGAGAGTTGGAAGGGGTTGACCTCAGCAAACGTACCTCAATCAGATTGAGGACGTTTTTAGCAAAGGCCAGCTTAGGAGTACCCTAATTAAGTTAATAACAATGTACCTACCTATATAGTTTAAGTTTTAAAAATTTGGCTCTCAAAAGAAATTTCAATCGTTGTACTGTTGATATTTGGCTCTGTTGACTAATGAGTTTGCCGACCACTGTCCTAGGTTAAGTAAATTAAAGTAGATCTCTACAATAGAACACTATGCAGCCCTCTGAAATACTGATGGAGGTGTATATTCTCACATGGAAAGATGACCGCAAAAATAAGTGAAAAGAGTGTTAAAACCGCTTCATTAAGTGATTTTCTTTTCCAGATTTTATTAACTTACTTATAATTTTACCTGTGGTGAAATACATATAACATAAAATTTACCATCTTAACCATTTTTAAGTATACAGCTCAATGGTGTTAAGTATGTTAACATGTGCATCCAATCTCCAAAACTCTTAGCATCATGCAAAACTGAAACTCTGTAACCTTTAAACAGCAGCTCTCCATTTGCCACTCCTCCCCAACCGCCATTCTACTTTCTCTATGAATTTAACTACTCTAGATACCTTGTGTACTAGTAAGTGGAATCATACATTGTTTGTCTATTTCTGATTGGCTTATCTCACTTAACACAATGTCCTGAAGCTTTATACATATGGTAGCATGTGTCAAAATGTCCTTTCTTTTGTAAGGCTTAATAATATTTCATTGTATGCATATGTCACACTATGAATGATTTCATTTTTGAAGAAAAAGATATTTGTTAGTATATGTAAACATAGATAGAATATATAAACGCACATATATAAAAGATTATACATCAAAATGTTAACAGTGGTTATCTCTAAATTGTGGAATTTTGAATATTTTTCATCTTCTTTTTTCTGATCTGTACCTTTTGAAGTATTTACAATGAGCACATTTCCCTGTTGTAGAAGCTGAAGGAGACAAACCTTTAATGGCTCCTCCTCAGCCAGTCTAGTCACCCCGTGATCAGGCACCTGCCCTCCTCTCTTGCTCAACCTTCCCCACTCCCTGCCGTACCCATTGTGCTCTGAGCACCACAAAACTCTGGTTCTCGCACACAGTGACTGATGCCATGGAGGCCCTGCCCAGGCTGCATTCACAGCTGCGTGGGAAGCCTACTCATCCCTGAAGACTCAGCCAGGATCGTTTCCTTCTTGGGTGCCCTCCCCCGCCCTCCGTGCTGGCTCAGTTTCCTTGCTTTGGAGCTCCCAATTCCCTGTACTAATCTCTGCTGCTGCACTTGTGTCCTCATGATCTATGAGCTACTTGGGGATAGGGACTGTGCATTCATCTTTGTATTCCCAGTACTTAGAACAGAGCCAAGCATAATAATCTGGGCAGCTTGGGGACCACTGGTCACTCAGAGGGACTGGGTCACTGGATGCCCAGAAATGAAGCTGGAAAAGCAGGTGGAAGACTTGCCCCACGCCTTTCTTTTCCACTATACTCTGCTGCCTGTTGTAGAAACCATGTAAAGATTTAAAATACTTTACCTTTTACTGAAAAGAAATTGGATATTAAAATTATTGAAAACATGACATTTCTGCCTTAATGATACCGGTGAACTTTGGTCACGTGGGCCATGCCTGGTCTCCTGTGTTGCTGGCCTTACAGTGCACGTTCGGTAAATACCTGTTCATCTGCTTAAGACCCCTAGTAGCACCGTATGCTCAAACCTCTTTCTGAAACTCAGCTACTGTGTCGGGTTGGGACAGGGTTTATTTAGAGGCACTGGAGGCCTTTATTATCACCCTTCACATCAAATGATAGAGACTGGCTGCCTACACTACATGTCTGATTGATCCGGTCAGGACTTTATGAGAAATAAAAAAGAAGTAAAAAGATCTACTACTGACATGGCTTTGAGTGCTGTGTTGAAGCACCTGGTGGGTAAAGACAGCTAATGAATCCTTCTTGCCCTTGATGTTGCCAGCTACACCTTGGACTGAGAGGGGCTTAATGGCATATTGTGAATAATGGTAGTTCACACTGAAAAGCTGTAAGGTGCCATACCATTTGGTAAAACAAATCTCACAGGCTGGCACAGTTAGGTAGTATGGGACAATTCTCTGACATATGAAAGGAGGATTCTAGGCCTCCTTTAGGCAGCATGAAAAGGGCAGGTGGAAAAATGAAAAACAGTTTTAATTACTGTGGGACTGAATTGGGTAAGGCCATCTTCAGCCTCTGAGCCCACAAGGATTGATCCTGCTTTTCCTTGAGAAAAGTGGCCCAATGTGAGCGATTCACCCAAAGCATCTGCAATTTTTAGAAAAAATTATTGATGCTAAGACATTCAATGTTTGAAATGATGCATTTTTCAACTGTAGGACCAACATGTGGTATGTTGGCATGTGCCATTTACCTCAGAATCACAATGGCTTAATTGAATGTTCCTTCTTACCAAGATCAGAATCTTATTGTAGAAGTTTGGCTCGACTAGATAGTCCTGGTTATGATACTATTTTGTTTTCTTTTGGTTTTTCCCAGTAGGCCAAAAAGGAAGTAACAAGATCACTTGGAATAAACATTAGACTGAAGATAAAACATCAACATTTAAGTCCTGGCCTAATTGCTCTCTATACCCACTGTGTGCGTGGAGAAGTTATTTAATATATGGAAGCTTAGAGTTTCTATTGTTCATCCATAAAATGTGGGTTTATTTGTCTGTCTTGCTCACTGGACTGTAAACTTCTTCAGAGTAGGGGTTGTAGTTCATCCATCGCTGAAAACTCCATACATGGGATGGAGCCTGACAGGTGAGAACTCTGTACATATTTGTCGAACAAATCAGATTCATCTTACTACTTCATAGGTTGTTTTGAAGAGCAGCCATAGATGCAATGCACAGAGTATAGGCTCTGGAGTCAGTGCCCTGGGTCCTAACCTGGCTCCAACATTCCCAGCAACATGACATTGTGCAGGCTACTAACCTTTGTGCATCTGTGAAAGTGGATGACTGTCCCTTCCTTCAAGGGTTGTGAGTTTTAGATCTGCCTGGCACACAGTAAGTGATATATATATATATATATATATATATATATATATATATATATACACACACACACACACACACACACACACACTGAGTGGCCAGATTATTATGACCACCTGTTTGTAGGTAAATTAGCTATAATTTTGTGCTGCAGTTGCTAGAGGGCCAGACCATTATAAATAGGGAATCAGGTTATTTACCACAACAGTAGAAGTGATTTTTTTCTGAAGATATGGGTAAACAAGTTTACCGCGATTTAACGGCCTTTAAATGTGGGCCCTGCTCTGTGCGTGACGGGGGGAGCTCCCCAACCCCCTGATGGGCCCTGCTCTGTGCATGACAGGGTATGGAGCCCTAACCCCCCTGATGGGCCCTGCTCTGTGTGTGACAGGGGGCAGCACCCCAACCCCCTGATTGGCCCTGCTCTGTGTGTGACAGGGGGTGGCGCCGCAACCTCCCCATCGACCCTGCCTTGAGTGTGACAGGGGGCGGTGCCCCAACCCCCCAATTGGCCCTACCCTGAGTGTGACTGAGGGTGGCATCGCAACCTCCTGATCCGCCCTGCTCTGTGCATGACAGGGGGTGGCGCCCCAACTCCCCAATTGGCCCTGCTCTGAGCCCGACCAGGGGCTGCACCTAGGGATTGGGCCTGCCCTCTGCCACCCGGGAGCAGGCCTAAGCCAGCAGGTTGTTATCTCCCGAGGGGTCCCAGACTGTGAGAGGGCACAGGCCGGGCTGAGGGACCCCCACCTTCCCCCACCCTGAGTGCACAAATTTCTGTGCACCGGGCCTCTAGTATATATATATATGTGTGTGTGTGTATATATATATGTGTGTGTGTGTGTGTGTGTGTGTGTGTGTGTGTGTGTATATATATATATATATATATATATATATATATATATATACTGAGTGGCCAGGTTATTATGACCACCCCATCAATACTTCGTTGGGCCACCTTTTGCCTTCAATACTGTGGCGATTCTTCTTGGCATTGACTCCACGAGATGTTGAAAGGTGATGCGAGGAATCTGACACCATGCCTGATGAATAGCACTGTCCAGTTCTGTGAGATTTGATGGTTGTGAAACCAGCTGCCTGATGGCTCTTTTAACTTCATCCCACAAATGCTCAACTGGATTGAAATCTGGTGATTGTGGGGGCCACCTAAGCAAGGTAAAGTCTCCCTCATGTTCTTGAAACCACTCCTGCACACTACGAGCACTCTGGCATGGCGCATTGTCTTGTTGGAAGAAGCCATCTCCATGGGGATACGCCATCAACATGATAGGATGAACTTGATCAGCAATGATACTTAGGTATATTGTGCTATTCAGACGTTGTTCCACACGAATTTAAGTGCCCAGACCATGCCAGGAAAACATGCCCCAAACCATAACACTGACCCCACCAGCTTGAAGGGTTGTATTCATGCATGTGGGGTGCATGCTTTCATGCTGTTTCCACCAAATTCTCACTCTGCCATCTGCATGATGCAACTGGAAACATGATTCATCGGACCACATGACTTTTTTCCAATGCTCAACTGTCCTATCCTGTGTTCCTGTGCGAATTGGAGATATCTTATCTTGGTAACTGCAGACAGCAAAGGTGTTCGAACAGGCCTTCGGCTTCCATATCCCATATGATGCAGTGTACGGCTTATTTGCCTACAAACATCAGGTGGTCATAATAATCTGGCCACTCACGTTCAAATATATCCCACGTTCAAAGGCTGTCAAATCACGTTGTTTACCCATATCTTCAGAAAAAAAATCTCTTCTACTGTCATGATAAACAACCTGCTTCCCTATTTATAATGGTTTGGCCCTCTAGCAACTTCAGCACGAAATTATAGCTAATTTGCCTACAAACGTCAGATGGTCATAATAATCTGGCCACTCAGTGTGTGTGTGTGTGTGTGTGTGTGTGTGTGTGTGTGTCCTATGTAATAAAAGGGTAATATGCCAATTGACTCTAACAGCAGAACGACTGGGAATGACTGGTCACTATGACACACACTGGCCACCAGGGTGCAGACGCTCAATGCAGGAGCTGCCCCCTGGTGGTCAGTGCACTCTCACAGGGGGAGCTCTGCTCAGCCACAAGCCAGGCTGACAGCTGCCAGCACAGCAGTGGTGGTGGGAGCCTCTCCCACCTCCTCAGCAGCGCTAAGGATGTCCAACTGCAGCTTAGGCCTGCTCCCCGCTGGCAAGTGGACATCCCCCGAGGGCTCCCGGGCTGCCAGCGGGATGTCTGTCTGCCAGCTTAGTCCCGCTCCCCTGGGGAGCGGGCCTAAGCCAGCAGGTGCACATCCCCTGAGAGGTCTCAGACTTCGAGAGGGCACAGGCCAGGCTAAGGGAACTCCCCTTAAATTATAAAAATATTTTTATATTTTTATATATAAAAATATATATAATTTATATAACATGTGAAAGGTCTTTCACAGAGCTAGTCACATAAAGGTAATATTTATTTGATGCCATGTACTGGACATACTTCGAAATACTTTCAGTTTTGTGTCATTCCCTATCTTAATCAGTGGTAATTCCATTCTGTTCCACATTTTCTAAAGCCCAGTTAGGGTGACTGGGCTTATTAATCCTCACCCAAGGATATTTTTCCATTGATTTTTTTTAGGGAGAGTGGGAGAGAGATGAAAAGACAGAAAGAAACATCTATGTGAGAGAAACACATCAACTGGTTGCCTCCTGCAACTGGGCCGGGGAGGAGCCTGCAACCAAGGTATGTGCCCTTGACCTGAATTGATCCAGGACCCTTTGGTCTACAGACCAACACTCTATCCACTGAGCCAAACTGGCTAGGGCTCACCTGCACCCTTTTAATGATACCCATGATCACCTTGATGCAAAGTGTAAGATCAAAGAAGAGTTGACCTTGGGCTGCCCTGGCCTGGAACTGCAGCTTGCTCTCTTTCTCCACTGTTTGCTCTGTAGAAATAACTCAGGTCCATTCCCCAGGCTTTACAGATTTTTAAGATTATGTTAAATAATAACGATTTCATATGTGAAAACACTGCAGTAGTTTCCACACCGGTTTCCCCGCCTCCTGCCTCTTGGCCACTTGAGTGCACAGTGCTGTCTGCTCATCCCCCCAGCATTTTGCTTTTATAAGGTCTCCCTGACCCAGGAGCACTCCTGAAATAGTGTCTTATTTATAGGACCAAATCCAGGCTACTGCTGTTGGCATTGAAGGCCGTGCATAATCAGGACCCATTTTACCTACCCATGCTTTTCTTCCACTCACCCGTCTTGTCTTCTTACCTTCATTTTCATGGTTACCACACTGAAATGCCCTCCCTAGCCCATTCTATTTATTGGCATTTGCCCACAGCTATAAGGCCCACCTTTTTCGTAAACCCTACCTCTTTGTGAACGTTGATTGGCTTCTCCTGATATTTTTGCATGTGCTTATATTTAATGTAGAGCTTTATTAGGTACCATTTTTTAAATTAGTATCTTCTCAGATTGTTAACTTGGTCATATTAATATTGTTATAAGCTTTATTAGTTAGGCATTCAGGAAAATTGTATTGGTTTTACATGTGTAACTAAAAAAGCAAATAACATTGTCTTCTTGGCAGCTGTCATTTCACCCCACTGCACATAAACAAAGCCCTGGAGACCATATGCGGTAAAACAAAACAATGCTGTAGAGCAAGTCAGGGCTGCTGTTGCTGTTACGGGACTCGTAAGTTTTTATTTTTGACTTTTATAATAATAAGACTCTGACTGCTTCAGTATATCAACATTTCTTCACCATTAAACCATGGATAAACTGTAGAATTGAGAGCCAGACCCTGGAATCATTTAAGTACATCGTGGGAATTCAATAAATGTAGTAGACAGACTGGTTTCTACTTTATTTTTGGCTCCTTACTGATTTAGTCAGATTTGTACGTGTCACTTTACCTCCCTCTACTAATTTAGCACACCTTCGAAAATACTAAGATTTTATTAAATGTAAGATAGACTGAAATACAACTTTATTGCGGGAGCACACACATATCACCCGTATGATGAGAACCAACATTGTCTTCTTGTCCTTTCTCCTTCCTTCTCTTCCTTCTTTTTCTTCTCTTTCACATCCAGGGGCATCCAAAATGTGGAAAGCATTGCACTAGGAGCTGGGTGGACTTGTAGATGATTAAAACATTTCCTTCTCTCTCTAACCATCACACAAGATTGAATTAAAATAGGGTAAAGAGTTTACATAAGTGAACTGGGAAAAGAAAGAAAAAGAAAGACAAACTTGGAAAATATATAACTTACAGTAAACCGTACTACACTTCTAGTATGTGTCAAACTCCATGTTAGGTAATAATCACATGACTGTATATTCACAACAAATATTTCAGGTAAATACACTAATCTACTTTGCAAAAAAAGAATTGGAATACATTGGGAAAGAGGCAGAGCTGGAATTCAAGTCTTGACCACTCTTTTATTATACCAATCTGTCCTTATGCCGGTATAAAAATAAAGTTTAATCTATAATAATAGAAATGGAATATGCTAATTAGACCAGACGTCCTTCTGGACCAAGCCGGGGCTGTGAGGGAAGCCCAAGTCCTGGGTGCCTGCCTGTGGCCAGAGGGAAGCCGTTGCTGGCAGCTGGGGGAAGGATAGGTCTACTCTTGCACAAATTTCATGCATTGGGCCTCTAGTATGTAAATAAGAGGTTTTGATGGATACTTTTAAATAACCATGGAGCTTTGCAGGAGTTCACTTGTCCCTAGGGGAAATTAGGATAAAGAGTAATAAAGTACAAAAGAAATAATGCACAAGGGAAAATATACTTATTAAGAAAATAAATACCCATCAGTTTTGAAGCCTCTCAAGTAATGAATGCTAGTCTCTTATTAACTGCTAAAAGAACGGGTAGAGACAATGAATGACTTCTTTTGTGAAATTCCAAATAAAACTAACTTTCTTCAGAATTATTAAGTAGATTGTAAAGAGGGACTTAGACACATTCTTATATGTAGTTATGTGTTTCAGCAGTTATTCCAGATAAATGTTAGAAACACTGTCAAATCCCAAATTAATCCCCTTAAGGTTTTTCTTAATTGAATTCTTTGATATCTCTAAATTAATCTGGCAAGAGTGGCTTTCTTCACAACATTCTAATTAACCCTAATGCTAATTAACTTGAATATTGATTCAAGTTTTTGTGTCTCTCAGAGCTTTGTGGGTTTTTTTCAAGTACATTTCATATTACAGATAGTCCTAGATATTTTATGGGTTTTGTTGCTACTGTAAATCTCTTATGTTTCCATTTTTCTGCATAATTAAAAATTGAATTTTTGTTTTTTAATCCAACCCCTTATGTGAACATTCATTCATTTCAATGATATTTTAATCAATTCTCTGGTCTTATTGTTGCAGATAATAATTCTTTTTCTGTATTTCTTATAGGTAGTCCCCTTATTTCTGTTTTTTTGTCTTATTGAATTGGCAAAAACTAACAGAACAGTACTAATCATGGTAATAGTATTTATTCATTCATCCTAGTTTTGTTTAATAGGAAACTTGTCTTTTCACACTAAAAAATGATACTGACTTATGGTTTGTGGGAGACACTCATTATAGGATCCTTTCATTCCCAGTTTGTCCAGATATTTTGTAAGGGATGAGCACTGAATTTTATCAAGTGTCTTTTCAACATCCTCTTAGAGTTTCTTTTAATTTTACTTATTAATGTATTACATTATATTCCAACTAATAACTATATATTTCCTGGGATAAACACTCCTACGTCATTTTTCTTTTAGTATGCTGTGGACTTTATGTGCTATTTTCTATTTGGGGTTTTTTACTTGTGGTATTCATCAGGACAATAAGTATGTGTGTTATATATAGTTGCATTTGGGGATCACGTTGTACATAATTTGTGTCCCAAATTTCCTATTTTCTATACAGTAAGCATTTTCCCATGGCATTAGCTTCAAAACATATTTTAATGGTTGCACAATACATTATGTATGCATTATAATTTAACCCTCCTATTTTTCATTGCTTTTAAGTTTTCCCTAATTTTTTTTTTTTGCCATCACAGCTAATGAGAAGGTGAACATCTTTATATTTTTTTATTCATATCACTGATTGTTTCCATAGTGTCTTAGTTTCCAAGGGCCACAACAACCTTAATACCATGGATTACCACAAACTTAATGGCTCAGAACAGCAGAAATTTATTCTCTCACTGTTCTGGAGGTCAGAAATCCAGATCTTTCCTTGCCTCTTCTAGATTCTGGTGGCTCCTGGCATTCCGTGGCTTGTGACAGCATAATTCTAGTCTCTGCCGCCGTCTTCACATGGCCCTCTTCTCTATGTGTGTCTTTCTGTGTCCTCTCCTTTTCTTCTGAGGGCACCAATCTTTGGTCTTAGGGCCCACCTTAAATCCATGATGATATCTTCTCAAGATACTTTAAGTAATTACATCTGCAAAGGCCAACTTCCAAATAAAGTCACCTTCACAGGTAACGAGGGTTAGGACTTGAACATATCTTTTTTGAAGGGGGACACAATTCAACTCACTACATGTTCTGTGATTAAAATACAAAATCAAAGGATAGGAACCTTCTTAAGCCTCTTGATGCTTAATACAAAGTTGTTTTCCAACATTTGTAAGAGGGCCCGGCTCATTTATCCACATCTTCACCTGCATTACGTATTACCAAAATAAATGTTTGCTTCTTAAACAGGGCAAAAATGGAAACATCATTTTTAAAATTTAATTTCACTCATTGTTGGTGAAGTTAATAATTTCATGTACTTAATATGGATGTTTGTAATTATTCTGTAAAACACTTTGTTCATGTCTTTTGCCCATTTTTCTTTTTGACGCATTAGTAATTTTCTTATTGCTGCTGTCATTCTATATGAAGAATAGTAGCTCTTTGTCATAATGCTTGTAAATATTTTCCCAATTTGTCACTTGCCTTTTTATTTATTTATTTATTTATTTATTTATTTATTTATTTATTTATTTATTTTTGTTAATCCTCACCCCAGGATATTTTCCCCATTAATTTTTTTAGAGCGAGCAGAAAGGGAGGGAGGGGCGAAGGGAGGGAGGGAAGGAGAAAGAGAGAAAAGAGAAGAGAAACTTCAATGTGAGAGAGACATATCAACTGGTAACCCCCGCACCCCCCCACCCCCCCGCCCACACACACACACACACATGCCCTGATCAGGGCCAGGGAATTGAGCCCAGGACCCTTCAGTGCTTAGTCAGCACTCTAGAGGCCCGGGCATTTACCTTTTAATTTAGAGGTAGGGGTGATGCTGAACATCTTACAGTGCATTGGTCAGCCCCACAACAAAAATGATCCAGCTCAGAATATCATTAATGCTGCTATGGAGAGACCCTATTTTCAAATGTATCTTAGACTAGCAGGCCTTCCCCATATTAGATAATAGATGTTAAATATAAGCCGCTGCTGCTCCCCACTCTAGAACCTACTGCCTAGAACTGTGCCTGTGAGAAACAGCCCAGGTCAGTGCCTGCATTTCATTTTTTTTTATTATTATTATATTTTATTGATTTTTTACAGAGAGGAAGGGAGAGAGATAGAGAGTTAGAAACATCGATGAGAGAGAAACATCGATCAGCTGCCTCCTGCACATCTCCTACTGGGGATGTGCCCGCAACCCAGGTACATGCCCTTGACCGGAATCGAACCCGGGACCTTTCAGTCCGCAGGCTCTATCCACTGAGCCAAACCGATTTCGGCAGTGCCTGCATTTCTTTGGGCCTTCCTGGCCCCTCCCCCAAGTTGGAGGCTCTTTTTGATGTTTTGTTACATGTTTTTACATCTGGAATACATCTCCTGACTGGGAATTGCATGGCCTCCCCTTGTTCTGGTTTTCATGGTACCCTTGAGGTGTACTGCATTGTAAAATTGCAAATCTTCATGCTTCCCTGCTTCCACAATATCCCCACAAACAGGCTATTAGCACCTTGTCCAGGCAACCAGGTTGGTGTGATAAGGCTGGTTCCTGCCACAAGCCCCCTCTGCCCTCCCCTGACTGTGACCTGGTGACATTCAAACGCAGCACTGACATTTCCTCCTTACCTGAGGTGGACACTCTTGGTGCACCCCTTTGTGGGCTGTGTGCACAGTCTTGTTGTAGTTAAGTCTTGATTGCTATTGGTGTCACTGGAAGGAATTGACCACCAGGCCAATTGGCTGTGAGGACCAGCTGTGTCTACAATGGGAGAACTTCTGTGCTGGAGACACTCTTATGGAGCAGGACTTGCTTCAGTGGGGCTTTGGTGCTCACTGAGTCTTCCCCTTGAGTGTATCGCTTATGGATGTTAAGAGTTGTAATCTGGTATGGTCTCACTCTGACCACTGGGTACACTGGCTCTTGGATCTCCAAGGAGGTGCAAAGTCAGCCACTGCCTGAGGCCAGCCAGCAGGAGCTACAGAGATATCTGCAGATTCCTCCTCTTTGTTTGGGGTTTGGAGGTGCCTAGATGCGGCCCAGCTATGAAGCAATGCAGGCTGCTGTCTAGGCCTTCTTTTGGAAGTTCTGGGGTTCTTTGACCCAGCTGCAGTTTGTTAGCTTTTAGATTGCAAAAGGCCAGGCCATTCATATGCAAAAACCTCTGTGCACAGCTTGGGTGGGGTTGTAAATTGGGTGGGACGGGGTCTCAGGGAATCATCAGGGCAGAGCAAACCGCAATGGCTGCCAGTTTGCTCTGCCTCAGAGAGGTCCCAGGGTCTGTGTGTCCCATGGCCCTGTGCAGGAACAATGATCTCTGAAAGCACCTCTGAGAGAAAGCCGCCCTCGCGTTCCTGTCCCGATGCCAGACAGTCCAGTTTCTCCCCTTATGAGTCTGGGTCCCCAGAGACTCGCCCGGTACTGGAGTTCAGAGCAATTGGGAGCTTATATCTCCTTCCCGATTGAAAAAGACAACAGCATACCCAGTTGCCAGCCCGTTTCCATGTGCACCTCCATACCTCCGCACTTCCGCACCTCTACACCTCCTACCAATTTCAATGTGCTTTTCTCTTTCCTTCTAGTTGTAGAATTTCCACTCAGCCAGCCTTCCCATGGTTCTGGATGATATCTGTTTTGTCTTTTAGTTGTAGTTTTGATGAGGTTGTGCGAGGCAGCAAGTTCAAGTGTGTACCTATGCTGCCATCTTGGTTCCTCTTAATTTATTTTTATGAATTTTCAATCATATCCCCCATGCCATAGGGCTGGAGGCCAGATCAAGGGCACGTACTGTATGTACTCTCTTAGGACTCATTAAACTTAAGTTGTCCCACAGGCCAGGCAGCTGTTCATCTGATATGGGATCCATTTGAACCTCAACTTCCACAAAAACCTAAAACAAAAACTGCACACCATTCTGTTGACTATTGCTCTTATTACTCCTGGGTGCTTTTATTGGCTTACACTCTGGAAGCTCACAGCAAGTAAGTACCCTTTGGAAAGGATGCTCCAATCCCACATCCCAGACAACATTGCCCTGACCCACAATCTCAGGGCTGGAGATGACACAGCACTTCAACCCAAGACCTTGCCATTGGAGATAACCACCTCTTACACTAAAATCTCCGCCCCAGGTACACCCATGGACCACCTGTCCCATGACACAAAGTGTACACAGGACATTTTTGCTTTTATTCCTGAGTTTGCTATCTGCTCAGCCCATGATTCAAGCTTACTCCTTGTTCTCTGCTAAAATGTATACCCTACACTTCCATGCCTATGGGGAAATCTGGTAGAGGTAACTAAAAGTAATGGAGATTATTGCTTTTCTCTGGAGGGTCTGCTTCTATCAGTCAACCCCTATGAGAGAGGACCACCCACTCTCTGGTGCCTTTTCCTAAACCCTCCTCCCCAGTCTTCCACCACCGTCTCTTGCTTTGTGTCTATTACTAGGACCACCACAACTACTCTTTCCCCTTCCTTAAACACAACACCACGTTCTCACGGGTTCATTATGCCCTAAATAGTGGTCCTGGGCACAGTACCTTGTTTAGTTCTCCTTGCTTGACTCCCCAACATGTTTTCCCTAAGGAAGCAGTAACTCAATGTGCAGTGGTTATACTGGGGATTCCCATCGTTCTTATGCGCTGGGTACTTCCCTGTTTCCACCAACCCAATGATGCCAGGCAAAACAGACAATATTTATACCTAGTGTACTAGGACTTGCCATACCAAAGGAGCAGCCAGCATTGGCACCAACATAATGTCCTTTTTTGAACAAAATCAAGTTATAACTGCCAACCAGCACCTTTTGATGGCCCTTACAGATCATTTAGAAGCTTCACAAAACACTGTCCATTATGCAAGAAACCCATGAGTCTCTAGCCCAAATCGCAATAGATAACAGACTGACTTTTGACTACTTACAAGCCAGGGCGGGAGGGGTTTGTCCATGCTGTATGACATTATTAACTCTGGACTAGAACAGGCCAAACTATGAGTAATAGGCCAAACTATGAGGGATGAGCCAAGAGGTAAAGATCTCTCATAATGTAACCAACAGATTCCCTTACAATCAGAGATGCCTGGCCTGTTCTCTTGGCTATTGCTCACAAAATAGAAGGCCCGGTTGTGCGTATTTTTGTCATAGTCCTACTAGGACTCTTCCTAGCTGTCATCTCTGTCAAAGTTTGCCTTCCAGTGGCTACATCAAGCTGTCCCACTCACCTTTAACATCTCCACAACCCAGGTGGCAAGGTCTGAATTAATAGAGTTACTGATGTTGACGCATCACAGAGTTGATTGCATTATAACTTTTAAAAACTTCCTATTTTCCTGCTGCTTCAAAATCCCCACAAACAGGCTGTGAGCACCCTGAAATCCCCTTGCACCTTTTGCTTGTCCTCCCTCTGTCCTCCAATAAAGTCATTTGCTTATGGGTTCTCTCTCTCTTCCCACCTTCTTGGTTGAGCCCACCCTCTGGGCATCCTCCCCTGTGAACCCCTGAGTGGTGTGCCATCCCTCCCTCTTCTAGGACCTGGGAGTGAGATCAGTGTCTCTCTTTCATATCTCTCTGTGGTATTAGTCCATATTCTTACCAGACAGACCATCCAAAACAAATTGTTTTTAAGAAGCAGAATTATTCCTTCCAACACATGCGCCTGTGGCCTCCCCAACCAAACTGCTTCGGTTACATGTAGCATCAGGTCTTTCCAAACCAACGCTCCAAGTTGGGTAAAGAAAGAGGCAGTGGTTTTCTGGTGATGCAATAATGAACACACAAAACCAATTTTACTTCTGTAACTTAATGTGGGATTTTTGTCTTGGGACTATTCCGTTCAGATGATTAGTTTGTTGGTCTTTGCAAAGGACCACATTATTTTTATTACTGAAGTTTATGATGTATCTTATGCATATACTTTAGTTTATGATATTCTTTAACATATGTCAGGGCAGCCACCTTCTTGGCTCTCATTCCAGATGAACTTGGAATCTTACTCAAGTTTTATGAAACCTACATAAAGCTGTGGTTGCCAACCTTTAGTGTGTATTTATTACAATCACTTGGGGAGCTCAGTAAGAAGACAATTTTCTTGAAAACCTATCCTTCCCCCTCTTGTGATGCTGTTAAGTCAGGGCTCAACCAGGAATCTGCATTTTAATAAGCATCCAAGGGATTTTAAGGCAGTAATCCCTAGACCCCATTTAGAGATTCACGCTGTGAGTAATTTGCACGGAACTGACAACTTATTACTGTCTCTCCATTTATTTAGGTCTTCTGTTTATCTCCTAGCAAAGTTTTCCCTCCAGATGGTACATCTTGCACATTGTGAATGCGTTTTATTTCTATTATATCGTAATTGTTATTGCTAGTACACAGGAAAGCTATTGATTTTTAGATGTTTGTTTTTGTATCCAGCCACTTTGCCGAGTTCTCTTGTTAAATCTAATAGTTTTTCAGTTAAACTTTTCCCAAGGGTGAGGTGGGCGGGAGACTGATAAACCAGCCCAGCCATGGGAACACTTGATTTTTGCCTCCTCCTTTACATTATACCTCTTACATGTTTATATCTAGTGTATGTGTCGCTGCATTGTTCAAGCCTTCCAGGACTCTGCTAAATAAACCCTCATGGGATCCACCTTTCATTTGTTCCTGTTTTTAAAGGGAATGCCTTTATTACGCTTTCATTGGTTAAGAATGGTGAGGCTATTGAGTTTACATAGACCCTTTAAAAATTATGTTAAGAAAATAGTTTTCCATTCCTACTCTTAAAGCTGCTTTTTAAAAAAATAAATAAATAAGGAATGGATATGGGACCTATATGGGGGGAAATTCTTTTCCCTTCTCCCCTCCTATGTTCTCCACTGGGGCCCTGTAAGCTGGACGGACAAGAGACAGATGAACTAGAGAAAACAAACAAGTTTATTAGCATGTGCATCCTACTTACACATGCGAACATTCAGAGATGAGTAACTCAAAGAGGTGGTTTGAATTTGGGGTCTTATACAATGTTGTATGTCAATTATACCTCAATTTTAAAAAGAAAGAATTTGGAGTCTGTATACCTAACTTCCTAGGGGAAGGGGAGAAGGGCACTAATGGAAAAGCAAATGACTTCTTGGAAAGATGGATGGGCCCTTGGAAAATAGAGAGGAGGTATGCTAGTGTGTGGCAATGTCTGCCTAGTGGGTGCTGACTCTTCTTCTCTGAGAAGAGTTTAATTAGAGTTGCTCTGAGGAGGGGCAATTGAGTTTTTGGGGGGAAGCTCTTCTTTTAGGCAGATAAGGGATTTCAGAACTCCAGGGCCTTCGCCTCAAAATAATTCTTATATCAAAGAGGCATATTTTGGGGTCAGGGAGAGACATATCCTTATCCACTTCAAATCTTACTCAGTAGCTTTGCAGTGTCTATTGAAGTGATAATATTTTCCTATTTTAAAATAAAAAAATGTATATTAATGAAATTTCAAACTCATCCTCGCCTTTCTGAAATAACTTATATGTACTTAGTTATGGATTATTCTTTTCATGTATTATGAGTTTTATTTCCTATGATAGCAATCCCTCACCAATTGTGAGAGGTTTACTTCTAAAAAGTTGCTTACCTGCCCAAACTAACAGGTGTCAAAACCAAGGTTTTTTGGTGTTTTGTTTGTTTTTTAAGATATTAATTGACTTTGAGGGAGAGAGGAAGGGAGAGGGAGAAACATTGATGTGGGCGCATAACATGCATCAGCTGCCTCCTGCACGCCCCCCTATGGGGGATTGAGCCCACAACCTGGAAATCAAACCAGGGACCTCCTGGTTCCTGGGCTGATGCTCAGCCACTGAGTCACACCGGCAGGGCCTCGCTGTAGTTTTGATTTGCATTTCCCTGATAGCTAGTTACATTGAACCTCTTTTCATATATCCGTTGGCCATTTGTATATCTTCCTGGGAGAGGTGTCTGTTCAGGTCCCCTGCCCGTTTTTTAAGTGGATAGCTTATTTGGTGTTGAGTTGTATGAGTTCATTATATATTTTGGGCATTAACCCCTCCTCAGAGCTGTTGTTTGTGAATATCATCTCCTATTTGGTTGGTTGCCTTTCTGTTTTGTTGTCAGTTTCTTTTCCCGTGCAGAGCTTTTTAGTTTGCTATAGTCCCATTCGTTTATTTTTGCCTTTACTTCCCTTGCCTTTGGGATCAAATTCATAAAATGTTCTCTAAGACCAGAGTCCATAAGTTTAGTGGCTATGTTTTTTTCTATGTGATTTATTTTGTCAGATCTTATATTTAGGTCTGATCCATTTTGAATTAATTTTTGTACGTGGGGACAAACTGTAATCTAGTTTCATTCATTTGCATGTGGCTTTCCAATTTTCTCAGTATCATTTATTGAAGAGGCTTTCTTTTCTTCATTGTGTGTTTTGGCTCCTTTGTCAAAAATTATTTGCCCTTGGTTCCATTCCCTGCACCATCAAGGGGTGTGCAGGAGGCAACCAATGCATGTGTCTTTCTCACATCAATGTTTCTCTTTCCCTCACTCTCCCCTCCCTCCCTTCCACTCTCTATAAAAAGCTATGGGAAAAATATCCTCAGGTGAAGATTAACAACAACAACAAGATTATTTGCCCATATACATGTGATTTTATTTCTGGGCTCTCAGTTATGTTCCATTGGTCTGTGTATCAGTTTTTCTGCCAATACCATACTGTTTTGATTATTGTAGCTCTGTAGTATAATTTGAAGTCAGGTAATGTGATACCTCTGCTTTTGTTGTTTTTTCTCAGGATTGCTTTGGCTATTCAGTGTCTTTTGTGGTTCCATAAAAAACCCAAATGACATTAGGATTTTGATAGGGATTGCATTAAATCTGTGTATTGCTTTTCAAATATATTAACATTCAATTGCTTATAATATTAGATTTTTTTTTCATCTCTTATTTTCTAGGACTTTCTTTTGGATTATTTTTGAATTCCTATGACTCAAATATCAAAAATTATAAAATTTATTTATTAAAATTTATATCTCCTGTTTTTCCTCATCTGCCAAATTTTTACTTCTCTCAACAAGTATCTACTTTTTGTTTTAGTTAGATGTGTGTGTATATATAAATAGTCATATACCAGCATATTGTTTTATGTGTGTATCTCTCTATATGTACACACATATATGTATATACATATACCGATTAGTGTAAATACATATTATAGATATTTTCTAACAGTATTTTTATTTTTAAAATATTTGAATTGTCAAATTTTCTGTAGTAGAGGTGGTTTGAAAACCAGCTCTTAAATTTCTTTATGTTAATTTTCCTTTTTTAAATTCATTGATTGTTACTTTTAACTTGCTTATTTCTTCCCTCTTCGTTTCTTTACATTTGCCTTTCCCCCCCTAAATTCATGAAGTGAATGCTGATTTTTTTTCTTCCTTCCTTTTTTGATTATAATGAAAAATTTTAAGACCACCAATTTATAGCCTAGGCTACACCTTCCTACATATTTGACAAATCCAGAACGATTATATCAATATGCATTATGACTTGCACTGAATTATGTCACTTTTAGTAAATATTTTTGCTGACTGGATAAACAAACATGTTGTTGCTTCATTCATACTCTTTTAAAGATACTCCACTGGCTTCTTATCCTCAGCTGGTACAAATCATTATGCTCAATTTTGTTGTCGTTTCTAACCAAAAAGGTCTTTCTTTTTTCCTCACTCTTCGAATTATTGCTCCATCTGTCTGTTTACAGCCAAAGCTCTTGAAATAGTACCTCCCATTCCTTCTCAACCCAATTGAACTCTGGCTTCTCACCCAGGACTTTATGAAAACCAGTGTTCATACCAACATAGATAATGACCTCTGAATTGCCAGATGCAATGATCTCATCCCATTTCTGGTCTTTGTTGAGTTCTCAGAGCACTTTATGTTGTTGACCATCTCTTTCATCTTGAAACTTTCCCTTTTCTTGGCTTTCATGACAATATTCTCTCCTCTATTAGCCTCTATGACCACTTTTTCAACCTCCCTCCCTCCCTTGCCCCCTAAATATGAGTATTCTCCTGGCTCCATCCTTTCTCTGTCTCTCATCTCTCTATCTCTATCTCTATCTCTATCTCTATCTCTATCTCTATCTCTATCTCTATCTCTATCTCTATCTCTATCTCTATCTCTATCTCTATCTCTATCTCTATCTCTATCTCTATCTCTATCTCTACCTCTACCTCTATGTCTCTCTCTGTCTCTCTCTTTGCCCTTGCTTCCTTTCACAGAAGAAATGGAGATTATCAGGAATGAACTGACTGAGACTCATTCTCTTGACTTTGCTTCTTCCCTCCTGTGGTGGATAATCCTCACTCCACTTTGGAGCCAGTTCCCCTGCCTCCTGCAGGATCTGGAACCACTGTGTACTCCCTCCCTATCCATGTTTTCAACCTTTCACCTCTTTCCCATTGACTATAATGTATGCTCACATCTCCATTTGGAGAAAAAAAACACCTTCTCTCTTGAATCTTTATCTAGATTTCTCTTTACTTATGACTGCATATATTTCCTTTCTTTCATAGCCAACCTACTTGAAAGTGGTCTACATTCACTTTATCTACATCCTCACCACCTTTTCATTCTACATCGCTGCAGTGAGGTCTCTCCACAACTCCCCTGAAATGGCTCTGTAAAGGCCACCACTGATCTACAAATTGGAAAATTCCTCAGCCTCTCTTCAGCCCCCAACTTGACCTTCCTTCAGCCTTTGAGAAGGTTGACCACTCTGTTTTTCTCAAACCCTTTCCTGGTTTCCATAATGAGACTCTCTTGTTCTTCTCCTGTCTGGCTGATTATTCCCACTCGTTTTCTTTTGCAGCATTCCCTTTATCCTCCCACTCCTGGTGCTCCTCATCCTCTGTCCTGCTGAGCTCTCTTCTGTTCTGCTCTCTTCCCTTTCCCTCCTACTTGCTCATCTCCTCCCTTTGCACAGTCTCCTTAAGTGAGGTCTCCCCTGCATGTCCATGGCTCCCTCTACCACCAGTTTGCCTAGACCCCCACATCAATATATCCAGCCTCACTGTTTTCCTGAACTCCAGCCCTAGGTTGTCCCCCTCCTTCTGAACATCACCACTTTGGTACCTCCATCCAAGACACCATAAAACTTGATTCATTCAAGATGGTGAGCAAAGAGGGCAAAGGAAGTAGAAATAGTAAGAGAGAAAGTGGAACAAGAGGGAGGGCTGTGGGAAGGGAAAAAGAAAAGTTGTAAATGATTTTTTTAAAAAATATATTTTATTGATTCCTTACAGAGAGGAAGGGAGAGGGATAGAGAGCTAGAAACATCAATGAGAGAGAAACATCGATCAGCTGCCCCCTACACACCTCCCACTGGGGATGCGCCCACAACCAAGGCACACGCCCTTGACCAGAACCGAACCCGGGACCCTTCAGTCCGTAGGCCGACACTCTTTCCACTGAGCCAAACCGGTTAGGGCTGTTAATGATTTTTTATGCCTCTCTCGCTTTGGCCCAGCTGTGTCTAGGACATTGACCACCTCCAGCCTCTCTTTTCTTCACTGGAGCTGTGGTTCTCAGAGTGTGGTCCCCAGGCCAGTAGCATCAACATCACCTGGGAACTTGTTAGAAATACAAATTCTCAGGCCGACTGAATCAGAAACACAGAGATAGGGCCCAGCAATCTGTGTTTTAATTAGCCCTCCGGGTGATGTACGCCTGCTAAAGTTTGAGAATGCCTGCACTGGTGGATTTCCTGTTCCTCCTTTATGGCCCAGCATCAATGTTACCTCATCTGCAGAGCCCGCCCCAATCCCCTCAGACAAAATTAATGACTTCCTCCTCTGTTTTCCCATAGTACTTTATTCATGCCAATTATATAGCACTTACTCTATTATAGTTGCTTTTTGGAGTCCTTCCTCCCCCATAGATTAGAAGGCCTAGGCTTATTATTGATCTTTATATTTCCAGTGCCTGGCATGAAGTGGACATATGTTACATTATCACAAATTACTTCCATTTTTCTGCTCCGGTGACCCCTTTCACTCCCTACTTACCCTTTGTTTTTCTTCCTCAAACCTGGTTTCTAAGTATGAATAAATCATCAGAATGAGATTTTACCATCCCAAAGCAGTGTTTTCATATTGGATTCAAGTTTTCACCTATTCATATTTGTCACTCAGGCTTCAAAGAGAGAAGTGGAGCCACAAATGGGACATATATATGATTAAGGGATTTGAACTTATGTAGTTGTAGACTATTAAAGTGTCTGTGCAAAGCTGTTGTCTCACTTTTATGCTGGAGCTTGAACTCCAGTGGACAGACATTTGGGAAGGGAATGATAGAGCAAAGAGGATGTGAAGGGCGACCAAAGGAAAACTGGATCCACACGCACACAGAACTCACAAGAATGAACTGGAATGCATGGGGACAGAATAGAACCGAGTCAGTTCTCCTGTCTCCAACCCTGATGAGATAGATGTTCCACCAGAGAAGCAGGTGCCTCCATCATGACTCAGCCGTTAGGGCAGTGGAAGGAGGATGTTGGAGAAGGGAGCAGCTACAGGCCCTGTGACTGTCCCACATTGAGGAGGGAGCCAGCAGATAGATAACCATGTGTTGGAGCTACAAAACAAAAAGGAAAACCCTTCCTGCAATGGAATTGTTTCAGAAAGATGGATAGGAATCTGTGGGGATGCCCGGCCAGTGTAGCTCAGTGGCTGAGCATTGAGCCAGGAACTAAGAGGCTACCGGTTCAGTTCCCGGTCAGGGCACATGCCTGGGTTGCGGGCTCGATCCTCTGTCGGGGGTGTGCAGGAGGCAGCTAATCAATGATGTTTCTCTCCCATCAACGTTTATATCTCTCTATCCCTCTCCCTTCCTCTCTCTCTTAAAAAAAATCAATAAAATATATTTTTTAAAAGAATTCTGTGTGGGAGACTAGGACATCCCAGGGGAGACAAAATCATGATTCTCAACAGAAGACCCCTGTCATCAGTAAAAGGGATAATTATGTCGAGTATATTGTCTTTACTGATTTCAGAAAGATTATTTGTAAGCATTAGGAACAAAGCCATCTATATTTAATTAATTAGAACATCATCCATCCATTATAATTAATTGGGGTTTTTGGTAAGTAGTGAGTGCAATAAAGGATAATAATAGTTTAGTACAATGTAGTAGGCAAGAGCTTGGACTCAACTACTTACTAGCTGTGTGACTCTGAGCAAGATTATTAAACTTCTGTAAGCCTTTGTATTCTCATTTATAAATTGGCAATAATAACAGTCTTTATCTCATAGAGTTGTTGTAAGGACTTACTAAGAGAATTCATGTGAAGTACTTGGCTGACTATTAGGCACATAGTATATTAACTGCTGCCAATAGCTCATCATCGTTATTGTTGTTACTGGTATTGTTATTTCCCTAGGAAATACTTTCCAGACAGATTGATTACAAAGGCTCAATAATACCTTTGCCCACTCCAAATAAGTAGCAGGCCAATTTATCATATAGGATCCAGCTTTGATTGACAGAAGAACTTTGCTCTACTTACTTTTATGCTTTCTTTGGATTAAAATGTAGTTGCCCTTGTCTTCTCAGCCCCAACTCCAAATGCATTCCTGCACTTTCCTGTAAAAGTTCTTTCATTTGTCTAAGACTAGTAATGGGCTCTGCAGCTTTTTTTCCACTACCTGCTCTACTAGACCTTGAGCAAAGATGGTTTTAAAGCCCAGGGTGCAATGGCTGGAGCCCCAGCTACCTGACCCACTCAGGTCCTAGCAGGAAGGAATGGGATGAGGTTAAAGTGAACGCATGGCTTTCTTGTAGCAGAGTTTAGGGGCTTCTTTTATGGGACCATGAAAAGACAGATTGATGCCCACCCACAGCCATTGGTACCATTTTGTAACCATAATCAGAAGCTGTTAAGCATTTTACTGCCCAAGAAAAAGAACTGGATGAATATCTCTTTATGTTTGTTAAACAATAAAAAACCAAGAATAAAAAGTTATCCTCTCATTGAAGAGCCCTTCTAATCTCTTTCTTTATCCTGATTATCATTGGGTTTTCATGACTCTATCTCCTGTAAATCTTCAGTCTCATTTTCTCTCTCTCTCCATCTTTAATTGAGTTTTCTGGCTTATGGCCACTTTAACCGAAGAAAAATCACTGTCGTAGAATTTGGAAATAATACGGTCCCTTCTGGTTTTATTACCCAATTTCAGTATTGATTGGATCCCCAGAATGTACTTTCATTGACATACCCCTCTTTTAAAACAAAATCCATGTATCCTATCAATGTAATCATTTTCCTCCATTACCAAACTGACATTACTCCAAATACAAAAATCCCCTCATCCAAATAAATGGAAGGGTTTCTATTCATTGTAGGTGCGTACTACGAGTACCACCTCAGCTATGTTTTCAAGAATGAAATGTATCTGATTAAAAGGGAGGGGGCCGGGGAGGAGGACGGAGGGGAAAAAAAAATGAAATGTATCAAGAATTCTTTCTGCTTTCACCTCACACCCCCATACATATTTCTTGAGTTCATCTGTTTTAGTATGTCCCTATTCTTTGAAACAGGATACAAGTGTCTCCAGGGATGTTGCCTGGCTTCCTGCTCCCCCAGTACCACTGCCATACTGAAACCCTCTTCACTGGTAAACAGGTTCACCATCCAATCGTGTTTCCATGGTTTTGTTCAAGCTGTCCCTCTGCCCAGAATGCCCTTTTGCCTTTGTCTGGTGAATTCCTTCAAGACCGTGTTAAATGTCACCTCCTCTAGAAATCTCTTCTCAGCCTCCTCGGGTGGGGTTGTGCATACCTTGCTTTGGCCTGGATAGAGCTTGTTTGTATTGTGAAGGTTATTACATTGGTATTGGTAATTATTTCATTGCGTCTGCCCCTTCCTCTAGGCACCTGAGGGCAGAATCCCTGTCTCTTTATAACTGTATCTTCCCCCCTACCCAGTACAATACCTGACCAGGGAAGGCACTTGGTCCATACTTGTTGATGAATATAAGCACGGTTTTTTTAGTGGGTATATAAATAAGGAAAAACATAATAATGAAGACAATTACTTGGGTAGTTTTCTGGAACACTAAAGAAAGCTGCAAGTAACTTGTGTGCAGTTTAAAAGAAATGGGCTATTCATTCACAGCAAAAGGGTGAAATGCAGAGCTCCCCGGACACACTTCTCTTTTTTAGAAATGTACTGTGTGTACCTAAATGAATGTCTTTGGAGGAGGAAAAAAAATAGATTTTAGTTTTTCTGTGTGTGTGTGTGTTTTGTTTTTTTAAAATCAAAGGAGAAATGGTACTTCTGAGATAACTTTATCTTCTGCAACCTAATTTTGAATTATGGTTATGGTTTAACTGTGTTTTGATAAAGTAAGTAATTTTGACCCAACCCACTCTTTCCTTTCATTCTTTGAACATTATGTATAAGGCTCAGGGTCACACAGTTGTCTATCTGATGCCTCTCAGAACAGTACACATTTTGATTTCACATATTAAGATGCCAAACTTTTTTGTGCCTCAAAGAAACCTAGAAGCATCTCTTTATCTCTGTAAATCTGTCATTGGACTCATCAGGAAATAAAATTGAGGATACTACTGACCCGTAGCTGATTTCCAGAATGTGTTCTGTGATGTTTTACTGGAGCTTACCCCCGTCACGTCAGCCATTTTAAGGATCTCTAACATTGCGATCTCTCTTGGCCTTGGTCAGTTGTGGATTTTGGTGAGATAAGAAGAACAGGGCACACCAGGCTGGGTCACAAGTCCCAATCAGAGAACTCCTCTGGGAGAGAAGTGTGTTCAGAACATGGATGGGGATGGCAGTGTCCGGAAGAGGGAACCCAGGAACAGAGCCAGTGCGTCCTTGGTCTGGGAAAGACCCTGGAGCCTTTGGAGCCACCTGTGGGCACAAAGTGGGCCAGCACACTGGGCTGTTTACAAGTCCGGTTTCACACCAGTCCCTGCTGAGACTTGCGACACGTGCCCGCCCTCTTAGCAGCAAACCTGGAAGTCGTTTAGATGCATTACATGCTGTTACTGCTTAACTAGAGCCACCTTCACTGATTTCCCTAATTTTGTTCCCAATTCTGCAGGCACATCCTTATTTGTATCCTGTAGCCTTCTGAGTGCTTCACATGAACACCTAGTGACATCATCTGTGGGGGTGAGGGATGGAGGAAGATAGAGAAGATGGACACATAGTAGGTCTGTTCCAGGTGGTGTTTTGTAGGGAACTGTAGGAAATGGGGAACTGCCTTAGGTCACCTTTCACCAGCTGTGTGGAAGGCAGTTAACTACATTTACGAGTGCCTGGAGTGCCCGGTTTCGGGGCTTCCACTTGGGCCATGTAATGGTTCTGAGTGTTGGGGGCAGTTCGGGGTCTGAGGTGTTGATTAGTTCTTCTGGGCATGGGGAGGATACAGTGACATACGACCTTCTTCAGCACCAGTCTGGACCCCACAAAGCAACCTCTGGTCTGGTATATTTCCTGTATTTTGTTTGTCCTTCCAAAGAAGTCATCAGCATAATGTTTTTGTACAAGGTCATACCCAGGTTCCTCACTGAATTCCTAAGCAGTCACAGTTAAGCTAGGATAAATCTGCAGTCTTTTTCGGGACTGCAAATGGGATGGGCATCAGCGATATGAAGACGGCCATTTACGCTTGTTGAACAGACTACCTGCTTCCTGGCCTTGTAGTTTTGTTTTTTTCTGCCTCCAGGCTGGAGCCCTCAGTCACAGCCAGATCCTTGTTCAGGCCAGGAAGCATCCAAGCTCCACCCCCTTCTTTGTATTTCTTGGAGCCAAAGGTTCTGGGGCAGCGCTGCATATCTTACGCCTGGCATTATTCAATCCAGATGTTTGCTGGGTCAGAAAAACTAACCCAGACCCCTGGAACAAACTATTTCCCAATGATCAATCCAACTTCCACCCAGTGAATGTAGATTACAGCAAACCGAAGAGAAGGTCCAGATTTTTAAATGAAATGTTTTACTGAAAAGCTGCGTCAGCCCTGGCTGGTGTGGCTCAGGTGGGCGTCAGAAGATTGCTGGTTTGATTCCCGGTAAGGAGTGTGCAGGAGGCAGCTGTTGGATGCTTCGTTTTTGCATCAATATTTCTCTCCCTCTCCCTTCCTCTCTCTCTAAATAACAATAAAAATATTTTAAGAAAGAAGTAAAATAAAGCTGCTTAGAATGAAGGTCTTCCAGAAGCCGTCTGCTTAATTTTCCACTTAATCAGGAAATATCTCCCCTCTCAATGTACAAAATCATGTTGGTATATTGTGTTGGGATTTACACTGAGTAGTGTGTATCTGAAACTATAAAGACAATGAATGACAATAGGCATCCAGTTATTCAGCACGTGCCATATGCTTGTCGAAGAGCCTTTTGTGTTAATTCACTTAATCATCATGGAAGCCCTATGAAGTAGGTACTGTGATGATCTCCGAGTTATAGATGAGAAAACGGAGGCTTGGAGAGGTTAAGCAATTTGCACAAGCGTCGTCCAGCAACTCAGTGGCACAGCCTGGATTTGAAACCAGAGACTCTGGATCCAGGACATGTGCTCATGAACCCACAATAACAGAGAGTGAAAAAGTTACTATTTGGGCCATCACCTCTGGTATAACACATCCACTCAGCAGCTGCCAGTTTGTTGGGTGAGGAGATCCAAGTTAAGTGTTTGGTGTTTGATGTGCATTAGCCCAGCATTTCATAGCCACATAGGACCCTGCCTGAATTTCCTTCTCAGATCCCCATCTCTTGAACTTAGTGGATTTACCTGTCCATTGGGGATTTCTTGTTTGCTCTACTTGGTTTCAGGTTTGGTTGTTTCTCTTCATGGAACCAGGCTTGAGGTGTTGGTGTCAGAGTCTAGCAAGAGACAGCCAGCAAGCGTCATGATGAGTCATTGTTTGTTTTGGCACTTAATGCTGGGACTGTGGGCCAAAAAAGGTCGCTGTGATGTGATTTCAAAGCTGAGGACAAGGGACTTCCAGGCACAAGGGTTTCATTTTCGGTGAGCTCCTGGTCTGACTGCTTTACAGGTTTTTTTTATGTATTTGTTTTTTGCCTTAGGGATAGGAAATCACATGAAATAATTGCATACAGCAAAGGGTCTAGAAAAGATTCTTTAGAACTGCTGAATCAGGCATGTTGGGAGTAATCACATCATTGTCATCTATAAAATAAAATCAGTCCACTGCCCAGCTTTTATATACCTCCCAGGATGCTGTGAGTTGTGTTTTTTGTTTTTTGGGGATTTTTTAGGGGGAGGGGGGAAGGGATAGCTGTGAGTATTCATTTTATTTCAGATCTGTAAAATACAGCTAGCTCTTTAGGGAAAAGCTATGTTTGTATAGTTATAAAACCTTTGTAAATATTATATGTAGAAATTATATGTCAAAGATTGGTCACTGCTAAGTGAGGAAACCATTTCCTGGTTAATACTTCCACGCGCTTGGAGAAACCTCCTCATCACTTGGCACTTTTGGGTATCATCTGATTCTGTAAATTATTATCACCTATAAACTCAGAGAACAGACTGATGATTGCCAGATGGGAGAGGGGTTGGCGACTGGGTGAAAAAGGTGAAGGGATTAAGAAGTACAAGTTGGTATTTACAAAATAGTAAAGGACAGTATCGGGAATGTAGTCAATAATATTATAGTAACTGTGTATGGTGCCAGATGTTTCTAGACTTATGGGGAGGGAGGGGGAATCACTTCATAAATTATATAAATGTCTAAACACTCTGCTGTACACCTGAAACTATCATAAAATAATATTAAATGTCAACTGTAATGGAAAATTTTTAAAAATCCTTTTACCTCTCAAGTAGCTCGGGAACAGAGCAACTTTGTCATTTTTATAGGGACTAATGTGAGGTATCAGATCAGATGTTTGGGCTGTAGCTAACAGAGTATCTGAATCTATTATCTAGAGTAAACGTTTAAGCAACTATGTGGCTTAAAGATGCAGTTTATTTTTTCCCTCATGTAGCAGTCCACGTGGGGGACCCATATCAGTGGGGGAGGAGGGGTTCATGACAGCCAGCCCGTGCTCAGCACAGCTTCTTTCTTCTGGTCACTGGCATTGCAGCCCATAGGAAATTTGTGTTTGAGAGGTGTGTGTACCGGGCCAGGAAGTGGCACACGTCTCTTCTGCTCACATTGCATTGGCAGGAACTTATGGGTACTTCACAGTGCAGAGGAGGCTGGGCAGCCAAATGTCTAACTATTATACTTCTTTCTCTTTTTAAATATTTTTTTAAATTGATTTCAGAGATGAAGGGAGAGGGAGAGAGAGATAGAAACATCAATGATGAGAGAGAATCATTGATCGGCTGCCTCTGCATGCCCCCTACTGGGGATTGAACCCACAACCAAGCATGGGCCCTGACCAAGAATCAAACCAGCAACCTCCTGGTTCATAGGTAGATGCTCAACCATTGAGCTATGCCAGCCAAGCTAACTGTTATCCTTCTAACACAGTGGAAGAAGGGGAGAATGGATTTCCATAGACTGGCAGCAGTCTTGCACAGTCAGTCCTTCTGGCTACCAGGAGTCAGTGAACACCCTCTTTCTAACACATGAAACACACTTCATCCCAAGGGAGACAGACAAGCCCATCCAGTAAATGCACCACCTGAAAGCCATGGTCTCTGGGTAATGCACAGTCCTCTCCATCCGATTTGGATGTGGCCTAATGGTCTGGCAATCGCTGAACTAAAAAGGAAATTATCTCTATTTCTATACTCATACACACTCCATATTCAATGGTGGAGCAGGAAGTAGAAAACCACATTTAAAACTCCCAGTCAAAAAAGAGGAGAAAGACATGCACACAGCAGCTCCTGGCCCATAGCGATGCTGGGATCTTAGGGGAACGGGAAGGCCACCTGCCCTGGCAGAGGAGGAGGTTCCCTGATTAGACCCTGGTTCCGCCCTTTAGGAGGGCCCCGTGTCCATGCTTCTGTCTGCCCCTTGAACTTGCCCTTGGGGAATGGTTGTTCTGTTCAGTTTCCTCTTTAGCTAAATCTGAAGTGGGGGCCCTCCCTTGGTGGCTATCCAGGTTTTACAGCCCACTGCCTGTTCGTGCAGACTGGAAGTCTGAGAGTACAGCAGTCACAAGGTTTTATTGGCTTTGCTAATATAATTTCCTCAGAAACTCAGCTGGCTTCTCATCTTTCAACATGCAAACAGGTCACATGCCAGCAATCTCTCCCAAAATTCTTTCCAAGACATGGATCTTGAGCCTGCTCTGTTTCTTTGCTTCCATGCCCTCCATGCTTCTCTCTCAATGTAATGGCAGCTGTATTGAGGCCTCTGAAACCACAGACTTTGGAAGAAAGGCAACATGCTTTTTCTCATCTCTAATCCCATGCTGTTTGAGGTGGAGAAGCTAAGAGCCCGAAATTTCTAAACTCTTCTACTTTTACATCTCTCTTTGCAAATTAGTCTATTCTGACCTGGGCTAGTCTCTTTCTTATAACTCCTTGGTAAAAACAACAAAGAACAGCCAATTCATACTAATATACAGGTCCTTCTCAATTCTTTTTATGAAGTTACCAGAGGCCCAGTGCACAACATTCATGCACTGGTGGTGGTGGTGGGAGGGGGTGTCCCTCAGCCTGGCCTGCACCCTCTCGCAGTCCAGGACCCCTTGGGGGATGTCCAACTGCCAGGAAGCGGGCCTAAGCTGGCAGTCAGACATCCCCTGAGGGGTCCTTAGCACTGCTGTGAACGTGGGAGAGGCTCCAACCACCACCACTGCACTCACCAGCTGTGAGCCCAGGTTCTGGCTGAGTGGTGCTCCCCCTGTGGGAGCACACTGACCACTAGGGGGCAGCTCCTGCATTGAGCGTCTGCCCTCTAGTCGTCAGTGTGCGTCATAGAGTCTGGTCGTTCTGCCATTCAGTCGATTTGCATATTAGCCTTTTATTATATAGGACTAGAGGCCTGGTGCACGAAAATTCGTGCACTCAGGGGGAATTCCTCAGCCCAGCCTGCACCCTCTCTCATTCCAGGAGCCCTCAGGGGATGTCCTAAGCTGGCAGTCAGACATCCTTAGCACTGCTGCGGAGGCGGGAGAGGCTACTGTCACCGCTACTGCGCTCCCCCTGAGGCAGTGCACTGACCACCAGGGGGCAGCTCCTGCATTGAGTATCTGCCCCCTGGTGGTCAGTGCACATCATAGCAACCGGTTGTTCCACCATTCAGTCGATTTGCATATTAGCCTTTTACTATATAGGATAGGTTCAATAGGAATGTGGTCTTCCAAGTCAGAAAAATCAGGTGACTATTTTGTTTTTTCATCTCTTTGAAAGAATCAAGATACTTTCTTGGCACAAACCAGATTTTTGTAAGACATTTTCTTTGTGTTTATTATGTTTATTTATTTATTTTAGAGAAAGAGGAAGGGAGAGAGAGAGGTAGAGAGAAACATCGATCAGTTGCCTCCTACATGACCCCCTCTGGGGATCAAGCCCACAACCTGGGCATGTGCCCTGACAAGAAATCAGACCAACAACATCTTGGTGATTGGGACAATGCTCAACTGAGCCACACCGATCAGGGCTATTATTGTTTTAAATTGTATGTGGATACCACATTTTGTTTATCCATTCTTCTGTCCATGGACACTTTGGTTGCTTCCAGCTTTTGGCTATTTTGAAAAATGCTGCTATGAACATGGATGTGCAAATATCTCTATGAGTCTCTGTTGTCAGTCGTTACGGGTGTATATCCAGAAATAGAATTACTGAATTATGTGGTAACTCTTTGTTTAATTTTTTGAGGAAACACCATACTTTTTTTCCATAGCAACTGTACCATTGTACATTCCCAGCCACAGAGCACAAGGGTTCTAATTTCTCTACATCCTCACCAGCACTTGTTAATTTCTAGATTTTATTGTCTTTGATAATAGATATCCTAATGGTGTGATATAGAACTTCTTTTTTGATTATGTGTTTACTTTTTTATTTGTGGTGAAATATATATAATAAAATTTGCTATTTTAATCATTTTAAATGTACAATTCACTAGCATTAATTATATTTACGATGTTGGGTAATCATTGCCACTCTATTGCTAACTTTTTCATCACCCCATTAATGAAGTTTTTAAAAGTAAATTTTAGACATTGAGGCAATTGATCCCTACATACTTCAGTATGCATCTCTATAAAATAGAGACCTTTTCCGATATAATATATAATACTATTATCATATGGGCCTTCACTCACATTTGATTGGAGAGAACTTATTCACAGGGCCACATTTATTTGAAAGGGAGACTGCTAATCATAGTGTAGTTGAGTAGCTGTTTGCTCAGCTGTAATGGAAGAAGAGAGAATGGATTTTGGTGCTATACTCACCTACAGTAGTAAAGCAATAACGACTTAATTGACTCACATTACAAGAAGTTTGGGGCTCACAATATCGGGAGTTTGGTATTGTTTCTCAATGGTGTTATCAAGGAGGCAGCTCTTCCCTCCTACTCTGCCATTCTCAGTGTGTTGGCTGTGGGTCCGCATGTTTGCTGTCTTATGGTGATATGATAGCTGCCATAATACTAGGTACAATATTTTCACAACAGCATCCCAAGTAGAAAAGGAGGAGAGTGGGAAGAAAAGAGGTTTTTCATAATCAGGGATGTAAACCCTTCCCTTGCTACTCAATAGATTTCCCCTTGCATCTCATAGGCAAGTGCAAAGGAGTCTGGAAAGATACTCAACAAAGGAAAATGAGATAGTTATGATTGGCTTAGACCAGCTATGACATATACCCTTGGGCTAAAAACATAGCTGTCCTGAATAAAACTAGATTCTGTTAGCTAAGAAGAGGAAAAATGACTGTTGGATTGGCAATTATATTTGCCACGTATGGGAATATTTTTTAATATTATTGAAGATATACATGGATTCTGAGGAGGATCTTGGCATAGAAACTCTAAGAAGATATTATAAAATTCAAGTACTGGTAGAAGGGACTTCTTCTGGGATTACTCCATGAATGGTGTGAGGACAGTGTATTCCATCTGTTTCTGAGAAAAATAATCCTTTGGGCAGTTTGAAAGTATCCCTACAAATCATCTGTCAATTGAATGAAGGTGATTGATTTTATAAATCAAGAAAGCATTGGGGAAAAACCAGTCACTATTGGTTCTACTTAGAAACCATCATATTCTTTTGGAAATGGTAATATTTTACAGAAATCCTTTATTAATTTATTGTTTCTTGCCAGTGTTCATAAAAATTATTTTGAAGCAAAATTGACCTCATAGATTAAATAATATTATTCCTACCTGTCTGGTTAGAGAAAGTCATATAGTCTTAGGGTGACACCAGGTCACTCAAACTATCATGTTTCCCAAACTTAGGGTTCAGTTAAAGCAAAAATTTAACTGTCAGCATAATGAGCTGGTTGTGTTGCAGATCTCTTGTTTTATAGCTGAGACCCTGTAAACATTTTAGGAACAAAACAAAACAAAACACATAGTCCTTGCATTACCACTTATAATTGTAAATGAATTACAAAATAATATAAGCCCTTCACATTTATTTGCCCATGACACACATGGAAAATAACTTACGATTCCCAGAAAGTTAAAAAAAAATCAAGGATGCTGTTTGTTTACAGACACTGGGACAATCCTAACCACTAGTGTGTGACTCATTAATCTCTCCTGCTCTATTCCAGCTGGCTCTGCCAACAGAATAAAAAATTGCTGTGGTAGAGAGCTCATTTTCTGACAAATTACAAAATGAAGACCCCAAACATCACTTGCAGTGGAATATAGTTAACATTTATTGAAAAGCTGCCAAATGCTAGGTACCATCAGCACTTTCAATGTATTGTTAACCATCATAAAAATCCTATGAGATAGGTACTGTTATTATTTCCATTTTACTGATAAAGAAACTGAGGCACAGAGAGGACTTAACCAAGGTCATATAACTAGTAAGTGGCAGAGCTGGCATCCAAGCCCTGTAATCTGGCTCCAGAGTCAATGAACAGTTGCTGTCTCTCACCATCACCCTGGGGGTTACAAACTCCTAATTCCAAATAAGCAAATTCATTCCAGCCCCAGAAAATGTACTTAACTTTTGTACATTTCAGTTATTATTATAAGTGGTTTCTCACTAATAAAGTTTTGAAAGCTGTAAATGAAGATGATCAATAGGCTTTACTTTTCCATTTGTAAATTGGAGTTTTATCATTGCCTGGCAGATTAGAAAGTTTGTCTTTAAGGATTATCATTGGTAACAGTATGCTTGTATCCTTTGACTTCAGTAGCTTTATTAGCTTACTAGTGGCCCGGTGCACAAATTTGTGCACTCAGGGGTAAGGGGTCCCTCAGCCCGGCCTGTGCCCTTTCGCAGGCTGGGACCCCTCGGGGGTGACCACTTGCTGGCTTAGGCCTGCTCCCCGGGGAATTGGGCTTAAGATGGCAATCAGACATCCCTTGGCAGCCTGGCAGCCCTCGGGGGATGTCCATTTGCCAGTGGGGAGCAGACCTAAGCTGCATTCAGACATCCTTAGCGCTGCTGAGGAGGCAGGAGAGGCTCCCACCACCACTGCTGTACTGGCAGCCGTCAGCCTGGCTTGTGGCTGAGCAGAGCTCCCCCCTGTGAGAGTGACTGACCACCAGAGGGCAGCTCCTGCATTGAACATCTGCCCCCTGGTGGTCAGTGTGTGTCATAGTGACCAGTCATTCCCAGTCTTTCTGCTGTTAGGGTCAGTTTGCATATTACCCTTTTACTATATAGGATAGAGGCCTGGTGCACGGGAGGGGGCTGGCTGGTTTGCTCTGAAGGGTGTCCTGGATCGGGGGGGAGGTCCCGCTTGGGTGCATGGCCAGCCTGGGTGAGGGGCTGATGGCTGTTTGCAGCTGGTCACACCCCCTTCAGGGTGGGGGTCCCCACTGGGGTGCCTGGCCAGTCTGGGTGAGGGGCTGAGGGCCATTTTCAGGCTGGTGGGTGACTGAAGCTCCCAGCCTTTTTTTTTTTATTCTGGGATTTATTTACCTTCTATAGCTGTCACTGGAGGTGAGAGCCGGCTCCAGCTCTGAGGCCATGGCTGGATGAAAGCAGGTATCTGGGGTTTGTTTAGCTTCTATAATTGCAACATTGTTGCTTTCGAGCCCAGAGCTGGGCCACAGCAGGTGGGGAACCTTGGCTTCCTCCATCACTGGGGCAAGCAAGCCTCATGTTCGCTTCAGCTGCATGGCTGCTGGCCGCCATCTTTGTTGGCAGTTAATTTGCATATCTTGCTGATTAGCCAATGGGAAGCGTAGTGGAGGTATGGTTAATTACCATGTTTGTCTATTATTAGATAGGATACTGTAAGAACCATCTGTTTGTAAGTTGATGATAAAATTAGGAATAATTATATGACCTCAACTTTATCATGACCCCCTTTTCAAATCAATTACAGTAATTGGAGTCTTAGGTGTTGAACTAATGTGGGTTATAGTAATACTTTGTTTGCTTCCATGAGATTGTAAGTTTTAAATGGCCAGGTATTCTCTTGGGCTTTTGCAGCTAGAAGACTTCCAGGGGAACAAACTCTCAACAGTGGGATCCACCCCACAAGCCTTTGATGCAGTTCATTTTGTCTCCGAAGAAGGATAAAAGCCTCGAGGATGCAGGTCACAAAGGGAGTAGGGAGCAGACTGGGATTTCTAGCCTCTGACTCTGTGTTGAGGAGTTCACACTGTGCAGTCACACTCCTGCCACAGATTGGGTGTCAGAGAGTGAAATCACTCAAACTTTGATATCTATTGGAAGAAAAGAACACACGATAGGAATATACAAAGGGTTAGCAGTATTGGCTCTCTGGGAGGATTTGACCATCTGGGTAACAGCTTTGCAAATCATTTGGATAAATGATACCATTAGGAGGAGAGTCTTCCAAACTGCGGCTACATGCCAGAATCCTTTCAAGAAGGTTTATGCAATTCTGGCTCTTTCCCTCCTTTTGCCAGGAACTCATTAGGTGACATTGTTCCAGATGTAGTTTACCATTTGGGACATGGGAACAATTATCCTAAGTATTTTACTGTGAGATATTAATGGGAGATTAACATCAATGGAGTAAGTATTACACAGAATAAAAAAGAAGTATACCGAACGGGTTTGGCTCAGTGGATAGAGCGTCGGCCTGTGGACTCAAGGATCCCGGGTTCAATTCCGGTCAAGGGCATGTACCTTGGTTGCGGGCACATCCCCAGTAGGGGGCATGCAGGAGGCAGCTGATCTCTCTCATCAATGTTTCTAACTCTCTATCCCTCTCCCTTCTTCTCTGTGGAAAATCAATAAAATATATTTTAAAAAAAAAAGAAGTATAACTCAGAATGCAAAGATAAAACTATCCTAAAAGCCCTGACCGGCTTAGCTCGGTGGATAGAGCATCGGCCTGCGGACTGAAAGGTCCCAGGTTCGATTCCGGCCAAGGGCATGTACCTTGCTTGCAGGCACATCCCCAGTAGGGAGGTGTGCAAGAGGCAGCTGATCAATGTTTCTCTCTCATCGATGTTTCTAACTCTCTATCCCTCTCTCTTCCTCTCTGTAAAAAAATCAATAAAATATATTTTTAAAAAGAAATAAATTTTTAAAAAAACTATCCTAAAAGTAGAGTGTTTTTTTCCTTCTGCCCATCTTTCCTTAAAAAGGGAAGGAAAAATGTACTGTTAGCTGGTAGGTACCGTGCTGATGTTGCTCAGGGAAAGAGCGGAACTTGTCCTTGCTAGGAAATGTAGGTAAAGTTTGGGTGACACTTTCTAATGTGACTGGAAGCAATGGACAAGTTTATTTTAATGGTGCCTGGAAGGATAGAGGAGAAAGAACCATTTCTCAGTTTTAATTCTCAGGTAACACTGAGGCAGTGAAGAGAGTTAAATAAATAGATCTATTAATTTATTCTTTGCCGAAGTTCTCCAATCAAATATCTCAACTCATCAAGCCAGACAAGTCAGAGTCTTATGAAACCAAACTTAATCAAATGGTCATCCCCTGACCCCTCCAGGAATCCTCTTCCAGCACAGAGAGCAGAAAGCACATCAGTGTCATTTCTCTACTGCGGGTTCTTGGGTCACATTATCAGATGAGTGTGGGCAAAAGAAGGATACATAGAATGTTTTAGACAAGAAAAGTATATGTAACAGAATCCCCTTATTTGGTTAACACAGTCCTACTAGGGAAGGAGAAAGAAGTTAAAAAGACCAAGTTATGTCAGATGGGGCGTTGGCAGGTTAACAAACCAGAAACTGGTCCTGAAAGAAATTTTTACTTGGATCTTCTAGTCTTCATACTAACTCTTAGGTGGGTGGGAGGTGAAGTAGGTAAGGGAGCTCTTTTCCCCATCTACACACACACACACACACACACACACACACACACACACACACACACACTGTTCGGTTCTTAGGCTCATAATGGTCAGATGCCAAAAGAACCTGGCGTGCTAGGATATATTATGGCTAAAGCATATGTTCTTCATTATAAGAATATTTCTTTACTACTTCAGAAGATTGACTTAGTGTCACATATTTCCTGATCCTTGTGAAAATGAGTTATAAATTGTCTAGGGTCTAACCCAATTCAAAAAGACAATAGAGACCTATAGTTTAAAAAGACATAACCAGGTCATAAATTCAAATGTAAAATGTAATGCTGTAACACTTTTAGAAAGACTATAGGAAAAAATCTTCAAGATCAAAGTCTAGGCAAAGACTTTTTAGGCCTGACATCAAAAAACACAATTTATAAAAGGAAAAAATGGTAGGTTGCATCTTATCAAAATTAAAAACCTTTTGCTCTGCAAAAGAGCCTGTTAAGTGCCAAGATCATTCAATGGGGGAAAAGATAGTCTTTTAAACAAATGGTTCTGCATATTCATGTGCCAGCAAATCTACTTTGTACCATATATAAAAATGAACTCAAAATGGATCAAAGACCTAAATGGGAGGAGTGAAAACTATAAGTATCATGACATTGGATTTGGCAGTGATATTTTTGGATAGAACACAAAAATATGGGCAACAACAACAAAAAATAGATAAATTGGCCTTCATCCACATTTAAAATTTTTGTGCATCAAAGGACACTCTCAGCAGAATAAAAAGGCAACTCGCCTAATGGGAGAAAATTTTGTAGATCGTGAATATGATAAGGGATTTATATTCAGAATATATAAAGAACTCCTACTCCTACAACAGAAAACAACCCAATTTTTAAATGTGCAGAAGACATGAGTAGACATATCTCCAAAGAAGATATAAGTCTGGAAAAATGGTGGCCATATAGGCAGACATGTCCTGCGCCTTGTCCGGAGCAGATAGAAGGAGCAACTAAATCAGAGAACATCCTCTCAGAATTGGCAAATTAGACACAGTTGGTGAGATAGTTTGCAGCCGGGAAGGGCAGAGAACACCTGGAAAATGGTAGGATCAGGGATCTGGGCTGGAGAGAGAGAGAGACCACTGGGCCAAGAGGAAGTTGCACTGCACCAAGGCTGCGTCCCTTGGGAACAGGCGTAACATCCAACTGTGGAAAGGAAGTCCACAGGGCTGCTGGCAGCTGGGAAATCTAGATCTAAGTCCACAGTCATAAGAGGCTGCACCCGGAAAGGTGGCCTGAAGAGCTGCCTGAGCAGTGTGGAGCAGGGTAGGGGTTGGGGGAGAAACTCGCAGTTGTGTGGTTGTTTTGCTTCTGTGTTGTCTTTGCTTTTATTCGCTACGCCCAGTTCACAGGACCTTTCAATTACAAACACTCACCTGAGCTGTGGTGCAGATAGAGGTGCGGATTTGTGGAGTCAGGGGAGAGGCTGTGGAGGAGAGTGGGTCAGGAAGAAGTGACCAGGAATCTGGCACTGAGGCGTTTGTGATCCTCCAAACCTAAGCAGCCATTTTTCTCCTGAAGAGCCAGCCCCTCCCAACAACTAATACAGCCACACCCAGCCTACACCTTGAGCTTTACAAAGGAAACAAAGACTCTGAATAGCCCCAAAGAGCCCTTAGGGACTAGGTTGAAGAGGGGTGGTTCAGTCCTGGAAAGCGAGACAGCACTACTCCCATCTAAAGTCCTGTCAGAAACAGACGCTTGAGTGATTAAGATTGACAGCAGGCAGACAGGCAAAGAGGGCAGATTGGTCCCGCCTGCTTGCAGCCAAGGCTGTGGCGATAGACACAGGGGAGTGGTGGATCGCTTGGAACTTCAACACAGTGCTAACTACCTAACAGGAAACTGAGAAGAGGCAGACAGAACAGAAGAGTGGGGTCTTAACCCAGCCCCCAGGGGGCATTAAAACTCAGCTGAAGTGAACAACACTTCAGCTTTTAATTTTTTAACTTTTACTTTAAAAACAATTTTTTTCTATATTTTTGTTTGTTTTTTCATTTTTTTCTTTATTCTGTTTTTATTTTTTATTGTTATTTTATTTTGTCTTTTTTCCACCTTTTTCTTCCTCACTTCTCTCTTTTTCATCCTGTTTTCTCTTCTCCTGTCCCCACTTTAGTTCTTCTCTTTCCTTTCTCTTTATCCCTTGTTAAAAATTGATCTTCTTTATCTGCTTTATTGATGTGTTATTATTATTGTAGTCTCTGTTGACTTACTCATATATCTAATTTCCTCTCCCCTACTCGAAGTCCATGAATGCTTCTCTTTTTTCTTTCTTCACTAGTCAATTTTTTATGCTTTTGTTTTTCCTCTCCCCTCATGCTTTCTTCTTCTCTTAATTGTTTAATTAGTTTCACTCATTAAACTCAAGCCTATCTGCTCTCTCCTCTATTCTCCCTTTCCAAAAATAAATGGATAAATAAATTAATTTAAAAAAATTTTTGTTTTATCTTATTTATTTATTTATTTATTTTATTCTTATCCACTTGTTCTCTCTCTACCTTCTCCATACTGAACTGTGGTCCTTCCCCTTTTCATCCAATTCCTTAACCTTACTTTCTGTATATAAGCTCTGCCTCTATAGATTCTGTCTCCCCCTTTTTTCTGGGTGTTTATTGTTTGCATTTTTTTGGTTTATTTGTTTGTTTTGTGGTGTTTTCTCCCCTATTTTTTCCTTCTTACCTTTTTTATTCTCAATATCATTTTTGCTCTCTTTTCTCTTAATTATCTCTTCTCTGGTGGTCACTTTTATTGGGGTTACTGGTGTCATGAGTACATTCATGTTTTGTTCCCTTTGTGTCGTGTCTCATCAGGTTGTATGTTGTGCTGTTCAGTCAACATGGCAGAGAGTGAGCCACATAACCAGACACCATGAGAGGAGATTCCATCCGCAAATGAGATAATAACACTCAAGACCCAACCATACCAAGAGAACCCAAATATCCTAAGTAGGGGGCATCCCTAAAATACCCAGCCCAGAATACCTGAGAGACTGAACCACTGGGTCCCACAAAAGATCTACTATATAAGACAAACTAAAAAAAGCTGGGTGGCATAGCAATTTGATCTAATACAGAGAAAAAAAGAATAGCAAAAATGGGGAGACAAAGAAACAACCCCCAGACAAAAGAAAAGGAGGAATCACCAGAAAAGAAATAAAGAAAATGGAGGCAAGTAATTTGTCAGATAAAGAATTCAGAGCAGCCGAAACCGGTTTGGCTCAGTGGATAGAGCATCGGCCTGCGGACTGAAAGGTCCCAGGTTCGATTCCGGTCAAGGGCATGTACCTGGGTTGCGGGCATATCCCCAGTAGGGAGTGTGCAGGAGGCAGCTGATCGATGTTTCTCTCTCATCGATGTTTCTAACTCTCTATATCTCTCTAACTCTCTATATCTCTCTCCCTTCCTCTCTGTAAAAAAATCAATAAAATATATATAAAAAAAAAAAGAATTCAGAGCAATGGTTATAAGGACGCTGAAAAGGATGGAAGACAAATTCAACACGTGTAAGAATAAAGCAGAAATGAAAAATGACATAGCTGCAATAAAGAACAACTGGAAGGGGTCAACAGTAGACTAGAAGAAGCATTGGTGAGCTAGAAGACAGGATAGAAAAAACACCCAAGCAGAGCAGCTACTGGGGAAAAAATAACTTAAAAAGCAGGAGCAGGAGGAGAGGCTAAGGGAGCTTTGGGACAACACAAAATGAAAATACATCTGCATAATAGGGGTGCCAGAAAGAGAGGAAGCCAGCAAGGAATAGAAAAGCTATTTAAAGAAATAATGAGAGAAAACTTCCCTGATCTTGGGAAGAAAAAAGTCACACAAGTCCAGGAAGCACACAGAGTCCCAAATAAGATGAACCCAAAAGGAGCAACACAAGACACATTGTAATTAAATTGGCAAACATCAACAAGAAAATAAGAATCTTAAAGGCTGCTGGAGAGGGACAGAAAGTTACCTACAAGGGATCTCCCATTAGACTATCAACTGATTTCTCAACAGAAATATATCAGGCCAGAAGGGAATGGAATGAAATATACAAAGTTATGCAAAGCAAGGGACTTAAACCAAAAATACTATACCCAGCAAGGCTATCATTCAAAATTGAAGGTGGAATCAGGAGCTTCACAGAAAAAAAAAAGGCTAAGAGAGTTTATTACCAAGAGCAATGCAAGAAATGCTCAAGGGGCTGTTATACAAAGAAGAAATAGGGAAGAAGGAACACGGGCATAAAGAATAAAAATGGCAACAAACAAGTACCTGTCAATAATAACCTTAAATGTAAATGGATTAAATGCTCCAATCAAAAGACATAGGGTAACTGAATGGATAAGGAAACATGAACCATATATTTGCTGTCTACAAGAGACCCACCTCATAACAAAGGACTCACACAGACTGATAGTGAAGGGATGGAAAAAAATTTTTCAAGTAAATGAAAATGAAAAATAAAAAAAGCTGGGGTAGCAATACTTATATCGGACAAAATAGACCTCAAAGTGAAGGCCATAACAAGAGATAAGGAGGGCCACTTCATAATACTAAAGGGAGCAATTCAACAAGAGGATATTACTCTGGTTAACATATATACACCCAATACAGGAGCACCCAAATACATAAAAAAAACTTCTGGAAGATATCAAAGGAGAGATCAACAGCAATAAAATCATAGTAGGAAACTTTAATACCCCATTGACACCACTGGATAAATCCTCTAAACAAAAAATCAGCAAAGAAACAGCAATGTTAAATGACTCACTAGATCAGATGGAACTAATTGACATCTTCAGAACATTTCACCCTAAAGCTACAGAATATACATTCTTCTCAAGTGCACATTGGACATTTTCAAAGATAGACCATATATTGGGAAACAGAAAAACTCTCTTCAAATTCAATAAGATAGAAATCATAACAAGCATCTTCTCAGATCACAATGGCATAAAATTAGAAACGAACTACAATAAAAACAATGAAAAACAATCAAACACTTGGAGTCTGAATAGCATGCTATTAAATAATAATTGGGTTACCAATGACATCAAAGAAGAAATAAAAAGCATCCTGGAAACAAATGATAATGAAAACACAACAATCCAAAATCTATGGGACACAGTGAAAGCAGTCCTGAGAGAAAAGTTCATAGCTTTACAGGCCTACCTCATAAAAGAAGAAAAACTGGTAATAAATTATCTAACCCTACAACTTAAAGAATTAGAAAGAGAGCAGCAAGAAAAGCCCAGAGTAAGCAAAAGGAAGGAAATAATAAAGATCAGAGCAGAAATAAATGACATAGAGACAAAAAAACAATACAAAAAAATCAATAAAGCCAAGAGCTAGTTCTTTGAAAGGATAAACAAGATTTATGAATCTCTAGCCAGGCTCACCAAGAAGCAAAGAGAGAGGACCCAAATAAACAAAATCAGAAATGAACGAAGTGAAATAACAACCGATCCCACAGAAATACAAACAATTATGAAAAACTACTATGAACAACTCTACTCCAATAAACTGGACAACCTAGACAAAATGGACATACTCCTAGAAAAATACAGTCTTTCAAAACTTGATCAGGAAGAATAAAAAAACCTGAATGGGCTGATAACTACTCATGAAATTGAAGCAATAATCAAAAAACTTTCAGCAAACGAAAGTCCTGGTCCAGATGGCTTCACAGAGGAGTTTTATCAAACATTCAAAGAACTAAAACCTATCCTCCTCAGACTACTCCAAAAAAATTCAAGAGGAAGGCACACTTCCAAGGTCTTTCTATGAAGCCAGCATTACCCTAATCTCAAAACCAGATAAAGACACTACAAAGAAAGAGATTTACAGGCCAATATCCCTGATGAACATAGATGCCAAAATCCTCAACAAAATTCTAGCAAATCAGATCCAGCAATACATCAGAAAGATCATAAACCATGAATAATGGGATTTATTCCAGGGATGCAAAGCTGGTACAATATCCACAAATCAATAAACGTGATACATCACATAAATAAATTGAGAGACACAAATCATATAATCATATCAATCGATCCAGAAAAAGCATTTGACAGAATCCAACACCCTTTCTTGACAAAAACTCTCAGCAAAGTGGGAATAGAGGGATCATACCTCAACATAATAAAAGCCTTATATGACAACCTACAGCCAACATCATACCCAATGGGAAAAAACTAAAACATTTCCCCTAAGAACAGGAATAAGATAGGAATTCCTACTTTCACCACTCCTATTCAGGGACATACAGAAGGCCAAGAGACATATGAAAACATGCTCAAAGTCACTAATCATCCAAGAGATGCAAATAGAAATGATAGTAAGATGCCATCTCACACCTGTCAGAATGACTATCATCAACAAATTACAAGTGATTTGGTGACGATGTGGAGAAAAAGGAACCCTTGTGCACTGCTGGTGGGAATGCAGACTGGTGTAGCCACTGTGGAAAATAGTATAGAGTTTCCTCAAAAAATTAAAAATGGAACTCCCATTTGATCCAGTAATCCCACTTCTGGATCAATTTCATGAGTAGTTATCAGCCCATTCAGGTTTTTTTATTCTTCCTGATCGAGTTTTGGAAGATTGTATTTTTCCAAACAAATTAGAAACACCAATCAGAAAGGATATATGCACCGTATGTTCATAGCAGCACAATTTACAATAGCTAAGATTTGGAAACAGCCTATGTGCCCATCAGCAGATGAATCAATTAAAAAACTGTGGTACATCTACACAATGGAATACTACGCTGCTGTAAAAAAGAAAGAACTCTTACCATTTGCAACAGCATCGATGGACCTGGAAAACATTATGCTAAGCTAAATAAGCCAGTTGGAGAAAGATATATATCACATGATCTCACTCATTTGTGGAATATAATGAACAACATAAACTGCTGAAACAAAAATAGATCCAGAGACATAGAAGCATCAAAGAGACCATCCAACCTCAGAGGGAAGGCAGGGGAGAGGGTGAAGTGGGATAAGAGGTCAATCAAAGGACTTGTATGCATGCATATAAGCATAACCAATGTACACAGATAGTAGGGTGGTGAGGTCATGTGCTGAGGGGTGGGAGCAGCTGGGGAGAGATCAGTGGGGGCAAAAGGAGACGTATGTAATACTTTAAACAATAAAGAAGTTTTTTTAAATGGCCAATAAGCACATGAAAAGATACTCAACATCACTAATCATTAGGGACATACAAACCAAACCCACTATAAGATACCACTTTGTACCTATTAGGGTAAAAAACTAAAACCCGCAAGGGTTTGTGAGGATGTAGAGAAATTGAAACCCTTGCTGGTGGGCATGTAAGATGGTAAGGCTGCCATGATGTTTCTTCAAAAAATTAAAAATAGCATTACCATCTGACCACCAGTTCCTCTCCTAGGTATATACCCCAAATAACTGCAAGCAGACACTTGAACAGATATTTGTACATCTATATACATAGCATTATTCACAGCAGCCCAAAGGTGAAACTTCCCAATCCTCATCTACCCACGGATGAAGGGATAAAAAAGCATAGTATATATATGCATAAACTGACATGTTATTCAGCCTTTAAAATGGAATGAAATTATGATACATGATACATGATGGATGAACTGTGAGAACATTATGCTAAGTGAAATAAGCCAGACACAAAAAGACAAATATCTTCACTTATATAAAGTACCTAGAATAGTCAAATTGATAGAGATAAAAAGTAGAATGGTTGTTGCCAGAGGCTGGGAGTGGAGGGAATGAAGAGTTATTATTTAACTAGATGCCAGGTGCATGGACTTGTGCACCCGTAGGGTCTGCGGGGATCAGGCCAAACCAGCTCTCCGACATCCTCTGAGGGGTCCCGGATTGCGAGAGGATGCAGACCAGGCCGAGGGACCCCACCAGTGCACAAATCCATGAGCCAAGCCTCTAGTATGCATATAAGGTCTTTGCTTAATCTCTTCCTGCCCTCCCCCGTTTCCTCTGAGATTCATCAGTCTGTTCCATGTTTCCATGCCTGTGGTTTTCTCTCCTGTGTTGCGCATCTGCCCCCTGGTGGTCAGTGCACGTTATAGCTACTGTTCGGACAGTCGCATAGGTTTTATATATATAAACTAGAGGCCTGGCCCACGAAATTTGTGCGCAGGTACGGTCCCTAGGCCTGGCCTACAATGAGGACCATCTTCCTTGGCTGCCCGCACCTGGCCCCTCCCCCCACCATCACCCACCCTCAGTTCCCCATTTGCCATTGGGCGATTGGAGCCTGATGGCCAGGGGATGGGCCCGAGAGGTTGGCCATTCCCGCCCACTTGCCGCCCCCACCCCCACAACGTGTTGCCCTCTGTGTGTGCGGCGACTGGTGAAGTAGGGGCCTTGGCCTGGCACCACCCGTATCCCCCACCACCCTCCCCCAGTTCCCCATTTGCCATTGGGCGATCAGACCCTGCTGGCTGGGAAAAGGGACCGAGAGGTGGTCAGTGCACCTCATAGTGACTGGTTGAGCGGTCATCTGGTTGTTCCACTGTTAGGGTCAATTTGCATATTGCCCTTTTATTATATAGGATAGAGGCCTGGTGCACGGGTGGGAGTTGGCTGACCTGGTGGACACCGCTGGGGGGGCAGGGCAAGCCGGGGTGAGATGCCGTGATGAGTTTGCAGGCTGGCCATGCCCCTGATTGGGGTGGGGGTCCCTGCTGGGGAGCGGGGCTGACTGGGGTGAGGGGCTGCGGTGGTTCTGGTCTCTGGTCATTCTGGTCATTCTGCCATTTGGGGCACTGGGCTTTTATTATATAGGATGAGTACAGTTTTAGTTTGGGATGATGAAAAATTCTGGAGATGGATAGTAGTGATGGTTGCACAACAATGTGAATGTACTTAATACCATTCTATTGTACACTTAAAATGATAAGATTTTTATGTTATGTACTAGAGGCCCAGTGCACAAAATTCGTGCAGTGGGGGAGAGTCCCTCAGCCCAGCCGGCCCCCTCTCACAGTCCAGGAGCCCTCAGGGGATTTCCTACTGACAGCTTAGGCCCGCTCACCATGGGGAGCGGGCCTAAGCCACAGTCTGGCCTCCCTCTGTGGGGGGCAACCAGCTGATCAGGGGAAGGCACCACCCCCATCACCCCACTGCTGCTGCCACTGCCAGCCACCACAGCCACCAAGGTGTTTTCATCAACATGGACTCATCCTTTCACCACGAAAAAATGACAACTTTCTTTAGGCATTTTCAAGATGTCTCTTTCATAGGAAATGACATTTCTTTCTTTTTTTTATACTCACCTGAAGATATTTTTCCATTGATTTTTTTAAACTAAATCTTTATTGTTCAGATTATTACAGTTGTGCATCTTTTTTCCTCCATAGCCCGCTCCACCGGGTTCCCACCCCACCCTCTGCCCTTACCACCCCCCCCCTTCCTCATCCATAGGTGTACGATTTTTGTCCAGTCTCTTCCCGCACCCCCCACACCCCTTTCCCCCCCAAGAATAGTCAGTCCACTCCCTTTCTATGCCCCTGATTCTATTATAGTCACCAGTTTATTCTGTTCATCAGATTATTTATTCACTTGATTTTTAGATTCACTTGTTGATAAATGTGTATTTGTTATTCATAATTTGTATCTTTACCTTTTTCTTCTTCTTCCTCTTCTTAAAGGATACCTTTCAGCATTTCATATAATACTGGTTTAGTGGTGATGAACTCCTTTAGCTTTCTCTTATCTGTGAAGCTCTTTATTTGACCTTCAATTCTGAATGATAGCTTTACTGGATAAAGTAATCTTGGTTGTAGGTTCCTGCTATTCATCACTTTGAATATTTCTTGCCACTCCCTTCTGGCCTGCATAGTTTATGTTGAGAAATCAGCTGACAGTCGTATGGGTACTCCCTTGTAGGTAACTGACTGTCTTTCTCTTGCTGCTTTTAAGATTATCTCTTTGTCTTTTGCTCTTGGCATTTTAATTATGATGTGTCTTGGTGTGGTCCTCTCTGGATTCCTTTTGTTTGTGGTTCTCTGCGCTTCCTGGACTTTTAAGTCTATTTCTTTCACCAGGTGGGGAAAGTTTTCTGTCATTATTTCTTCAAATAGGTTTTCAATATCTTGCTCTCTCTCTTCTTCTGGCACCCCTATAATTCAGATGTTGGTACACTTGAAGCTGTCCCAGAGGCTGCTTACAGTATCTTCATATTTTTGGATTCTTTTTTCTTTTTGTTTTCCCGGTTGGGTGTTTTTTGCTTCTTTGTATTTCAAATCTTTGACTTGATTCTTGTGATCCTCTAGTCTGCTGTTGGAACTCTGTATAATATTTTTTATTTCAGTCAGTGTATGCTTAATTTCTAGTTGGTCCTTTTTCATAACCTCGAGGGTCTCACTAGATTTCTTGAGGGTCTCACTACATTTATCGGCAGTTTTACCAGACTTTTTGAGGATCTTACTAAATTTATCGGCTGTTTCTAGAAAGTTCTTGAAAAACCTTAAAAGTGTGGTTTTGAACTCTATATCCAGTAGTTTGCTTTCCTCCATTTCTGTCATTTGTGTCCTGTTTCTTTGTCTCTGCATTTTGGCTGCTTCCCTGTGTTGATAGAGTGGCTTTCTGTGCTAGGTGTCCTATAGGGCACAGTGGCTCAGCCTCCCAAGTTTCCTGAGGTGGACACTCTTGGTGAACCCCTTTGTGGGCTGTGTGCACAGTCTTGGTGTAATTAAGCCTTGCTTGTTGTTGGTATCACTGGGAGGAATTGACCTCCAGGCCAATTGGCTGTGAGAATCAGCTGTGTCTACAGTGGGAGAACTTCTGTGCTGGAGACACCTTTCTGGGGCAAGACTTGCTTCAGTTGGGCTTTGGTGCTCACTGAGTCTGCCCCTGAGTGTGTTCCTTATGGATCTGAGGAGTTGTAATCTGGATGGTCCCACTCTGACCACTGGGTACACTGGCTCTTGGATCTCTAAGGAGGTGCTAATTTAGCCTCTGCCTGAGGCTACTCAGCAGGAGCTATGGAGAAATCTGCAGATTTTTCTTCTTTGTTTGAGGTTTGATGGTGCCCAGATGAGACCCAGCTGTGAAGCAATGCAAGCTGCTGTGGGGCCTTGGGCCTTCTTTTGGATGTTCTGGGTCTCTCTGACCCAGCTGCAGTTTGTTAGGTAATTTTCAGATTGCAACGGGCCAAGTCTTTCATATGCAAAAGCCTCTGCACACAGCTTGGGTGGGGCGGGGTCTCAGGGAATCAACAGGGTGGAGCAAACAGCTATGGCTGCTCCTCAGTCCTGCCCTAAGAGGCCCCGCGTTTCAGTGTCCCGGTAATCGCTGCAAGCACCTCTGAGAAAGCCGCCCTCAAGTTCCGACTGATGCCAGACAGTCCAGTTTCTCCCCGTATGAGTCTGGGTCCCCAGATACTCACCTGGAACTGGAGTTCAGAGCAGTCGGGAGCTTGTGTCTCCCTCCTGATTGAACAAGACAGCCGCGTCCTCAGTTGCCAGCCCTTTCCACGTGCGCCTCCGTATCTCTGCACTTTACTTCCGCACCTCCTCTGAGTCTCAGTGTGCTTTTCTCTTTCCTTCTAGTTGTAGAATTTCCACTCAGCCAGCCTTCCTATGGTTCTGGATAATGTCCGTTTTGTCTTTTAGTTGTATTTTTGAAGTGGTTGTGCGAGGCAGCAATTTCCGGTGTTTACCTATGCCGCCATCTTGGTTACTCTTTCCATTGATTTTTAGAGAGTATGGAAGAGAGAGGGAAGACAGAGGGAAACATCAATGTGAGAGGGACACTTCGATTGGTTGCCTCCTGCGTGAGCACTGACCTGGGCCCGGGCTAGGGAGGAGCCTGCAACCTAGGTACATGCCTTTGATCAGAATCAAACCTGGACCCTGTGGTCCATAGGCCGACACTGTATCCACTGAGCCAAACCGGCTAGGGCAGAATATGACATTTCTTAACCCCTCTAGCCGCAGACCTTTGTTTTTTCCTCCAGGAGTGAGGTGGAAAAACCCTAGATCACCTTCTTGGATTCTTATTACCCAAGTTACCAAGAACACTGCGAGTGGTGTACAGGGAGCTTAGCCAATGAGCAGTCAGAAAAGGTGTTTCCTCTGCAGCTCACACACAAAGGTGGGACTGCTGGTGCGCAGCAGCTGGCAGGCCCCCCTGTCACTCTCCGCTCCGGGTCTGCTCAAGCCACTGCAGCCGACACTGGCAGGCCCCCCTGTCTCCGCTCTGGACCTGCTCAAGCCACCGCAGCATCTGTGGCTTGCCTCACCTCCCACGCAGTCTCCTCCCACCCACCTGCATGCACAGCCTCCTCCTGAGCGGTTGTGGTTATGGCATCTCGGACAATATATATATATAAACTCACGCACAACAATAAATCCTATATAACAAGAGAGGAATATGCTAATTAGCCATTACACCCTTAGGCATAACAACCAAGCACATCACGACCAGATCACGGATCAGCAGGGGGTGGGCCAGCAAGGTTCAAGTGGGCTGCAGAGAGCTACAGGAAAGAGCAGGGCAACAAGCTATGAGGGAGACGCAGGGGGAGCTACAGGAGGGCGGCAGCGGGCAGAGAGCTACAGAAGGGCAGCAGTGACCTACTGGCGCATGGATTCATCCACAGGGCTACTAGTAAATAAATAATTTTTTTACATAAAGACCCTGTTGAGTGGATGAAGAGATAAGCTACAGACTTGGAAGAATATTTGCAAACTGCTATCTGAAAAAGGACTTGTGTCTAAAATTTACAAAGCACTTCAAACTGTTTTTCATTCTCAACCATAAAAAATAGTCCACTTGTAAATGGGTAAAAGCCAGGTATAGACATTTCACTGAAGAGGATATACAGGTGGCAAATAAGTACATAAAAAGATATTCCACATCGCTAGCCAGCAGGGAAATGCAAATTAAAACCACAGTGAGATATCAGTGTATGCCTGTCAGACTGGCTAAGATAACAGTGACAACATGGACTATCACCAATTAACACCAATTATTTAGTGCTAACACCAAATAGTGATAGCACTAATAGTAATAAGGATGTGAAGACACCTTCAATCCTACCTTGCTGTTAGGAAAATAAAATGGTATAACTACTCAGGAAACTGATTCTTTGAAGACTATTCATGAAATTATCATACTGCCCAACAATTGCAGTCTTGGGCTTTTATTGCAGAGAAATAAAAACTTATGTTCACGCTTCATAGCTGTTTTTTTTTAATTGTGTGCTTTATTTTATTTTAAAATTTTTATTTTTCAATTACAGTTTACATTCAATATTATTTTGTATTAGTTTCAGGTATACAGCATAGTGGTTAGACAATCACATGTTTACAAAGTGTTCCTCCTGATACTCCTAGTACCCATCTGCCACCATACATAGTTATTAAATATTATTACATTCCCTATGCTGGACTTTACATCTCCTTTACATAACTTCTTTATTTGCCATAGAAAGTTAAAGCTACCCAGGTATGCTGTAATCAGTGCATAAACAAACTGGGTACATCCATAGCATGAAATATTACCAAAGAATGAAAGGTACCAGACCATTGATGAGCACAAATCTTACATGAATCTCCAAGGAATTCTCAGACGAAGGCTCAGTAAAAAAAGTCAATCCCAAAGGTTACATGCTCTATAATTTCATTTGTATAACATTCTTGAAATGATCAAAATTATAGAAGTGGAGAAAGGATTAGTGGTTGTCAGAGATTGGGAAGGAGGGTTTGGGGGAAGGAAGTAGTATGGTTATATAACATGGCAACACGCAAGGACTTTGGCTCCCCTTTTAGGAACACCTGTATGTTCTGTACTCGACTGTGTTGGTGATCATACACATGTGCACACATGGTAAAATTTGTTTAAAACTAAATACAGCAAGGAGTGCGTGTAAAACTGATGAAATCAAACCATGTATCAATGTCAATATCTTGGCTATTGATGTTGTACTATGGTTATACAGATGTTACTATTGGGGGGAGAGAGTGAAGGATATACAGGATTTCTCTCTACTATGTCTCATATGTGAATTTGCAATTATTTCCAAAATTAAAAAAAGGGAGGTGCATAACCAATGTAAAAGTCCCGAAGAAGCCCCCAAGTAGTGGAAGCTAATAATATAACTATCCATAGACTTATTCTTTTTACCTCTCAAGGCATCCCTTTGAGTTTAAAAAAAAAAAAAAAGACAATTTCAGCTATCATTAGGGGGTATAGTATGATTTTCCCAGAATTTGGAGATGAGAATTAAACTAACAAGAATAAAATAATTAAGGAGAGTAGCCATTAGCCACCATAGATGCTTCCACAACAAAATGAGGAAAGCAATGCATAGTGAAAAGTAACCACAGAGGAGAATCTGAGGAAGGTAATCCTTCAATATGTGTGTACAGTTAAGGTATTAACTCATTTTGGGGAGAGCCATCTGAAGAAAGAAACTTATCAGTAAAGGTGTCTGCATCCTAGAGAAGCAGGAGCCCAGAGAAGAAGAAAATGTTTGGCTATCCAGAGCCTTGCTTTGGAGGGAAAGGACCTCGTCCTAACATTGATCTTAGAGTTAGAGTTGGCAGAGCTGCCACTTATGGAACTTGTATTATGTGTGCAGAGTTACCAGTTCACATTAATCCTCAGCACAGCACACTGAGGATTACAGATATCTCCCATTTCCCCCTTTCTATTCCCCTCCTAATACAACTATTTTTATGTAACAGTCTATGCAATAAATAAAAGCTAAGTAGCAGTTATCTCCATAATTAAACTGAGACTTAAGAAATGAAATAACTTCCGGGGGAAGGTCAATGGGGATAAAAGGAGACATATGTACTACTATTTTTAATACTTTAAACAATAAAAAAAAAAGAAGAAATGAAATAACTTGTTAGAGATCAGATGCACGGCAGAACTGGGTTTCGGTCCTGTGCATTGCCATACCATTTCCATTACACCATGCTGCTTTCTTTAAAGTAAATTAGCACATGTAACTTGATGCCATGGTCTTAGAATTATCTCAACTCTCTTCACTCTATTCTCCTGATTCCAAATTCTGATTTCCCATATAGGTGTTCCTAAAAGAGGAGCCAATGTATTTGTCCATTTGGCAGTTGTGTTTCTCGGTGTACATAAATAAGTTGGCATTGTGGTTTATTCACCAGTCTGTTTTTAAAATGGTTTATAAGCATGAGTTCTGGGGCTGATAATTTTGGGCATATTGGAGCATTCTGTTACTGCAAAGATATGCTACTGAACTTGGCTTAACCTACAAGTACTGGTTCAAACCCCAGTAAACGACTTTTCCCAGTTAATTATAAAATCCAAAACAATGAGCAGCAGTTTCTCCCTAGAGGTTCTATGTAATCCCATATCCTTCTCCTGTCAGATCACCTGTGGAAATCACGGGGGTATTTTATTTTCCAGGAACCGGTATTTTTTGCCTTAAGCATTGTTAGCATTCAGTGTCTCAAATAGATTTTCTGTAATGGTTTTGGACAAAGAAGTAAAGCGATATTTGTTTCTTTCTATTTTCCACCAATCATTTTTCATAGGCACTTCTGAAGCTCTGCTTTCCACTTTATTTTGGTGGGGGATTTTTTATTTATATATTTTTGCTTTAAAATATACCATCCAAAATGCCCTAGCATATGGCTTTCTTCCCCTCCCGCATTGTGTTGGTAGGAACAAATTTAAAGTTACACACATTTTCCAAATCATTCATTTGAGTGTCTTCTGAGATTGTTGCTCAATAACATTTTGAGAAAAATTCAGATTTGCAAAGCATTTGTCATTTCCTCCTGAGTTGCTAATTTATTTTGTAGCCATTTATTTCTAACATTCTTGTTACCTAAGCTGTAGACATATGTACATGCTGGACCCATAGATCCATAAATCCATACATGTTAATAGCACTAAAAGTAGGTTTGACTTTGTCTTTGGTACCTAGTTCTAACACAAAACCTCCTCCTCCAAGTCCTAACGCAAACTCTTTTGTCGTTTCTTAAATACATCGATACTTGTATAAGGATAAGTGTCATAATTAGAAACTTTCCACCAGTTCTCAATGAAGATTCTGGAATATCTGAGCTAATGCAGGATAACAATCATCCATGTTACCTTGCAAGGATTTCCCATGTATGTGATCGTAATGTTGAACCATGGTTGCATAAGATGCACTCTTTTTCAACTAAAGTAAACTTCCTGTCTGTCCTGAATCAGGTACGTTTTTGCCTTTGTTATTAATACCTGTTCATTTTCTTTCAGTGGAACAGGAATGGATGGGAAGAAATTCAGCGTATGGATGTTTTTACCTCTTGTATTTACTTTATTTACTTCAGCTGGATTGTGGATAGTGTGAGTATCCTCTGATTTATTATTTAAGGATTGGAGTGCAATGTAGATAACAATGTGGTTTTGATAGCATATGGCATATCTAGAGCAATGTGTTTATAAATGCTTTAAAAAAATGTTTACAAATTCAACCTTGCAGCGAGAAACCAAGATGGTGGCATAGGTAAACACCAGAGATTGCTGCCTCGCACAACCACTTCAAAAATACAACTAAAAGATGGAACGGACATCACCCAGAACCACAGGAAGGCTGGCTGAGTGGAAATTCTACAACTAGAAGGAAAGAGAAAAGCATACCGAGACTCAGAGGAGGCGCAGTGTGGAAGTAAAATACTAAGATGCGGAGGTGCATGCGGAGCGGGCTGGCGGCTGAGGACACGGTTGTCTTTTTCAATCAGGAGGGAGTCTCAGGCTCTGAGCTCCAGTTCCGGGCGAGTCTCTGGGGACCCAGACTCAAACGGGAGAAGCGGGACTGTCTGGCATCGGTCGGAACTCGAGGGCAGCTTTCTCTCCGAGGTACTTGCAGCAATTGCTGGGACACTGAGAAGCAGAGCCTCTGAAGGCAGGACTGAGAGCAGCCATAACTGCTCGCTCCGCCCGCCCTGTTGATCCCCTGGGACCCGCCCCGCCCAAGCCATGCATGGAGGCATTTGCTGGATAGCCTCAGGCAGAAGCTAGATTAGCACCTCCCTAGAGATCAGGACAGAAGTTCTCCCACTGCAGACACAGCTGATTCTCACAGCCAATTGGCCTGGAGGTCAAATCCTCCCCAGTGTTACCTAAAACAATCAAGGCTTAACTACAACAAGACTGTGCACAAAGCCCACAAGGCGGTGCACCAAGAAAGCATAAAAAATGTGGAGACAAAGAAACAGGACACAAATGACAGAAATGGAGGAAAGCAAACTGCTGGATATAGAGTTCAAAACCACACTTTTAAGGTGTTTCAAGAACTGTCTAGAAGCCACTGATAAATTTAGTAAGATCCTAGAAAAGACTGGTGAGACCGCCAATAAATGTAGTGAGAGCCTCAAGAAATCTAGTGAGACCCTTGATGTTGTGATAAAGGACCAACTAGAAATTAAGCATACACTGACTGAAATAAAGAATACTATACAGACTCCCAATAGCAGACCAGAGGAGCTCAAGAATCAAGTCAAAGATTTGAAATACGGAGAAGCAAAAAGCACCCAACTGGAAAAGCAAAATGAAAAAAGAATACAAAAATACGAAGATAGTGTAAGGAGCCTCTGGGACAGCTTCAAGCATACCAACATCCGAATTATAGGGGTGCCAGAAGAAGAGAGAGAGCAAGATATTGAAAACCTATTTGAAGAAATAATGACAGAAAACTTCCCCTACTTGGTGAAAGAAATAGACTTACAAGTCCAGGAAGCGCAGAGTACCCCAAACAAAAGGAATCCAAAGAGGACCACACCAAGACACATCATAATTAAAATGCCAAGAGCAAAAGACAAAGAGAGAATCTTAAAAGCAGCAAGAGAAAGACAGACAATTACCTACAATGGAGTACTCATACGACTGTCAGCTGATTTCTCAACAGAAACTATGCAGGCCAGAAGGGAGTGGCAAGAAATATTCAAAGTGATGAATACCAAGAACCTACAACCAAGATTACTTTACCCAGCGAAGCTATCATTCAGAATTGAAGGTCAGATAAAGAGCTTCACTGATAAGAAAAAGCTAAAGGAATTCATCACCACCAAACCAGTGTTATATGAAATGCTGAAAGGTATTCTTTAAGAAGAGGAAGAAGAAGAAGGTAAAGATAAAAATTATGAACAGCAGCCGAAATCGGTTTGGCTCGGTGGATAGAGCATCGGCCTGCGGACTGAAGGGTCCCAGGTTCAATTCCGGTCAAGTGCATGTACCTGGGTTGTGGACACATCCCCAGTGGGGGATGTGCAGGAGGCAGCTGATCGATGTTTCTCTCTTATCAGTGTTTCTAACTCTCTATCTCTTGCCCTTCCTCTCTATAAAAAACCAATAAAATATATTTAAAAAAATTGTGAACAGCAAATACATATCTATCAATAAGTGAATCTAAAAATCAAGTGAATAAAAAATCTGATGAACAGAGTAAACTGGTGAATATAATAGAATCAGGGGCATAGAAAGGGAGTGGACTGACAATTCTTGGGAGGAAAGGGGTGTGGGGGGTGCGGGAAGAGACTGGACAAAAATCGTACACCTATGGAAGAGGACAGTGGGAGGGGTAAGGGCAGAGGGTGGGGTGGGAACTGGGTGGAGGGGAGTTGTGGGGGGAAAAAAGAGGGACAAATGTAATAATCTGAACAATAAAGATTGAATTTAAAAAAAAATTCAACCTTGCTAAAGTCCCCATTTCTCTTCCCTTCTTCTGTTACCCAAAGTAACAAGTGTAATAAATTATGTAAAGCAGGTAGTGAAGAATACTAGACTCTTGTGTTCCCATGTCCTTCCAGTAATGAACATCCTAAACACTGGTGATATGGATTCATTATTTGCAAGATTTGCTAATTTGACACTAACATCCTAAAGATTTTATGACAGTCCAGTTCATAGTCAGGGTGGTTTTTTGTGTGATTAGGTCTGGTATGTTTATAAAATGGGTATCATTACATTGGAAATCTTGTCTTATCACAAAACATTCCCACTCTTGCTTATTTCAATTACTGTTCACTTGTAGAAAATTATTTTAGCCCTAACAAGTTTGGCTCAGTGGATAGAGCGTCGGTCTGCAACTGAAAGGTCCCAGGTTCAATTCCAGCCAAGGGCATGTACCTTGGTTGTGGGCACATCCCCAGTAGGAGGTGTGCAGGAGGCAGCTGATTGATGTTTCTCTCTCTTTGATGTTTCTAACTCTCTATCCCTCTCCCTTCCTCTCTGTAAAAAATCAATAAAGTATATTTTTAAAAAAAAGAAAAAGAATTATTTTAGTTCCTTGCAGTTCATTAAGAAAGGTGGAGTGAGAAATTAGGAAATTAGAAAATTTGAATTTGAATTTTAGCTTCCCCAAAGCTGTAAGGTCTCATTTCTTTGTTTTCAGATTATAATTATTTCCATTAGTATTGGGAATGTTTTGAAAATTAAAGAAATATTATTAAGAATGACATTTGAGCTTCAAAGAACTGTATGATCTAAAGGTAAAAAGCATTAGAGTAAAAGAGCATTTTCATGGTTAGGGAAAGATAAATAGGATCTAACGTGGTTTGTCTAATAAAACTGGGAAACAATTTATTCTTGTTTTATTTTTTTAAAAAGTCTTTGTTTTATAAACTTTTATTGTTCTTCCTTCATAGATACTTTATAGCTGTGGAAGATGACAAAATTTACCCATTAAATTCAGCTGAAAGGTAAGGTTTATCTCTGGGTAATTCATTGTTCACCAATAGACCTAACAAAAACTTTGCAATTGGTGAGGTTAAACTGTGCACAGATGACTGTACTTAATCTGAACATCTATGTTTTCTGTTTTCCAGGAAACCTGGTGTGAAGCATGCACCATATATAAGGTAATTTGATAATTCTCTTCTGATCTATGAAAAAGTTACAGGAGGAGTGTCTTAATTTGGGCTACTTACCAAAGTAGCATAGAATGGGTGGCTTATAAGTAACAAATTTATTTCACATAGTCTGGAGGCTAGAAGTCCAAGAAGAGAGTGCCAGCATGGTCAGGCCCTGATGAGAGCCCTCTTCTGGGTTACAGACTAGCATCTTCTCACTGTATCCTCACAGGACGGAAAGAGGACAAGAGAGGTCCCTTTTGTAAGGGCACTACTCCCATTCGTGAGGGCTCCACCCTCATGACCTAATGACCCCCAGTGGTCCTACCTCCTAATACTATTTTATTGGGAATTAGGATTTCAGCATTTGAATTTTAGTCCTTTGTAGAGGGTTATAGACTTTAACACAGTAATAAAAAAAAATTTCATATTTTTCAAGTATTGCAGGTGATCAACCTCCTGCAAGCTGTGTGTTTAGTCAAGTCATGAACATGGCAGCTTTCCTAGGTAAGAAGATAATAAAGGATGCTTTATGTGCTTTGGTACATTTCTATTTATCTTCAGTTTTCCCAGGCCCATATCAAAAGCATGGCAGGCTTAGTTGATAATTTGGAATCATATCATGAGGAAGCTTTTTGTTTTGAGGGTATCTTTTCTCATAAATCCTTTTATGTTCACCCTGTTTATCTTTCATTTTCTCATCTCTTTATCATCTTTATCATTTCAGTGTATTCTTGGCTTTATTTCTTTTGCTGCATGAAATAATATATTTCACATATCACAAAATCTTGCATGAGAATGTAATACTGTGCAATATGTTTGCTTTAAAAAAATGCTTTATTTATTTTTTCACTGGCAACAATGAAAAATGCCTAGGCTTTGTGATAAATATTGATGTGTGTAGATACTGCTTTTTAAATTTAAAGGTGATGCTCTCCCCTGTGTCTATCCTATATACATATCAAGCTGGCACATGGATACATAGTTTAAAAAAAAAAAAAAGAAAGAAGCCTGGCTAGTGTGGCTCAGTGGTTGAGCATTGACCCTGAATCAGGAGACCACAGTTTGATTCATGATCAGGGCCTGGGTTTTAGGCGCAATCCCCTACCGGATGCAGGAGGCAGCCAATCGATGTTTCTATCTCTCCTTCTCCCTTTCTCTCTCTCTGAGATTAATAAAAACATATCCTAATATATAAAAACCCTGGGTCTGTCACTACCTGAGGCTCGACAAGCCGGAAGTTAGTCCTGCAGTCGCGGTGATCCAGCACTGACTGCTGAGGGGACTGCGAATCAGGCCTAGAGAGAGGCCTGAAGAGAGAAGCAGGGTCTGATCCATAGCCTCTGTGGCAGCTATTGATCAGCACTTGCCTCTCTCTTTCTCTCCAGCAGCCCTGCCTCCATTTCTCTCCAGGCCTCCACTAGGGCTGCTGATCAGCCCCACCTTTCTGGTCAGTCCCTGTTGATAGGCCCAGAGACACTGACTGGCATAGAAAAATCAGAACCAAATCTGGGTGAAGTGTGAGGAGCCAATGGCTGCCTAGGAGGCAGAGCTTTCGATGCTGACTGGCATAGAAACCTACCAATCAGAACCAAATTGGCCAGCAGAGGAAGGCAGTTGGGGACAGATCAGGCCTGCAGGGGAGGGCAGTTGGGGGCGAGATCACGCTGGCAGGGGAGGGCAGTTAGGGGTGATCAGGCAGGCAGATGCAGTTAGGGGCAATCAGGCCGGCAGGGAAGGGCAGTTGGGGGCAAGATCAGGCCAGAAGGGGAGGGCAGTTGGGGGGGGGACCAAGCCTGTAGGGGAGGGCAGTTGGGGGCCATTCAGCCAGCAGGAAGGGTAGTTGGGGGCCATCAGGCCAGCAGGGAGGGCAATTGGGGGTGAGATCAGGCCAGCAGGGGAGGGCAACTCAGGGTGATCAGGCTGGCAGGAGAGCAGTTAGGTGTTAATCAGGCCAGCAGGGGAGCTGTTAGGGGGTTATCAGGCTCGCAGGCAGAAGCGGTTAGGGGCAATCAGGCAGGCAGGCAGGTGAGTGGTTAGGAGCCAGCAGTCCCAGATTGTGGGATTGGGCCTAAACCGGCAGTCAGACAATCCCCGAGGGGTCCCAGATTGGAGAGGGTGCAGGCTGCATGAGGGACACCCACCCATAGTGCATGAATTTTGTGTACCAGGCCTCTAGTTTAAAAATAAAAAAGAAAGAAAGAAAACTGTTATACTCATGTCTGGCCCCAAATCCTCACTTTTTCTTTGGGGCCCAAGACCCTCATTTAATATCTGGTCTCCTTTGTTCTGTGAGAGCTTCTATGACCTGGTGGTCCTCTGGGGATCGTGGGAACCAGCCATGCGCCCTGTTCTTTTCCAACCAGCCTTCTCCTCAAGGCCAGGCCTTCCTAGTGTCTTTCAGAGGGTCAACCAACTGTCATCATTAGCGTGCTGTAGGGGACAGGCCAGTGACAACTGAATATTTCAGCAGTGGTTTTCTGGAAAGGGTTCTTTTGGAAGGTGAGATTTTTCACTCTATGTGAGAGATGAAGGTGATGTTATTACTGAGGAAGTATTCAGCCTTCTTGGCATCTGTCTTCCTAAGAGGTGACCTGTTATTTCATCTAAGTACAACCCCCCCCCCCCACTCCACCCAAAATATTTCTACTCACCTCTTTTGGTTTGGCTTTTTATTTTAAATTTTTATTTATATTAAATTTATTGGGGTGACATTGGTTAATATGGTCGTACAGGTTTCAGGGGTAGGTTTCTACGTTACAAGATCTGTATATTGCACTGTGTGCCCACCACTCAAAGTCAGTTCTTCTCCTGTCACCATATATTAGAACCTCTTTTATATATATATATTTTATTGATTTTTTATAGAGAGGAAGGGAGGGGGATAGAGAGCTAGAAACATCAATGAGAGAGAAACATCGATCAGCTGCCTCCTGCACACCTCCCACTGGGGATGTGCCCGCAACCAAGTTACATGCCCTTGACCAGAATCGAACCTGGGACCTTTCAGTCTGCAGGCCAACGCTCTATCCACTGAGCCAAACCGGTCAGGGCATATATTAGAACCTCTTACATCCCCTACCCGCTTCCCTCTGGCAACCACCATACTGCTGTTTGTGTCCATGAGTTTTAGTTTTATATCCCACATATGAGTGAAATCATATGGTTCTTAGCTCAATTCACTCTTAACATGTTCTTTTCTTTTTTTTTCTAAATTTATTTTAATTGATTTCAGAGACAAAGAGAGAGGAAAAGAGAGAGATAGAAACATCAATGATGAGAGAGAATCATTGATTGGCTGCCTCCTGCACGCCCCACACTGGGGCCGTGCCCTGACCGGGAATCGAACTATGACCTCCTGGTTCATAGGTCGATGCTCAACCACTGAGCCATGCTGGCTGGGCTTAACGTGTTCTTTTTTAATGTTTGCTATAAGAAAAGGGAAAACTTGTAGGTCTTATTGGAAAATCAAGGTAGAGGGTTGCTCCAACATGCAACCCAAGCAGAATGTTAGCTCAGAGGGTTCAAAAAGTGAGAAACACGGAGAACGTGCCTGTGAGGCCCAAGAGGCCTCTCTTGAACCTGTGAGGGGCTTGTCTACGGTTAGTGAGATTGCCCCTGGAGCCAGCCTTTCCCTGTGCAGGCTTCCCAAGGCACGTCCCATTCCCCGAGCAGGCAGGGTCTGAGGCAGGAACTGCTCTGCCAGCTCTAAAGAGGAGGTTAGACTGAGTTGTTGATCTTTAATGAAGCTCCTGGGCCCGTCCTTGTCCCTTGGGTTTTATCTTCAGTGCCTTCACTTGGAGTTGCCAGGAGCTTTATACTTGCCCTCTTTTTCTACTCTTGACACTACTCTTCTGAAAAGATCTAATCAACTTAGTCGTACCAAGGCATACAGGACTGCTAAGGAGATATTTGCATTTAATAGAGCACAAAGCCCCAAGAGTGCATCTTCCATCGCAGTGTTAGGGACCTTTCCCAACCCCTCTGCAATCACACCATGTAGGCCTGCAAGTGGGTACCTACTCATATGAGTATCCCCACAGGCACAATAATAACAATAATTAATGACCGTCATTTAGATTCCAGGCACAATGCTGCGAGCTCTGCAAATGCTACCTCATCCAATCACGATGCAGAGGAGGGTGCCCTTATAGAAAAAGCTGTCACATCTGTCTGTCCTCCATTGGGCTTTAAAGAAACAAATGAACACGTTGGAAGGCACATACTGTTTCCTTCATATCCTTAAGGAAAAATTAGTTATTTCCCAGTAGTCCTTAGTGTGTCATCTAAAAAACACCAGTTTGAACAGCTCACAAATGTATCCCGTTATAAAGCTATGATTAACTAGTTATAAAAGCATTTCCAAAAACAAAGTAATGAAAACCAGTTCCTCTCTTCCAGATGACACTCGTCACTACCATCTTTCCCCACTCCACCAAGGAGCAATGAAGTTTTTACTAGCTTTCCTGCTCTAAAGTATTGCAGCATCCGGTGTTTATTCTTTATTGTCTTTCATCATTTTTAGGGCCATCTGGTAGACACAAGACTGATTATGGTTAGTGTTCAGTGGGAGTAAACCAACAATTATTTATTTATCAACACTGGGGGTGAAAGTTCGTTTACTGTTGATTCTTGCTTGGAACCATGGGCGCGTCCATCTCCCCAGGCTCATCCTGTTCAACCTCAGACTATTACCTTAGATGACATACATGACTTTAAAAAACAACCTGCACTGCCTATAAGTAACTGCTTTTTGTCAGCTGCATCCTATATAATAAAAGGCTAATATGCAAATCAACCGAACTGCAGAATGACCAGTTGCTATGGCGCTCACTGACCACCAGGGGGCATATGCTCAATGCAGGAGCTGCCCCCTAGTGGTCAGTGCATTCCCACAGGGAGAGTGCTGCTCAGCCAGAAGCCTGGCTCACGGCTGGCGAGCACAGCAGCGGTGGCGGGAGCCTCTCCTGCCTCCACAGCAGCGCTAAAGATGTCCGACTGACAGCTTAGGCAAGCTGTCAGTCAGACATCCCCCAGTGGCTCCTGGACTGCGAGAGGGTGCAGCCTGGGCTGAGGGACCAATCCCTGCCCCCCCCCCCCCAGTGCACAAATTTTGTGCACTGGGCCTCTAGTAGATTATAATTTACAATCTACAAATGAGCTGGTGTAGCATTAATTAAAACTAGTTACCAAATATCTTTTATCTTTTTGATGGACTAATCGAAGATCAAATGCTCAATTATTTTCTTTACCGAATTAGTTACACTCTTTGTCCTCAGTCAACACTTTATTTCTCCTGGGGAAGGGGGAGATATCTAAGGCAAAGTTCTTTTCTTTGGCGTGTTTTTGTTGTTGTTGTTAATCCTCACCTGAGGATATTTTTCCTTTGACTTTTAGAGAGAGTGGAAGTGGAAAGGGAGACAGAGAGAGAAAGAGAGGAGAGAAGCATCGATGTGAAAGAGACACATCAATTGGTTGCCTCACACATGCACCCCAACCAGGGCCAGGGATTGAGCCTGCAACCTAGGTATGTACCCTTGACCTGAATTGAACCCAGGACTCTTCAGTCCATGGGCGAATGCTCTATCCACTATGCCAAACCAGCTAAGGCTAAGACAAATTTCTTAAAGGGAATATTATTTTCTGCCCTCGAGAGGTTTCCAGGATAAAGCTAATCACTGAATGACTTCAGTCACCTAAAAGCAGCCACTCTCCCTCCTTCAGCCAAAGCATCTTGATTTTCACATTCTACTGCAGTCATAAAGAGGAATCATTGATGCATAAACAGTAGAACTAAGCCAAACAAAAAGAACTTGGCTAGGTCCCAGTTTAGCACGGCAGTGAAGAGTTGTTCTTTTGAATTAAATTTTAAGAACCCAATCAGCCTCAAATTTTAAAAAAATTAGTGAAGAACATAAGAAATGTAAAAAATATTTGTGTTCTTTTACACTAGGGCAGTGGATCTCAACCTTGGCTTCACATTAGAATCACCTAATGTTATGGGGTGGGGCCACAACATTAGTAACAAAGAAACAGAATTTCCGGAGGATGAGGCCCAGAAATCAGGATTTTAAAAAGATTCCCAGGTGATTCTAATGTGCAGCCAAGGTTGAGAGCCACTGCTGTAGCTGCTCTCCTTCGTCCATGAACACCTCCAGGTGGAGTCAGAGGGAAGCAGGAGTAAACCAGCAGTAAAGGGATTTGTGAACTTGCCTTACTTTCCTTCCATCCGCAGAAATGATTTCTGGGACAGGAACCAGCAGGTTTGTATAGACCTGTCTTCTATCCCGTGTGTTTCTGCCCTGTCTGCTCTGACACTGTTCTAAGCTAAAGGATGATTCAGTCTGAATTTCCTTGCCAGGGGCTGTCAAGCTTCTGCAGTGCCTCCTAAGCCAGTCTGTCCTGTGCTGGCCTCATTTCTGAAAACCCTGAGAACACTATGAATGGTTCTATCATCCTTGCATCACCCAAATGACAAACATATAGCACTGCTTGCTGCTTCAGGTCCTCCCTGCTTCCCCCAGGTTCGGTACAATAAAACAGCTGAACAATGGTAAGCACCGCATGAAACATTTCTTTTAAAAACTGTCATCTCGGAGATTTAAAAACGTACTGTGGTGAAAAGTTTAATTTTGCTTTGGAACTCTGCCTCATCGTCTGAGTGTCTGATTTCGGTTTTTCTATTTTAACACTTTCTTTTATTCTCTAGCTCTTGTGGTAGCTGTTCTGCGCTTCATACAACTGAAACCAAAGGTTTTAAACCCGTGGCTGAATATTAGCGGATTGGTGGCCCTGTGTCTGTCTTCCTTTGGAATGACCTTACTTGGTAATTTTCAGGTACTTCATTTTGGCCTTTTTCCACCTCCGTCTCACACTTCTCCTACATGATAATCACAGCCACTGAGGGACAGTCACATATCATTCTGCATGAATCTTTCAAAACATTGCTAATAGTGGTTCCTGACATGCACAGCTTCTCCAGCAGTCAGCCTGTGTGGTCTCTCAGCCTGGCCTGCCTAACTCTGCATTACACACCGGAAGGTGCTCACTGTGTGTTGGAAACACAGCACAGCTGCTGGGAAAAGTAAATACAAACATCGCTGTATATTTTCTACAAAAGGTTTCAAAATGCTTTATACTGCCTTTCATCACAAATTGTATCCTGATGTACCTTTCTAGAAAACTAACAGGATCCTTGCCTATTATTAAACACTGAGCTCCTTTTAGGATGAAAACTTGCATTTCAGATGAGCAAACTCAAGTTGAAAACCCAGAATTTCTCTAGAACACCTATGACTTGTCTGAAGATACACTAACTCTTCTTCCCAGAAACTTAGAAGCCCAAGGTCACCACGTTTAAGAATAATTTCCTTTGCCAATGCCATCACCCAACTCTTGACCTGCATGGCTTCATTTGCAGAATAGACAAGGAGACCGCTGCGGTGTTATGGTAGTTGTCTGATTTCCCTGCCTCCACTCCCTCCCAGCATCCTCCCGCCTGTGCTGTGTACTGCTGCCGGACACTTAGCTCTTGTCAAACACCTGATCCTGGACATATCTCCCCCTTCTATTGAGTGAAGTCCAAATGGCATAGACATCCAAGAAAATATGGCAGTAGATTCTCAGAGTGTCTCTTATCCTGACCCTCGGTCCTGATAATTCATTAAACCAGAATTTTTTGACAGATAGGCAACCCCACCAATTCCTCTAACTATTCTAGGTCTCATCCCATGTCAAGCTGGACCCCAAGAAGCCGTATCCATAGGACAATGAATTATCAGGAGATTTTGGGGAGTTTACCCTATCAAACTCCAAAATGTTAGGGCGCGGAGCATTTTTATTGAGATTTTGGTGGTCTTTCCCTCACCTGTCTGGGCTGCAGGTGCTGGCATGTTGTAAAGGGCCCAATAACTTTCACTTCTCTCAACCAGGACTTGGATGAAAGTTAATGAGTAGATGTTTTGCTCTTTACTAAAGTCCTAGGAGAAACCCAGAGATTAGGTTGTTTTGGTCAAAGCCATGAATGATGATGCTACATATGAAAAACACTTTCTGGAATATCTACATAGAATACACAGGAAACAAATAACAAATTAGTTTCCTGTGGAAAAACCAGGTGGCTAGTATATGGGATGGGAAACAGACTTCAATCTATACATTTTATAATTTTTAAAAGTTTGAACCATGTAACTATTTTTTAAATTAGGTTAAAATAATAAATGAATAGAGTTTAGAAAGCCAATTTCCTAGAAGTAAAAATTGACTTGAAGAATCATTTTTTGAAATAAGTTTTGAAAACATGTCTTTTTAACTATGAGAGAAAAAAGTGTCCTCTTCCAAAGAAGAGGAGGGAAAATCATACAAAAAATAAAAAAGAAAGAAAAATTTGTAAAAAGAAAGTAATATTGATTTGATACGACCATTATTCACAGCAGTGTCAAATAATAAAACATCTGAAGGCAATGGCAAATCAAAAAACGATTTTCACCATGTTTTAAACATTTTTTTCAAACTTAAAAAAATAACTTTTTTATTTTGGATGGGGCGGGAGAGGGAGAAGGGGAGGGGGAGAGAGAAACATTGATTTGTTGTTCCACTTATTTATACATTCATTGGTTGCCTGTGCCCTGACTAGGAATTGAATCCATAACCTTGGTATATCAGGATGATGCTCTAACCCAGTGGTCGGCAAACTGTGGCTCACGAGCCACATGCGGCTCTTTGGCCCCTTGAGTGTGGCTCTTCCACAAAATACCACGTGCAGGCGGGCACGTACAGTGTGATTGAAACTTCGTGACCCATGGGCAGAAGTCGGTATTTTGTGGAAGAGCCACACTCAAGGGGCCAAAGAGCCGAATGTGGCTCGCAAGCCGCAGTTTGCCGACCACTGCTCTAACCAATTGAGCTACTGGCCAGGGCTTTCACCATGTTTTAAAAACTACCTCTTCAAAATAGATTTTTATTTTCCTAAATATGTATTTTAAAATATATGTAATTACTAAAGGTGCCTTAAGTGACAAATGATATCCCTGCTTCCCTATTCATTTATTATTTTAACCTAATTTAAAAAATAGATAATATAGTTACATGGTTCAAACTTTTAAAAATTACAAAAAGTATAGATTGAAGTTTGTTTCCCATCCCATAAAAATGACTGTTTTAAATCAGTGGGTGATGATTTAGGGAGTTTACATCTCTAACACCCAATGGAAATAACTCAAATGGGTCTCCTTTAACCCATTAGCGCTATAAATGCTGTGGCCACAAATCTTCAAGCACTGTTGTCCTTTAATGGGCCTGCAGATATGGCAAAAGCTCAGAGGCAGTTTTATTATAACAGGGAAACAAAACAAACCTAGTAACATGCAGACTGTCCATTACTCCTGCAAAACTGGCCTGTCCATATAGTGTGACCACTTCACTGTTTGGTCACACTATATGGAGAGGCCAGTTTTGCAGGAGTAATGGACAGTCTGCGTGTTACTAGTTGTCTATGCCAGTGTAATAATGACCTCTTTAGATTTGGTCCTCCTCAGTCAGTAAACTCACAGACAGAGCCCAGGGCTCATTTCTTAGTCTAAAAAACAAAGTTTGGGGTGTATGTTTGTAGAAACTTTGACATTTCTCTATTTTGGGGGTATAACTTTACTGCCTTTTTCTTTTACTTTTCTACAAAGCTTTTCTGGAAAATAAATCCAAGGAATAGATTAGCACTGCCTTGTATGTTTTTTCAAACAGAAGTTTTGAGGTTTGTAGGTACTGTTTATTTCTTCTTCCCCTCAGAGTTCAAACCAACTGAGAACTGACCCAAGGAGCCAGTGGAGATGAAGGACTCGAATCTTTCTAAAACTCATCATTTCATTGTTGGGCTATCACTATTTCCCCCCCTAACTTATTCCATTGGCTTTTATGTTGTTTCTAAATGGGCCTCCACACGTTCTTATCTGTTCATCCCTTAGCTCACAAACGATGAAGAAATCCATAATGTTGGCACCTCCTTGACCTTTGGATTTGGCACACTGACGTGCTGGATCCAGGCTGCACTGACACTCAAAGTCAACATCAAGAATGAAGGACGCAAAGTTGGAATCCCACGAGTTATTCTCTCAGCATTGATCACTCTCTGTGTGGTCCTCTGTATCCTTTGAATGTGAAAAGGCTCTTTGCCACTGAGATTAAAATACAGATAACTGAGAAAATTGCCATTCCAGGTTGGTTAGGATATAGATAGATCATTTCAGAATCTTACGGTAGATAAAACAGAAAAGAAAACGGGTATAAAAATAAAAACTCTCACGCCCAAGAGGAGAACTGAAAATAAAAATAAGCTCTGCCTTCTCAAGATTGTGTCACTCTGTGGACATGGGGTCATGCACTCTCCTAATTACTAATGACATAAAAGTTTCCCTCTGTGAGAAACACAGAATGATCAACCAAAAGAAAATTGTGATTTTCCCCCCTCAATCTTGAAAAAATTTCATTTAACTTTATTAATGGCCCTACAATTTAATTTATTCACTCTAACATGAATTTCAAGGGACAAATACATTTATATCTTTCAGGAAAATAAGCTTTTTTAGGAAACAAATTCAAGAATTAGATTACCACTGCAGGTATAGTTTGTCCTAAAACATATTTTTGAGGTTTTGACCTCCTGTTTATTTCCCTTCCTCTCTGAGAGATTAAACCAATGGTGAACAGACACAAGGATCCAAATGGGGAGAAATCAGCCTTTATTCCTGGTAAATTTGGAAAAGAAAATGCCGCAGGCCTTCATCTCACTCCCTGGCATTCAATTTACCCACCCAGTAACAAGTAGAGAAACCAGGGAAAGGAAGAGAAGGGCGCTTCACTCAGTTTAACCCCAAACAGATCAGAGAGAAAAGAGAGGGTTGAGGGAGAGAAAGAGAGAGAGACTAGTTTAGGATGGAGCACAGTGACTTCATCTACTGGTGGCATGGCCCAATGGGCCAGCCAATTTTAATCCCACCAATCAGATTGCTTACTCATTCCATGGGGTGGAGTGATCATAAATGTTCACTCCCATAGGAAACCAAAGAAGGGAACAAAGTTCCTAGATGGTAGACTGTATGGGTAACACAATTACACATCTTCAGTCACACAGCAGCCAATATTTACTGGGCACTAATAATGTGCCCGGGGTTATCCTAAATACTTTAGATCAAGCATGTCAAACTCAAAGGCTAACACGGGCCAACTAAACAAGGTTTAAGATTATGTAGGCTGCAAAAAAACAAAAGCTTCAATTTTCATAGAAACGTAGGTTTATTTTGATAGAGACATGCTGAATACAAAGGGCTGAAATAAATGAGTAATCGTCAACATAAAATAATAGAAAAATTTTAATAAAAATTAATATTTTTCTTGAACATTAACTTACCAGACACTGAATAAACTGCACAAATTAATAAGCATAATGCAAATAAACCTATTTTTCTTCGTCTCCGAAAGCAAAATATTTTCTGTTGCGCACACCAAACAAGTCAGTACAAAACTAATGACGTGGCGATTGGCTGCAAAAATATTCGCTGCTAGTATTAGTAGGGAGAAATGGTACACCTGCGCATAAGGGAAATGAATGCAACATGATTATAGTAATCAGTCATTAGTGAACGTTGTAGTTCGTTATTAATAACTAGAGGCCCGGGGCATGAAATTTGTGCACTGGAGGGGGGTCCCTCAGGCCAGCCTGCCCCTCTCACAGTCCAGGAGCCCTCAGGGGATGTCCTACTGACAGCTTAGGCTCACTCCTCTGCGGGAGGTGACTGGCTGATCAGGGGAAGGCGCCAATCCCATCACCCCACTGCTGCTGCCACTGCCAGCCACTGCAGCCACCAAGGTGTTTTCATTAACATGGACTCCAGTTCCTTCACCACGACAAAAATGACAACTCTCTTTAGGGATTTTCAAGATATCTCTTTCATAGGATATGACATTTCTTTTTTTTTTATCCTCACCTGAGGATATTTTTCCATTGATTTTTAGGGAGCATGGAAGAGAGAGGGAAAGACAGAGAGAAACATCAATGTGAGAGGGATACTTCGATTGATTGCCTCCTGCGTGAGCCCTGACCTGGGCCCCTGCCAGAGAGGAGCCTGCAACCTAGGTACATGCCCTTGATCAGAATCGAACCTGGACCCTGCGGTCCGCAGGCTGAGGCTCTATCCATTGAGCCAAACCGGCAAGGGCAGAATATGACATTTCTTAGCCCCTCCAGCAGCAGACCTTAGTTTTTCCTCCAGGAGTGAGGTGGAAAAACCCTACATCACCTTCTTGGATTCTATTACCCAAGTTACCAAGAACACTGCGAGTAGCATACCGGGAGCTTAGCCAATGAGTGGTCAAAAAAGATGTTTCCTCTGCAGCTCACACGCAGAGGTGGGACTGCCAGTGTGCCGAGCTGGAGCAGCCCCCCCCCCCCCCCCCCCCCCCCCCCCCGTCTGTGTCCGTTCTGGGACTGCTCCAGCTGCCGCGGCTGCTGGGGCAGCCCCAGGCCCCCTGTGTCTGCGCCGGGGCTGCCTGAGCGGCCGCCCTCTGTCTCCATCTCTGCTCTAGGTCTCACCTGCATGCGCAGCCTCCTCCTGACCAATCGTGACTGTTATGGTGTCTGGCTAATTTGCATATTACCTCTTTCTATATATATATATATATATATATATATATATATATATATATATAATGTATAACAGGATATTGTAAAAATTAAGTTATGAAATTTTTATTAAAACGTTTCTTACATACTGTTATATTGATCGGGCCGCAAAAATATTCATTGTGGGCCACATGAGGCCCATGGGCCTCGAGTTTGACATGCTTGCTTTAGATGTGTCAACTTCCTTAATCTTCACAGGTAAGAGTAGTGAAGCACTGAGGTCAATTTACCCAAGATCACACAGTATGTGGTGATCTTGATTTAAAGTCAGTCTCAGTTCAATACATGATCTCACCTTAGAGAATGTGGCTTTAAAATATAAAAAGATTTTGTGTTTAGTGATGTTCTTTAGGTAGTGGAGTATTTGAAGTCTTTTATTTCTTCTTCCTTCACAAATTGCCATTAAGTCATTTATTGTTTGGTTGGTTTTTCTTTTGAAGTTCTGCTGTTTCATTAGAGAACATTTAAGGATTTGAAAATCAAGCCAAAAAACTTTGTTAGCAACCTAATAAAATATTTTGAGTGAAAAGGTCAGAACTCTGCCAGTATGAGATTTGAAGATTCATTCCTTCCCCATTAACCTAAGTAATACTATTGCTTTGGCAATATTTTGAACCCTTAATCAGAAGAGTATGTACAGACTTTAAATTATTCTGAGTGCGTGAGCTTATACCAAGTGATTCTGATCCATGTTATTTCTGAACACTTGGAGCCACTTCTTGGTTCCCAGATGAATGGATCCAGGTCTAATCTGGAGAGCAAAGTTTGGGTGAAAATTTCCCAAGATCTTAAGTCTAAGTTCTTACGATAGAACTAATTCTAAGGGGGTATTTCTGCCTTTTCTAAATACAGTTATTTAGTCCTTGATCTCTTGTTCTTTCACTAAGTCTTTCTCAACACACATACTCCATGTATATTCAGGTACAGGAATCTTATGTGTTTTTTTAAATTAAATATTTTCATTTAGGTACAGTTTTTAAATATGACACCATGAATGAATGAAACTAACCTATACAGTATTGTCTGAAATACAATAGTGAAAACTAGACAGAAAAGGAAGAGGGACCACTTAAACATTATTAGTAGCACTGCAGAGAAAAGTGCAGCTTGTATGGAGGTTCAAAATTGTTTCTGCAGATAGAATGATGACTATGCATCCAGTCATTTGCAGTGATTTTTAAAAAGATAACTTTATTTTTCTGGCCAACTACTTACTTTGGTATTGTGACTCTTGCTAACCTCACAGCTTATTAGGCAGCCGTGGAGTATAGTGGTTGAATGCAAGGCCTGGGAGTCAGAGTGCTTGTGTTTGAATCCTGGGTCCACCAGTTACAACCTGTGTGACCTTGGGCAAATTACCCATTTGGCTTCAGTTTCCCTATTTCTTATTTATTTTTAGTTTCCCTATTTTTTTTAAAAAAAATGTTTTTATTGATCTTAGAGAGCGAGGGAGAGGGAAAGAAACATCGATGTGAGAGAGAACATCAATTGGCTGCCTCCCCTATGCACCTGGGCATGTGCTCTGATAGGGAATTGAACCGGCAACCGTCCGGTACACAGAAGTACACTCAACCACCTGAGGCACACCAATGAACTAATGATGTTATTAGGGTTGTTAGGAGGATTGTAAGTTAGATTTTCCATGAAAGCACCTAGAAGCATGTCTGGCACAAAGTAAGAGCTCGATAATGTGATCAAGTGTTGTTCCTGTATGTTCGTGTTCAGCAAGCTCTGTCAAGCTAGCTCTTGCTAGCGAGGGGCAGAGCCAAGCTTTTCCTGTAACCTGTCTCTGCCCAGAAAAGAGCCCAGTTTTCACGTGGCTGTTAGAAGTACTTTCCTTGACTGCTCCTCCCCAGACTTCATCCTCATGGCCCAAGGCATCCACATGTACGCAGCCAGGGTCCAGTGGGGCCTGGTCATGTGCTTCCTGTCCTACTTTGGCACCTTCGCTGTGGAGTTCCGGCATTACCGTTACGAGATTGTTTGTTCTGAGTACCAAGAGAATTTCCTAAGCTTCTCAGAAAGCCTGTCTGAAGCTTCTGAATATCAAACTGACCAGGTGTAACCTATCAGTTTTTCCTTGCTGGTGAGCTGGGTGTGACAGTGGGAGGGGCCAGGAGGGCACACCCACTGGACTTGACACGTAACCTCATCACAAATTTTACACACACACACACACACACACACACACACACACACACGTTCGTGGCCACATTTGCCAAATGAGTTTTTCCAGGGCGAGTTATTTCTGTAACAAAAAAGCACAAGCCCTTACATGTCAAAACACATGCTGTTACACTGAAAATATATGCACGACAGAGCAAGAAGTTTGTGTATGATCACCAGTTTTTTCCCCTCTCTCCCAGTACTCCCTGCTCTTCATTCTCTTCACGTTTCACACATTGCGATCACCCTACCATAGGGTAGAGCAGGCCAAATGTATTATGGGAATAATGCCAACTCCCGAAGTTGCCTTCAGATCCCAAGGGCTTGGAACCAGCTCCTGAGGAAGTTCTGAGCCTGGCACTAATACTCTTGAATGTACAGTGTGTCGTCTAATTGGATGGAAGCTGCACAGAGGTTGACCCTGGGTGACCTGTGGGAACACGTGTGTTCGAGGATAGAACTTCCCCACAAAAACTCCATCACTACCCAGTGGTTGGCTGTGAGGATTCACTGAAAGAGGAACACGCTATGAATTGTGAGAGTGAAGCCCACCGCCGTGATTCGGACTTTACTGTGACCAAGAAATATTTCCAAATGTGAACGTGTGTGGTCTGCTCAGCATGGAACAGGATGGGACAGCGAGGGTGTGCTTTCACTGTTGCTTCTAGAGTATGCTGTCTATCATTTTTGTTTTCTAGTTCATGGCTTGCCTTCTTTTTTTAAAAATAACTACCAAGGGTCTCTCAAGGCTTCATGGACAAAGATGTAGGCCAGAAGCAAGAGATGAGCTTGTTTTGGTTTCAATCATGATAAAAGAAAAAGACAAAAAGGTGACCCGCAGGCTTACTGTGCTGCTTTTATGTTTGAGGTTAAGACTATGTTCACAGAAAAGCACAAAGAAACGTGTGGAGGTCATGAAGGAGCTCCTGCTGGCCATTTATTAAAGACAGGAGTTTGCCAGCATCTTGTCGCAAGTCCAAGTCAGGGGAGAGTTTCTTCCTATGTGTCTACAGGTCAAATTTTGTATTGGGGGTGGTGGTGAAGGGCTTTTCAGATTCGGAACTTGGAGAAGCCAATTAGAAGATTACCCTCCTCCCCCTACAAATTGGCACCGCTGCCCCTAATGCCTAACATGCAGCCCCACCTGCTAAGAGTGGGGAACTCAAACTGTAGGCCTGGGCTCTTGAGGCTGCGCTTCATAGAAAAGAAGAGAATTATAAATTCAACATGTGTTGGAGGTTGGCCACGCTGACAGTCCCTCCCCGAGTGCACTTTGTTTTAAGAAATTCCCAGATTTACTTTATAGGGGCTTGGGATTTCGTGGAATATAATGTGAAAACATTTTTATTTTTAATTCAGCCCAAACTCGGCTTCTTGAGGAGCGGGGGTGTCAATGACTTTTCATCTCTGTGTTTATCTCCACCTCCTACACAGTGCCTGGCACACCGTAGGTGCTCAACAAATGTCTGTTGGACAGAATTATTGGTCATTTAAGAGTAGGAAAAGGAGTATCAGAGAAAGACTCAAAGACAAGCGAGAGAATGGAAGATGACTGTTCCAAGGAAAACGCGAATGGTAGGAGTGAGAATACTTAAAATTTGTGAGGAAAATAATCAAGCAGAGAATATTCTATTATAAAGGCATCTTACTGTAAATAGTTCAAGGTGACATTTATCATTTTGAAATACTGCTTTTGAGTTTTTTTGTTTTCATTTTTATATTTTAAAAATTTTATCAGAGAACAAAGATTTATGAAGTTCTCTGTTACTCTATACAATCCAAATTAAACAGCTTTTGGTGATGCACTGTACACTTTCTTATGAGCATATCTTATACAGCACATTTTAGCAGAATCAAGCAATGACTGACATTATTTGTTGGGATCTGACCACTAAATAAAATTTTTATGCGGAATTGTGATTTGTCTTTTACACCATCTCTAATATTGAAGCACGTGTAAACTCAGTAAGACAGTATGTGGAAATGAACTTCCGTGTTATATTGGTAACATATTTTTAGGGTGTTTTCCTACAGCCACAACCAATTTCTCTAATTTTCTGGACACCAACTAGATGTCCTATAATTCACTTTACTTCTGACACTAACTCCCAAGGTTACTGTTAGACCCCATGGTTTAAGGGCATTCACAAGACTGCCCTCACTTCAGACGCCAGCTGCTAGTATTGGGCCCCAGGTTACCCATACTCCATCCAACTTGGTTATAAAGTTGGGTAGTTCCCACCACTCCCTTCACTTAAGTTCGATAATTGGCTAGAATGGCTCACAGACTCAAGAAAACACTTAACTTCCATTGGGCCTGGGAGAGGGAAGGAGGGATTTGTGGGCATGCCAACCTCACAGCATTTCAATGTGCTCACCAACCCAAAAGCTCTCCGAATCTCACAGTTCAAGAGTTTATAGATCTCAGTGTTCCTGGAGGTTGGTCCGGAGGTCTAATCACTTGGGCTTTCAGTTTACCAGCTCCGTCCTAAGGCTATCTCGGAGCCCCACCCTAAGTGGCCTCACTCATTAGCATAAACTCAAGGGCTCATTATGAATGACAAAACACTCTCCTATCAGGAAATTCCAAGAGTCTTAGCCACTCTGCAGCAGGAACTGAGGACAAAGACCAAATATATTTTTGTATTATACCACACATATAAACAAAGATGAAAATTACCTCCTGGGAGTTAAGAGCCAAAGCTTTCTTCTAAGACGCCAGGACCAGAGAGTCTGCCTTTGGAATGAGCAGTCCTGGAGGATCTAACAGATGGCCTCCAGAGAACAAAGTTTGAAGTACATTAGACTATGTTTTTGGTAGTCTAGGAAAACCTCCTAAAGGAAAAACGTTCCCCTCCTGATTAAGAGAGAAATATATTTTTTTAATGTTAACATTTTAAAGGTTCAATCGTTTTTTATTTAATGGAGAACTGACAGCGAGGTGAAGTTTTATTATCTGTGTTATTTATTGAATTTTCTTTGCTCCTGGTATGGGAAAGTAAAACCTTTATATCCTGAAACGAGTCATCTATTGGTTGTAATGGAGCTGGAACACCACTGTTTATTTTATTTCTGTCCTTAGGCATTGTGTCAGGATAGGTTGGGTTTTGCCATCCCAAGATAAAGCTAATAAAATTAAAGTTCATTTCTCATACTAGAAGTCTTCCCAGGGTTCGCAAGGCGCTCTGCTCATGGCTATGGCTCAGGCCCTGGCTGACAGAGGCTTCATTTCACACATGCTTCCATAACTGCTGACAGCCTAGAAAACGTGGCAGGCTGCTCACTGGTTCTTAAAGGTTTGGGAAATGGCACATCACTTGGCTCACATTTCCTTGGCCAGGGCAGATCACATGGCTGTATCTGAGAGGGGCCCTCTTGCCATCTGCCCTGAAGAGGAGAAATATTTGTCAACAGCCTAGTGCCCACCACAGGCTTCATGGTGAGTTTTTCAGGCTTCTTGGGTCATTGTCATTCTTTGAAGATCGGTAAAGAACCCATCATCATGCAGAAACTGAGGAAGGCAGCCATCTAAGGAGTTGGGATAGGGCACCAAATTACAAGTATGAAGAGCCATCCAAGTAGTAATTAGAGAAATGGAATTCCACTCAGTCTAAGGACTCTTGGCCACATCTAAAATGTGTTGTATTCCCCAAAGTAGTGGGAACCAACAGTTGGGGAGAAAGAGAATTCCACATGAAATGTTTATTTTCACAATCCTCAGCACCATGTGAGTTGAGATGTCCCATTAACACTCCTCAAAGCTGAGGTTCCAAGAAATAGCAAATATCCAAATGTGAAGTCCAAAAAAGGGAGTTAGGGAGAAAAGGCTAGCTAGGTGAGTGGTACCCAATGTGGGGCACATGCCCCACATGGGGGCAATTTGATATTTAAGGAGGACATTTCGAGAATGAGTTATTAACAGTGAATTTTTTGCATTTCGTATGGCTCTAGGGGCCTCATATACAGTAAATAAATATATATTGTGACATGCATTTCAGTTCTCTATTATGTGTTTTGAAACTTTATTTGCTACTTTTCATATCACTTTATATCATTATTATTTTTTCAACAATTTCTTAGTGGTTTCTTCCTCAGTACTTCATCTGCCTTTCATTCTTTTCTCTCTTTCATGGACGCCATGTTCTTTGGAAACTTCATCTTTGGAAGGTTCTTTGGACCAAGTTAATGGCCTTTTAGGCTTCCTCCACGAGAATAGGAGTTCAATTTTTGAATAATAAGAATTATATGTCACGGGGAGCGGGCAGGGGGCATCAGGATTTTAGAGATCCTTAGGTGGGGCATGGCCAAAAAAAGGTTGGGGACTACTGGTCTAGGTCCATCGCTGGAAAAGCAAAGATCCTTTTATCAGCATAGAGCATGCTTTTATCTCTTCCATCCTTGAAAAAGAAAAAGTCCCTATTTTCTGCCTCCCATCACTCTCTCCTATTCCCTCCTGACCACACTCCAAGCATGCTCTTGCTCCTACCACTTAACTGGAACTACTTTACTCAAGTTCTCCAAAGACCTTGTAATGTTATATGCAGTGGTTAGTTTTTTCAATACCTTATCCAGACCCATAAGCACTTCACAATTCGATCACCTTGCTTAAAACATTTTCTTCACTTGTCTTCCAGAGCGCTGTGCCCTCTTAATTTGCCTCCTCAACCTCCTTGGCTGGGCTGTCTCCCCGATATCCTAATATTGGAGTGCCCGAGACTCAATCCTCAGAGTCCTTCCTTCCTCTCTACACTCACTCTTTTGGGAGCCTCAATCAGACTTCTAGCTTTAAATACTGCCGTATGCTGACCTCTCCACCTGAATGCCAGACCTGTACATTCAACTACCTTTGTACCATCTCCACTTGAAGGGCACCTCAAATTTAACACATCCTGATCTTATACCTTTAAAATATTTTTTTCCTGAGTCTTCCCATCTAAGTTAAGGACAACTCATCTCAGTTGCTCAGACGAAAACTTTGAAATAATCCTTCTCTCCTTTTTTTTAATTTCTCACATATCCCACATTTGTTAGCAAATGTAGTTTGCTCTATCTTAAATTACACCTGCCTTAAGTAGGTTGCTCAGTTGGCTGAAGTGTCATCCTGTGCACCAAAAAGGGAGCGGGTTTGATTCCTGGTCAGGGCACATACCTAGGTTACAGTTTGGGGGCGCATATGGGAGGCAACCAATTGATGTCTCTCTCTCACATCGATATTTCTCTTTCTCCCTTCTTCCCTCTCTAAAATCAATAAAAGATTTAAAAAATAATACTAAAATTTGTCTACTGCTACCATCTTATCCCAGTCACTTCTCTCTCCTGGACTTTTACAATAGCCCACAAATACTGATCTGCTTCCATTCTTGGCTCCCTTCAGGCTGCCCTCAACACAGCAGTCAAAATGATCTTGTTTAAAGCTAAATTAGATCACCTCTCTGCTTAAAACCCTCCAATGGCTACTCTTATACTCAGATGAAAAACCCCAATCACTGAAACGCCCTGCAAGGCCCAACCCGACATGCCTCTCCACTGTTCCAGTCCCCCCTCCCCCCGCCCTCCCGCTTCCTTGTGTTCCCCCGACAGGCAAACTCTAGCCTCAGGACCTTAGCACTTGCTGAAACCTCTGGCCTGGACCATCTTCCCCCAGGTATTTTAATTGCTCACCTGCTTCACATACTCAGATGTTACCTTCTCACTGAGATCTCCCTCACCTTAAAATGTAACCCCCCCCAAAGCCCACCCTACCACTATGGCTCTTTCCAGCTTTATTTTGCTCTATAGTGTTTTAAAAACATGGTCCTGTGATGAGTTAAAATTCTAACATCCGTAATAGTCTAACACATTTTACTTTCGTATCTCACTCTCTTCATCCCTAAAATGCACATTCCTTGAGGACAGGGGTTTTCGTTTAGCATGTCATGCAGTTGTTGGGGAGTGAGTTTCTCCTTTATCATCTGCTGGCTGCACCAATTGTGGAGTACAGGTCCTTTATCCTGCCTACTATGCCAACTTTTGGGACCGAGTCCCTCTGCCAGGGACTGGACCTCCTTGGATGCTGCGTATTCAAATAGAGAAGATATGAGAAGTCATGGGTATATAAGAGAGTCTTTACTGTGGTCCAAGTAGCCATTGCTAATAAGGAAGTCCACAGAATAGTCCTTGCTAACACAGTAGTAAACACAGAGTAGCCCTTGCTAATACAATAGCAAACACAGGAGCCATTTCTAACAAAACAGACTGACCAAGAAGCCATGCACCAGCTGGTCAGTAATACATCTTTCCTATAATGCAGCCCCCAACATAGGAGCTATACAGGAGCCAGCCTCACCAAGTAGCCTCACATAACAGCAGCTTCTCACTAGCTGGTCAGTAATAGACTTTATAGTAACTTAGACAAAAGAGGCTTCTTGCCAAATAATGACCTCACTATTGGGTTATAGAGCGGCATGTTTGTGCAGTGTTTAGCTTGCTGCATCCTTGCACGTGCCTATGGCAACTTGGCCTTGAACATCCTGATTAGGAGTCCCACACTCAGAGTGGCCTTGAACATCTGGCATACACTGACTGATTAGGGTTCCCACGGTTAAATGTTTAATATTTAAAAAATAAAATAAATAGCAAGTAGCTATCCCCCCTTTCTTTCCTTCTTTCTTTCAAGGTCTGGTCTCTTAAATATGAGCTGCTCAAAAAAGGCATTTCAGAAATGATGGTAATGTCAGATTTCAGATGATGCCATTGTCATGCTGCTCTCATAGCAAACAGCCTTCTGTGTCTTAGGAGGAAGTTCTAGATTATAAAAAGAGTTATTTCTTACAGTACTGGCAGCAACCAGTATAAGTTAAGTACCCAAGGTCTACCTAGGACCTGAAATAATCCTTGTGCAAACTGTGTCAGTGCCTGATTTCCTCCAATGTAGCTTCAAAAATAAAATAGTGGGGATAACTGGGTCCTTATCCTGAGGAAAACTGCATATATTTTGTTTTTAAGAAGCTGAGCTGACACTGTAGGTTAAACTCAGATTTTTAAATTTAATTCATCAAAAACTCTACCTACAGTAAATGCTGTTTGGGTCAGGATACAGAAAAAGATGTAATCAGTTGAATAAATATTTCTGTAGCAAGAGGAACTAGATTTATTCAACAGTAAGTATTAAGATAACATCTAATACCTGTAGATTTTTGTAAACCAAATTTAGATTTGGAGCCAGGATAGTTAAGAAAAAATGGAGGACAAGGGTTATGGCTAAACACAGAACAAAGGCAATTCATGAACTCGAAGTACTCCAGGGACTAGCCAGTGATTTGCTGTTTGCATTGCCCTAGTAGGGGGCAGACAGCTTTCTCAAAATACAGTGGACTTCCACATCTTATCCATAAACATTATCATTACTTGCCCTTGGAAAGCTTTAAGTACTACCCTTTTTCTAGTACGGCATCTAGAAACACTAAGCCCGTTATTGGTAGTCATTTTCTATTCCATTGCCTTTTATTTTGTAGCTAATAATGAACTCCTGAGTTTCAAGCACAGGCTGTTAGAAACGGGAAGAAAAGCACAAATTTGTGAGGCAATGGGTGTCCGTAGAGGGCGAAGGGGAGGGAAAATCAGATGCTCTGAGGCTTTAAGCCTCGATGATTGGGAAGATGGGGACTCTTGCAAAGTCTAGGAAGACAGATGTCACTGTTTGGAGGGACAGAGAATGAGACAATCTGTTGCTCCTAACTGCACACTCTGGCACAGGCCTTTTGAAAGCCTAGCTGTGCTGAAAGGGATTAGAAGGTCGAGCCACTGCTTGGTAGCATTTGATTCACTTGGTGGCTGTTCCAGTTGCTGGGCTGCCTAACAAATTACCACAAAATGTAGTGGCATAGGACTATTTACTATGTGCAGATTCTATGGGTCAGGAATTCAGACAGTTTATTTCTGCTCCTTGATGTCTGAGGTCTCAGGTACAGGATTTGAGGGCTGGGAGCTGGAAGTATCTGAAGGCAAGTTTACTCATAGGTCTGGAGACTGAGGCTGGCGTTCAGTTTGGGGCCTTGCTTCCTCTCCACCTGGGCTAGTTTGTGCTCTCTTACAGCATGGCAGATGGCTTCCCAGAGCAAGTGTCTAACCCTCAGCTCCTGAAAGAGGAACACAGATGCTGTATCCTTTCATAACTGTGCCTGGGAAGTCACAAACCATTACCTCTGTTGTCCTCCTTTAGTTGGAGCAGTCCTCAGCTCCCACTCAGAACCTCAGAGTAAGGCTTTATTTGGCAATGGAATCATCACAGATGTGATTCGTTCGCAGGAGAAGATAAGGTCCCTAATACAATACTACCAGTATGCTTCTAAGAAGACAGCCATGTGAAGACACACATACAGGGAAGATGCACATGAAGATGGAGGCAGAAATTGGAGTAATGCCTCTACAAGCCAAGTAACACTAAGGATGCAGCTGTCACCAGAAGCCAGGAGGCTTGGGAATGATTCTCCTTCATGGCCTCCAATGGAACCAACTCTGCTGATGCCTGGATTTCAGACCTTTGGCATGCAGAACTATGAAAGAATACATTTCCATTGCTATGAGCCGTCCAGTTTGTGGTACTCTACAATACAATAGGGAAATATTAAAAGAAAGTATAAATGTACTTGTTTGCAGCTCCTTTTGTTTCTTCCATCTGAGTTAAAAGACATAAAACAATAACTATTAATCTATGTTCATGGGCACACAATGTATAAAGATGTAATTTGTGACAAAAACATAAGTAGGGGAGCAAAGTTTTACATCCTATTAAGACTAAGGCAGTATTAATTAGAACTGGCCTATAAGAAATTAAGATGTTAATTATAATCCCCAGAGAAACCACTAGGAAAATAACAAAAATATATAGTGAAATAAGCAATAAAAGAATTGAAATTATATACAAGAAATGTCTAACACAACAGAAGGCAGTAATGGGGGACTGAGTAACAAAAAAAGATATAAAGAAATATAGAGCCCTCGCCGGTTTGGCTCAGTGGATAGAGCGTCGGCCTGTGGACTGAAAGGTTCCAGGTTCGATTCCGGTCAGGGCCATGTACCTTGGTTGCAGGCACATCCTCAGTAGGAGGTGTGCAGGAGGCAGCTGATCGATGTTTCTCTCTCATCGATGTTTCTGACTCTCTATCCCTCTCCCTTCCTCTCTGTAAAAAAAAAAAGAAAGAAAGAAAGAAATACAGAAATCAGGTTTAAAGTATGTAATACCTAGTGTTGACTATATTCACTATGCTGTGCATGAGATCTCCAGAACTTATCCATCTTCTAGCTGCAAACTGTAGCCAACAGCAATTGACAGAAGGACAGCCAGTCCTTGTAGCCCATCGGCCTGAGGCTAAATCCCTCTCATTGACGTACCAACAGCAATCAAGTCTAAACTACACAGGAGAGTGTACACAGCCCACACAGGGGGTTGCACCTGGAGTGCCCAGCTCGGATGAACAGAGAGGCCATGCCACTGGACCCTACAGGACACCTACTACATTAGGCTATTCTACCAAGCCTGGGAGTCGCAGCAGCTCTACCTAATACATAGAAACAAACAGAGAGACTGCCAAAGTGAAGAAACTAAGAAACATGTCCCAAATGAAAGAACAGAACAAAATTCCAGAAAAAGGAGACAAGCAATCTACCTGATGCAGAGTTCAAAACATTGGTTATAAGGATGCTCAATGAACTTAGTGAGAACTTCAACACCATAAAAAAGAACCAGTCAGAAATGAAGAATACAGTAACTGAAATGAAGAATAATTTACAGGGAATCAGCAGTAGAGTAGATAAAGCCCAGCATCAAATCAGCAATTTGGAATATAAGGAAGTAAAAACAAACAAACAAACAACCCAAAAAACACCCAATCAGAACAGAAAAAAAAAAAAAGAGAGAGAATAGTGCAAGGAGCCTCTGGGACAACTTCAAGCATAACAACATTCGCATCATGGGGATGCTGGAAGGAGAAGAGAGCAGGAAATTGAAAACCTATTTGAAAAAAATGACAAAAAACTTCCCTACCCTGGTGAAGGAACTAGACATGCAAGCCCAGGAATCAGAGTCCCAAACAAGGTGAACCCAAAGAGGCCCACACGAAGACACATCATAAAGTCCCAAAATAAAGAAAAAGAGAGAATCTTAAAAGCAGCAAGAGCCTGACAGGCATGGCTCAGTGGTTGAGCGTTGACCTATGAACTAGGTCGTGGTTTGATTCCTGGTCAGGGCACATACCTGAGTTGCGGGCTCAATCCCCAGTGGGGGGCATGCAGGAGGCAGCCGATCGATGATTCTCTCTCATCATTGATGTTTCTATCTCTCGCTCCCTTCATCACTGAAACCAATAAAAATATATTAAGGGGAAAAAAAAAGAAGTACAAATTGGTTGTTAAAGAATAGTTACGGGGATGTAAAATACAGCATAGGGAATATAGTTAATAATATTTCTAATAACAATGTATGGTGTCAGATGAGTACTAGATTTATTGGGAAGAATAGTGATAGGGATGTAAAATACAGCATAGGGAATATAGTTAATAATATTCTAATAACAATGTATGGTGTCAGATGAGTACTAGATTTATTATATAATGTCTAACCACTGGAGTAGGTGTACACCTGAAACTAACATAATATTGTATGTCAAATGTAATTGAAAAATAAAAATGATTTAAATAAAGGAAAACAACAAAAAATAATACAAGAATAAACTGTTTTGCACAACTGTAAACCTACATTTGCCTATCCCTGTATATGCCTAAAACAGAGTACCAAAACAAACAAATAAATAAAGCAAAAAAACAAACAAACCAGAATTGAAGGGAGAAATAGTTTAACAAATAATAGATGGAATATTCAATACTCCACATTCAATAATGGATAAAACAACTAGACAGATATCAACAAGGAAATAGAAGACAACACTATAAATTAGACCTGGCAAATGTGCATAGAACATTCTACCCAAGAACATCAGAATACATATTCTTTCCAGTGCACAAAGAACATTCTCTAGCATAGACCGTATGTTAGGCCACAAAACAAATCTCAATAAATTTCAAAAGATCAAAATCATATAAAGTATGTTTTCCAAGTACAATAGAATAAAATTAGAAATCAGTAACAGAAGGAAATTTAGAAATTCACAAATATGTGGAAACTGAACAAAGCACTCCTCAACCAATGGGTCAAAGAAGTAATCACAGGGGAAATTAGAAAATACTTTGAGATGAATGAAAACAAAACACAAAATACCAAAACCTCTGGGATGCAGTAAAAGCAGTGCTTAGAGGGAAATTTGGAGGTATAAATGACTACATTAGAAGAGTTCAAAGTTGTCCAGCTAGTGTGGCTGCATGGCTGAGACCTGACCCATGCACCAAGAGGTCACTGGTTTGATTCCTGGTCAGGGCACATGCCCAGGTTGCAACCTTGATCCCTTGTAGAGGTTGTGCAGGAGGCAGCCGATTGATGTTTTTATCTCCTCTCTCTCTCTCTTCCTTTCTCTTTCCCTAAAAATCAATAAAAACATATTTAAAATAAAATATCTCAAAGCAATAACCTTCCACCTTAAAGAACTACAAAAAGGACAAACTAAACCCCCCAAAAATAGAAGGAAATAATGAAGATTAAAGTGGAGATAGGGTGTCCTTCAACTCCACAGTCCAATGGCAGCCTCCCTTACTACTACTACTCTAGTCCTTCTCATTGATTTTGTCAACACCTCACTCCTTGTTTTAAATTTCTTTGATACCTAAAGTGGTTTCTGGCTTGGCACTCAAACCCTGTTATACCTAACTGATTTTCCTGCATCTATTCTTATCTGCCTATAACCCATTCTCCATCCAATGGAGAATTCCCTTACGTAAATCACATTGTCCGCTTCTGTTTAAAATTCTCCAGTGGCTTCCCACCACATTTACAATACAACTCAAACTTTATTGTGGTCAAGCCCTAACAATCCAGCTCTGCCCACTTTTTTGATGGCATCCAGCCACTGGCCTTCTCTCAATTACGGAATAGGCCGAACATGGACCTAGATGTTTACTATATGCCTTTCCATATTCATGGAATGCTCTTCCTTCTAGTTTCTTACATTTTCATGTCGTTCAGATTACATGTTGCCTTCTTAGCAACCCTCTATAAAAAGCCACTCTATCCTATTTTCCCAGCAGATCCAGGGCACATTATAGATGCTTCGTCAATATCTGAATGAACAATTTGGGTTAAATCTGTAAGGAAGGTGAATTCTACTTCTATTAGATAGAGTTACTCCAATGTGTTAGCAAAAACTACAAATTACTCTTAAATTAGGTTTAAGATAATAGCATTTTTAAAGGCTTTTAAAAATATATATATATATAATTTTATTGATTTTTTTACAGAGAGGAAGGGAGAGGGATAGAAAGTTAGAAGCATCAATGAGAAACATTGATCAGCTGCCTCCTGCACACCTCCTACTGGAGATGTGCCCACAACCAAGGTACATGCCCTTGACCGGAATCGAACCTGGGACCTTTCAGTCCGCAGGCCGACGCTCTATCCACTGAGCCAAACCCGCTAGGGCATGATAATAGCATCTGGCATCAGGGCATGAGTGGTGGGATAATAAATTGTTTTGGCATATATTAATTCAACTTTGTGCTCTGATGGGAAGTTTAAACACCTGAAAACAAGTCCTTTTTACACTTCAGCTAGAAAAACTGGCTTTCCAAAAATCTTTTTTTTTTTTTTACATTCTCACCTGAGGATACTTTTTCCATTGATGCTTTTAGAGAGAGTAGAGGATAGGAAAGAGAGGAGCAAGAGAGAAAAACATCAGTGTGAGAGAGACACATTGATCGGTTGCCTCCCGCACACACCCTGACTGGGGCCAGGGATTGAACCTGCAACCAAGGTATGTGCCCTTGACCAGGAATCAAACCCGTGACCCTTTAGTCTCCAGGCTGACCCTCTAACCACCGAGTCAAACCAGCCAAAAATCACTTTTTAAGAAAATTTGACTTAGGGGAGGAGAGAGAAGAGGAATATTAGTGGGTGAATTTCACTCCGTATTGCTGCCCCTTTTTCCAAATTACTCTGACTCCTAAAATATCATGCTATTGCCTTTAAGGATAAATGAACTAGACTTATTTTTCTCTTTAAGCTACGTTAGCTCCATCCCTGTATCTGGTGGCCTCACACTTGATAAGGTCTCTGGAGAAACAGCACCATCTGCTGGGCCAAGGCTGCTGTGCACCTGTCTAGACCAATGGTTCTTTACCTTCCTTTCCTTCTGAAACTCTAAAGTGGACACCAGTTAAGCTTAGCACGAAGGCCCAGCCTTCCAGAAGGCCAAACAGAAAGCTCTGCTACTCCAGAGTTGCTGATAAGATTAGAGAAGTCCCTTTGACTGAGGCTTCTCTTCTAAGAAACCAACTTGGGTTTGGGAAAGAGCACAACTGAGGTAGATCTGGATTGACAAAGGGAAATGATAAGGGCCACAACTTCAAGAGTCCTCTGTTCCTCGTATGCTCTGCAAACAAGATGCTGAGAAAATTTAGTGCCTTTGTCCTGTTTTGGAAATTACAGGTAAGATTTTTCCTCCTTTCCTTACTCAGCACCACAAATTTATCTGGATTTACCTCCTAGCTCACAACCCACCTTCTAGGCATTTTCTTCCTTTATGACCAGTCTCCTTTACAACTCAAGGGTCTTCCAAAGATCCTTTCCTATCATATTGTAAATGAGTTTCTTAGGACCTAAGAAATAGTCCCCTCACCTTTCCCACACCTCTTTGACAAACGGAATTTGATATTGCAATTTTCGAATCTATTTCCATCATCAACTATTCAATATAAACTAGTTTTTCTGGTACCCTTACCATGGAAAGTGACTGCTGCTGTAGACTAAATGTTTGTGTCCCCCACAAAGTCATATACTGAAATCTAACTACCCCCCCCCCCCCCACACACACACACACATACTTATGTATTTGGAAGTGGGACTTTGGGAGGCCTTGGCAGAACCCTCATAAAGGGATTAGTGCCATTATAAAAAGAAGCCCAAGAAAGCTCTTTCGTCCCTTCCACCATGTGAAGTTACAAAGAGAAAACTGTTCTAAGCAAACGGCTCTCATCAGACATTAAATTTGCCGGCAGCATGATCTTGGACCCAGCCTTCAGAACTGTTAAGAAATAAAATTCCAGCCCTAGCTGGTTTGGCTCAGTGGATAGAGCATTGGCCTGTGGACTGAGGGGTCCTGGGTTCAATTCTGGTCAGGAACACATGCCCAGATTGCAGGCTCAATCCCCAGTAGGGGGCGTGCAGGAGGCAGCCGATCAATGTTTCTCTCTCATCATTGATGTTTCTCTCTCTCTCTCCCTTCCTCTTTGAAATCAATAAAGGATATAAAAAAAGAAAGAAAATTTCATTTATAAGCTACCCTGTCTCTGGTATTTTGCTATAGCAATCTGAATCCACTAAGACACCTCTCCACCTCAATTCTCCATTGGCTAGATACTTACATTCGTTTCTAGTCCAGATAATGGTGTATAATTTTCTCTCATTTCTTCCTTACTTTTCCAATTATTCCTTTATTTTCTGTAAGAGATGCCTTTTCTGTCACCTTTTCGTGAGCTTTGTCAGAAATTGTATGAAGTTCAATCTTTATGAACATTTGTGGTTTTACCATCATTTACAACTCACTCCTATAAATTCATTTCCCTTTTACTACTCCTCTGTATTTCCATAATCATTAGGTTTCTTAATTAGCTACTAGAAGATAAAAATTATCAACATAAAAAATCTTTTATAGTCCCTATTCTCTCATATTTGCAAGGTTACTTCCTTTTCCTTATTCAGAGCACTCCCAAAAATCATTCCTTCAGGATTCATTAGTTTTTCTTTTTTTTTTTTATTAGTTAAGGTATTACAAATGTGTCCTCATCCCCCCCATTAACCCCCAACCCTCCCCCCCCCCCCCGCCCCACACACTCATGCTCCCATCCTCCTGTTGTCCATGTCCATTGGTTTGGCTTATATACATGTATACAAGTCCTTCGGTTGATCCCTTCCCCTTACCCCCGCCCTCCCCTACTTTCCTTCTGGGGATTGATAGCCTGATCACTGTTTCTCAGTCTTTGGGTCTGTCCCTTTTCATCAGTCTATGTTGTTCTCTATAATCCACAAATGAGTGATATCATGTGGTATTTATCTTTCTCTGACTGGCTTATTTCACTTAGCATAATGCTCTCCAGTTCCATCCATGCTGTTGCAAAAGGCAAGAGTTCCTTTTTTTTTTTTACCGCAGCATAGTATTCCATTGTGTATATGTACCACAGTTTTCTAATCCACTCATCTGCTGATGGGCACTTAGGCTGTTTCCAGATCTTAGCTATGGTGAATTGTGCTGCTATGAACATAGGGGTGCATATATCCTTTCTGATTGGCGTTTCTGGTTTCTTGGGATATATTCCTAGTAGTGGGATCACTGGGTCAAGTGGGAGTTCCATTTTTAGTTTTTTGAGGTAGCTCCATACTGTTCTCCACAGTGGCAAGTTTTTCTTGATTAATTACAATAACTGCCTCCTTCAAGCATTATCCTAGGTACCTAAAATATAAGTCTCAAAAATCTAAGAAACCCACTCATATCTTGAATGCTTACTATTCAAATAAAATAACCAATGAGGTTAACCATATATGTATACATAACTCAGTCAATGATTTCCAATGGCATTCCATTAAAACACACACATGATAAAGCAAAAACTAAAATGAAATTCTTATTTTTCTAAATCTCTAGTTTCTCTTTTGATTATGGCAATATGTGGTGTAGTTCAAGGATCTACATAAAACTGAAAGAAAAAATGTTTTTATTAATCACAATGTGAAATTAACATGATATCCCATTAGGACTAAACCAGGATAAATAATGCTGTTATAAAATTAACATTTCTCACATTCATTTTGAGGAAAATAGTACATAGTAGGGCTCTTCTAAGTCTTATAAACTGATTACAGTAAACTTTTTTTTTTAATAGTAAATAGCAATAACATATATTCTCAAACTGTGCTAAGAAGGAGTTAGAAGGGCAACTATAAAATCTAGTGATTACAACTGTTTTGTAATTTTACCTGTTACATCAGTGCACCTTTTTCACTGATAAAGCAGCTGCTTGCTAGGGGTGCCATAATGATTAGCAAGTTTCTTAAGTAATAGATGTTTGATTGATCAGGACTCAACTAGCTTCCTTTCCCAATTTTGTCTCTTTTGGAGCAGAAATAAATAACGTTATCTTCTGTAGGTAAGGAAGCTAATATTTTGAAATTCAGCTGCTAATAATCTTTTAAATCATAATTAAAAGGGGGGATGAATTACTATTAGGAATAAGTCTTTAAAATATTTCCAGTTTTTAAAACACCAAGGCTTCTGAATAACTTCTCAAACCTATCTTTCCATTTTGGTCCATAATGTGATAACTGTAACACATTAGATCTGTATTGTAGTAATTTCTTCTATCAACTACATTTTACCCTCAATAAGGGTGAGAGACTTGTGGTTTCAAACCATTTCTACATATAAAGCACCTTTAAATTAGTTTCCTTTTCACTGAACTGAGATTTCCCCCCAACTTCTGTGCCTATGAAGGTAATTTGAACACACACATATATACTTGCATGCATACATACGTGTGTTTATATGTACATTTAAAAGTAAGTTACTTTTACCACTAGAAAAAACTAGACTACAGGGCGACTCTGTGGAGACAGTTTTGTCTTCCTCGGAAATCCTCTAGGTGGAAGAAGGCAGGTACAGTTCGCTGAAGGACGTAATGAGGCTGTAGTAAGTCTTTTCATCATCTGTTAGTCCTGCATTGCCAGGTCTCACCACCACAGCTACATGTACATCTGCTTCCTCAGCAGCACTGGCCTCTGTGAAAATCAAAATGAATGCCAGAAACTTAAAAATATGATCTGAGATTTACTTGAAAGTAATCAGGGTGATGTGGGAATGTAAAAAACAGGTTTGACCCTGATCTGATAACATCTGAAGCTAGAAGGGTACATAGGTGTTGACTATATTATTCTTTTTTTACATTTTAATTTTTCTGTAATAAAAATTTTTTAAATATAATTGTACATGACAGGCTACAATGGCAATTATCCAGACCTCTGAGTTTTGTGGGGTTTTTTGTTTTTTTTTTTTAATCTTTATTGTTCAGATTATTACAGTTGTTCCTCTTTTTTCCTCCCATAGCTCCCCTCCACCCGGTTCCCCACCCACCCTCCACCCGCCCCCCTTCCACCCCCCCCCGTCCTCATTCATAGGTGCACGATTTTTGTCCAGTCTCTTCCCGCATCCCCCACAGCCCTTTCCCCCCAAGAACAGTCCACTCCCTTTCTATGCCCCTGATTCTATTATAGTAACCACTTTATTCTGTTCATCAGATTTATTCACTTTTTAGATTCACTTGTTGATAGATGTGTATTTGTTGTTCATAATTTATATCTTTACCTTTTTCTTCTTCTTCCTCTTCTTAAAGGATACCTTTCAGCATTTCATATAATACTGGTTTGGTGGTGATGAACTCCTTTAGCTTTTCCTTATCTGTGAAGCTCTTTATCTGACCTTCAATTCTGAATGATAGCTTTGCTGGGTAGAGTAATCTTGGTTGTAGGTTCCTGCTATTCATCACTTTGAATATTTCTTGCCACTCCCTTCTGGCCTGCAAAGTTTCTGTTGAGAAATCAGCTGACAGTCATATGGGTACTCCCTTGTAGGTAATTGTCTGTCTTTCTCTTGCTGCTTTTAAGATTCTCTCTTTGTCTTTTGCTCTTGGCATTTTAATTATGATGTGTCTTGGTGTGGTCCTCTTTGGATTCCTTTTGTTTGGGGTTCTCTGCACTTCCTGGACTTGTAAGTCTATTTCTTTCACCAGGTAGGGGAAGTTTTCTGTCATTATTTCTTCAAATAGGTTTTCAATATCTTGCACTCTCTCTTCTTCTGGTACCCCTATAATTTGGATGTTGGTATGCTTGAAGCTGTCCCAGAGGCTCCTTACACTATCTTCATATTTTTGAATTCTTTTTTCATTTTGCTTTTCCAGTTGGGTGTTTTTTGCTTCTTCGTATTTCAAATCTTTGACTTGATTCTTGCGCTCCTCTGGTCTGCTGTTGGGAGTCTGTATAATATTCTTTATTTCACTCAGTGTATGCTTAATTTCTAGTTGGTCCTTTATCACAACCTCGAGGGTCTCACTAGATTTCTTGAGGGTCTCATTAAGTTTATCAGCGGTTTCTAGAAAATTCTTGAAAAACCTTAAAAGTGTAGTTTTGAACTCTATATCCAGTAGTTTGCTTTCCTCCATTTCTGTCATTTGTGACCTGTTTCTTTGTCTCGGCATTTTTTATGCTTCACTGTGTCGATAGAGTGGCTTTCTGTGCTAAGTGTCCTATAGAGCCCAGTGGCTCAGCCTCCCCAATTACCTGAGGTAGACACTCTTGGTGCCCCCCCTTGTGGGCTTTGTGCACAGTCTTGTTGTAGTTAAGCCTTGATTGTTGTGGGTAACTGGGAGGATTTGACCTCCAGGCCAAATCTAACCAGCTGTGTCTGCAGTGGGAGAACTTCTGTGCTAGAGACACCGCTCCGGGACAAGACTTGCTTCAGTGGGGCTTTGGTGCTCACTGAGTCTGCCCCCTGAGTTTGTCCTTTATGGATCCAAGGAGCTGCAATCTGGATGGTCCCACTCTGACCACCAGGCACACTGGCTCCTGTATCTCTAAGGAGGTGCTAATCTAGCCTCTGCCTGAGGCTACCCAGCAGAAGCTCAGCTGTGAAGCAATGCAAGTTGCCCTGGGGCCTTGGGCAAGCTGCAGTTTGTTAAGTAATTTTCAGATTGCAAAGGGCCGGGCCTTTCATATGCAAAAGCCTCCGTGCAAGGCTTGGGCGGGGCGGGGTCCCAGAGGATCAACAGGGCGGGCAGAGCGATCAGTTATGGCTGCTCTCAGTCCTGCCCTCAGAGGCCCCGCTTCTCAGTGTCCCAGCTATCGCTGCGAGCTCCTCCGAGAGAAAGCTGCCCTTGAGTACCGACTGATGCCAGAGTCCCGTTTCTCCCGTATGAATCTGGGTCCCCAGAGACTCGCCCAGAACTGGAGCTCAGAGCCTGAGACTCCCTCCCGATTGAAAAAGACCGTGTCCTCAGCCGCCAGCCCTCTCCACATGCACCTCCACATCTTTGTATTTTACTTCTGCACCGCACCTCCTCTGAGTCTCGGTATGCTTTTCTCTTTCCTTCTAGTTGTAGAATTTCCACTCAGCCAGCCTTCCTGTGGTTCTGGATAATGTCCGTTCCATCTTTTAGTTGTATTTTTGAAGTGGTTGTGTGAGGCAGCAATCTCCGGTGTTTACCTATGCCGCCATCTTGGTTTTCCCAGACCTGAGTTTTATTAAGTACATGTGAATGCAGGACAGTGAATGCAGGACAGAGTCATGTTCTGTCCACACCTTTGTTCCATTCCCTCCCATTAGTCCTACAGAGAACTGAGCTGTATCCCCAAAGGGCAGCCTGCTGGGGAAAACACCAATTAAGAAGAGAGGAGAAAAAATCCTAGGACCTAATAAAGCTGAAATACCTGCTCTCACAACCTGAGCCCAAACGTATCACAACCCTTGACTAGAATACCCATCTTTTTTGCCTGGTAAATTCCTAGTCTTTAGAATTCAATTTAAATATCTCATCTTCCAGAAGCTCTATTAAGGGCATCATCCTATGTGTTCCTTCAACACCCTGTATTTTAGCTCTATTGCAACAACATGAAGTGACAGTTACTATCTGTTGTCACTCTCCTTCCTCAATAGATTGTGATCTGTGATTGCATAGTGGGTAAAATAAGAACAGGATTAGTAAAATAAACCTAGACATTACAGGAAATATCTCTAAAATGCCTTGGGTTATGTATCTCCTCATCTTGTTTCCATCTGAAAGGTAACAGCTTTTAATTTAGCACCTAATATACCAGGTACTGTTCTAGAAACAGAACAAAACAAGGCTCCCGCCTTCATGGAGCTCCATTCTCATCTAAATCTTTACAATAACCTTGAGGTAGTTACTATTACTAACCCCTTTCCACAGATATGGAAACTGAGAGCTAGGGAGGTAGAACTAAAGTTTGAAATTGTTACTCTGACTCTGTGGTCTGTGCTCTAGAACAAGGGTCAGCAAGTTACATATGACCTGACACTTGTTTTTGTAAACAGAGGCTGAGTGTCCTGCAAAGCCTAACGTATGTTCTACCTGGCCCTGTCCAGAACAAGTGTGCCGGCTCCTGGTCTACAGTGCTACTACTCGAGTGTGGTCCATGGACCAGCAGTGTGGGAATCACCTGGAATCTCAGGTCCCCAGCATGGAACTACTGAATTAGGACTTGCAATTTAACAAATGATGCCTCTGCAGACGGTGAGTTTTGATCAGAAAGTTGAAGGAAAGAAAGTTGGCAAAAGAGGAGGCATTTGAGGCAGGAGGCACTGTAGGCAAACATAACACATGTGTAAATATTGGGGGAATGGAGCAAGTCAGGGTGGGAGGTAGGACACAGTTCGGAAAGATGGGGCATACTTGGATAGACAGAGCAAAACTGGGGAATAATCTGAAACATGCTGTATGGAATTTAGGTTTGGTATAAAAAACCTCAGTGGGCCCTGGCCAGGTGGCTCAGTTGATTGGAGTGTTGTCCCATACACCTGCAGGTTCTATTCCTGGTCAGGGCACATAGCTAGGTTGCGGATTCGATATCAAGTTGGGGTGCCTACGGGGGAGGGCAACTGACTGATGTTTCTCTCTTACATCGATGTTTCTCTCCCTTCCTCTCTCTAAAATCAGTTGAAAAATGCACACACACACACACAAGCATGTCCTTAGGTGAGGATTAAAAAACACCTCAGTAGTTTCTCTTTGGAAAACAGTTGCAACATCTGAATGGATTAAAGAGCAGTGGCGTTGAGAGATAAGATCCCAGTGAGAAGTGGGACAGGCTGCCTCTTCCTCCTACCTACCTCAGGTGTCTCTCGCCTCTTCCTATGAAAGGGCTGTCCCCTTCCCAAGGTGAAAAAAGTGCTAAACAATCCTCTCCTCAGGTAAACTCTGCAGATGCCATTCATCCCAGCAGAAGAGGCAGCTCCCTCCTACTCCCTGCCAGTTCCGAGCCTGAATGCTTCAAGTCAAGCTTTCCTCCTAACGAGCAATCTGGGGTCTCCACCAAGCTGAGCCATCATGATCCACGATCCACCTGACACTAGCTAATTGTTCCACATTCATCATCTTACCTACATCACCATGGGCAAGTTCTGTTCCTAAGCATCTATTTGCTCTATTCATACAATACTGAGACACTAATACTTAAAACCCTGCACCTCTTTCCTTTCCTCAAAAGGGAAAAAGTCATTCAGTTCTCTCTCTCTCTTTTTAGAGAGAGTGGAAAAGAGAGAGAAGGAGAGGGAAGGAGGAAGAGAAAGGGAAAGGAGGGAAGGAGAGAGAAACATTGATGTGAGAAACACATCAATTGGTTGCCTCCTACACATGCTCCAACCAGGGTGGGGGATTGAACCTGAAACCTTGGTACACGCCCTTGACTGGGAATTGAACCCGCAACCCTTCCATGCACAGGCTGGCGCTCTAACCACTGAGAAACACAGGCCAGGCTCAGTTCTCTTTTATGCTTGGGTGTTATTTGGGATATCATTTAGTCCTCTCTGCCTTGGCAATAAAAGTCTGGGCATGTGATACCAAAACACAGGATCAGAGATAATAGACAAGAGTGAGGCAGGCAGCCAGCTGCCTGGCCCCATCCCAGCTACAGATGGACCCAGTTCTGGCCTTACTACCGGGTGTGGAGCTGGCAGAAGTCTAGGGGCAGGAATAAAACCTCTTTGTGAGGACTCTGAGGGAATCAATTTCATTGTGAGGCCAAACTGAGGATCATCTCTAGTCTGTAAAAAGAGTAAGAATAATTTTTGGGACTGCACCCTAAGGAAAGGAAATGGCTTAAGGGAAAAAGAAAGACCTGAAATTATAGTTGTACTACGATGGCAACTAGACAAAAAAATGTAGCTGAAAACAAGACTATGAAGAAACCATACGTGATCTTAAGGCATAATTTGTAATTATTAATAGTAACCAAAAGGTAGAGGATGGAGAGAAACATTGGGTCTGGGGATCACAGAATGCTTGGGACAGGCTGACTTTATGGAGAGCCCCAGCCACAAATCAGATCCCTAAGCCTGCAGGAACTTAACCATTCAAAGTGCTAAGGAAATTAAATATAGGACAAACCACAGATTTTCATCTTCAACAGCCCCCTTTATGTGAATGATTAAAGAAAAACAATTCACAGATTAAACCAGACAAACTCACCAGGACAAGGCCTGTCTCCTTTCCATAAGGAGTAAATTTATCATTCCTCACAGAAACTGCTGGCGCATCCCTAACCTATATGGACAACAAAGCGACCTCCCACCTCAACACTCAAAGTCCCACAAAAACCAAAGAGGGTATATTGAGCTTCAAAGCAGTAAAATGTTTGATAGGCAAACATTTACAGTTCAAAGTAAAGACCAGGTGAAATGTTTGTTGATGGCACATTTAAGCGGCCTGGCTACCTAGTTACACCATGAACCCTAAAGCAGTGTGCCTGTGCATCTGTCAGTCTCACTTCAGTGCAGTCAGATATGCCAAATGTAAAGCTTTCCAAGATGTGGGAAAATGAGACACCATTTGTAGAAACCCTTAGACTCAAGCTGAGCCAAGCCAGGACAGGTGCTGATCCCCACTAAATACTGTCTAACTAGGTCAAAAGTTCCAGTCTAGATGCATCAAGGTGTGAAATTTAACAAAGGTAATCACAATTACTGAATTCTTTGGTATGTCAGGTGAAATTAAGCCCGTTTTACCCCTTTCTCCAAAAAACATATTATAGCTTCTTGAAGGCATCTAGATTCTGGATGATCAATGCTGGTTGAGATTTTTTCCAAATCCACTTAGCAAATTAGTCTGTGTTATTATATACCTACAACTCCTCCCTAACACAAGAGGCCAAAAGGTCAAGGGTCAGCAGTAGAAAAAATATACGCACTACCACAGGTAAGATGCCACTGCTAGCAGACTGGATTTGCCTTTGGGCCCCATCTCTGCAAGTCCTAATGACTGGGTGACTTTAGTTCTGTGATAATAGACAGAGGGCTGAAGGGAGGAATAGTGCCTGTAGATGCTGAAGCTGCCCCCAAGGGGCCCAGGAGCCACGTGGAGCTGACTAGGCAAGAGAGCATCCCCCTGCCCTCTGTCTCTCCCCCAACCGCCTTCCCCAGCGTGCGGCAGTCAGGGTGCTGGAGCAGCTGCGCAGTGCACAAAGCCCTGCCCTGGGGTAAACAGAGGGTGAAACTTATAACCCAAGGTGAGTGGAAGAAACAGAAATATATAGAACTACCCTCAAATACAAGTGCAATTATAAACACACCAAGGTAGCCCCTGGGGAGATGCACAACTCTAAGGAGAATAACCATAAAATCAAGGGCCAGGGCTAAGGCCAGGCTGGGGAGTGTGGGAAAGCCTCACCAACCAGGGACATTCAAGTAAGAACAGCAGGGACACCCGACACCCCATCTCCCCAAACCCCGCCTTTGCCTGCTGCTGCCTGTTTCCTTATTGGCTACCACTTCCCTCTATCATTTCATAGAGGACTCAGAGTCTTACAAACGTACTTGGGTATGTATTTTACATTTGGTCAAAACCACTCCTGAAATCACTTAAATTGCCAATGAAGAACAGTATACACTGCTTTGTGCATTCAATCCTTAAAGTAATAATGCATCTGCTAATATACCATCTATATATATAAAACCCTCATATGCAAATAGACCAAAAGGCGGAACAACCGAACCACCGGTCACTATGACGTGCGCTGACCACCAGAAACATGGCGGGCGTCGGCAGCAGGCGGCAGAGTGCGGAACATGACAGGCATCACTGTGGCAGGATGGTGGAGCAGGTGGGCGGCACCAGACCAAGGCGGGACATAGGGCGAGCCTCTGGTGGTTACTGAAAATTCTTTGCTCCCATGTGCCATGTCCCGCTGGGCGCTTACACCTGCTACCAACCCCGATTGCCCCTGAGGGCTTCTCCACCTCCCCCTGCTTCTGAGGGGCAATCGGGGCGGCCACCACCGCTTGCACTGCTGACGGCGCCGGCCCTAATCACTCTGGGCTGTCAGTGGGTGCAAGTGGGGCCGGTGCTGTCAGCATGTGGAAGCAATGGTGGTAGGAGCAGGGCTGCTGGCAGATAGGGGACCAGGGGCCACGGCAGGAGGGGCCAGGCAGGGTCTCAGAGGATGGGCCGAGACCCGCCCCTGTGCCCACTGCAGCCTCGTGGCCCACAGTTCCTTTTAAGGTGCACGAATTCATGCACTGGGCCCCTAGTTTGAAATAAAGAGGGCCATGCTGGGTAAAGAAGATGCTGTCTTTAAACAGGTGAATCTTGAAGGCCTGGGAACTAATAAGACGGTCTTCGGGAAGGTGGGATGAGGCTCCTAGTCAAGCCAGGGCAGTGTTCACCAATTGAATGGACTGTAAGGCAAAGTCACTCAAACTAGAGTTCTCTTTTATCAGCTGAGTGTGTTATGTGATCTCACTGCTGCTAAATATGTTTGATGCAGATGCACTGTGACTTTATTGTCCTTACCTAGCCATGCATCTACCATCATATTCTTGCCTGCATGCTCATTTCCACAACGATACCCTGTAAGTCATCCTTTCTTATTTTCCCACTTCACCTGTGTGTGTAAGTACAGAGGGATGCATATGCAACCAAGGATAAGGAGTTAAAATGAGAGAAAATAAGTTTTTCCAATGCCACTTCCCCATACACAACCCCCAATGGAGAGAAAGGTGAGTTGGCCGGTTCACTGTTTCTTTTTATAAAACTTTCATTTTTCAAAGGTCCACCCATAACATAAACTTTCTTTAAAGAGGCAATGTGTTTGTAGTGCTGGGCTCAGATCCCATCCTGGAATAAGAAGTCAGATTCCTCACCTAGAGTAACGTCTGTCAGAAACAAGATGTTATTGGTTGAGCACCCAATGCTGTTTGCAATCTTTCGATAACTCTCACTCTCTACTTTGTGTCCAATCTTGGTATCAAAGTGACCATCAACAAGCTGAAAAAAGAGAAGGGGAAATACTGATGTTGTAAATATACTAGTAACCTGGACCACTTTGTCTCTATCCCTTATCTCTGAAATATACAATCATATTGACTTCATTCACTCAATATGTAACTGAAAAATCTACGTACAAGAGAACTTTGAGATGACTACAAGAAGTACATACAAAGATTTTATAGCAATAAACATTTGAAAGGAGAAAACTACCAAATCAACATATATAAGATAATTTTACAATTTACTTGCTTTGCTTTCTTTAGCATTAATTTTTTATACAAAATCTTTTAAAATCTACATGACCTACTTTCTACCCTTAAAATACTATTTGTACTCAAACTACTGACTAGAGTGAGTTTCACTACTAACGAAAGTTTCACTCCTTTCGACCCCAGAATGAACAGATTTCTTTACCCTACCTCATTAGTAAGTTGTTATTTTACTTTCATTTTCTGATTAAAACATTCTGAGATTCTACCCAAGAACTAGTATATATCCTTGCTGCTCAATAAATATTTATTTTAAAACTAGTTAGCTGAGTGACCTATTGTGTACCACTAAGTTCAGTGTATACTGAATTAGCATTTCTTTTTAAATCCCTTAAGTGAATCCTTTCCAATGACCACCCTGTCCCCCAGGGGCATAGGGATGCTAGGACGGAGGGGCTAACAACAATTTTTTCATGAACAAGAAATTTAATAGGTGGCCTTAACTTTTAATTGTTTAATGATGTCCCCAGTTCTCTTACATAAGAATGCTGGCTCTGCTAAAGTAAAATCTGTATCTCTCCAAAGTACCAGAAACAATTAATCCACCTTGTACTCTGCTCCAGTCAAGAAGTCCGTTTTTTTCTTTTTTTTGGATAGTGGCAAGTATCACAACTTTACATCTTATCCGCTCTACTTTAAACAACCAAAAGAAGCATGCCATTAGTTTCCTTTCAGTTGACAACTTCCTAATACTGGCAAGATAGCTGATTTACAAGCTAGATCATGTCTTGTTAGCTGTATTTTATATCACAGAACCACATAGGGTGAATGTTTAAAAATGGAGACTCCGACTCCCCACTCCAGGCCTGCCAATTCAGATTTGCTCAGAAGCAGGGCCCAGGGATCTACATTTTTAACAGACTCCCCAGGTGATCCTTATGCACAACAAAGTTTAAGAACCTTTGATATATAAAGACTGGTTAACACAGAAACAGTTAACTCTTGCTTATAATGTATTTCCCCAGTTTTCCCACTTCCCTTTGCAACATGCTTGGCATATATAAATGCAATTATCTGAATGGGGATTTAGCTTATAACTGTACCATATTCCTGTAACATTCATTATTTCATGCTTTGATAATGTCAAAGAACAAAGTTATCATGTAACCTACCTCAAGAATATCTCCCTCTGTAGAATACCCGAATAATAGTTTCTGTGCTTCTACACTCCCTGAAGAATAAATATACACCTTCATTCCAGCCTCTCTCCACTTCCTGACTGCTGGAACTACATCTTCAAAGAACCTAGACAGAAAATCAAGTTAAAATGCAGGAATACATTATGTTGCCAGATGAAAACCAATCAAAATAGTTGTCACAAGTTTCTCTATTTGTGCCCAAATTGTCATCATGAGAAGGGACTCCATCTGCAGATCTAATAAGAGTGTCACGGAGTTCCAGGATCACACAGATCAGAAACAATAATTTGAGTGGAGAGAAAAATAGTTTTTGACAGCCCCACTGATAATCAAAAGTGATTACAGTCTGGCTGGTGTGGGTCAGTGGTTGAGCGCTGACCTATGAACCAGGAGGTCACGGTTCGATTCCCAGTCAGGGCACACACCCAGGTTACAGGCTTGATCCCCAATGTAGGGTGTGTGGGAGGCAGCCTACCAGTGAGTCTTTCTCATCACTGATGTTTCTATCTTTCTGTCTCCCTTCCTCTCATAGGCAGCTGGAAACAGTCTTGGATCTTAGGGTTTATATCTGCTAAAATACTTAGCAGCAGTATCTTATTAAGAATTTTTTAGCAAAGCAGGACTCATAAGTCTTCTTTAGCAGGAGTGTTCTTAGGAACTCCACAACCAAGACAAAGAGCACAGAGAAGAGTGGCACTGCTGACACTGAGTAACCCCCAAAGTGACGGGGAGCATAATTTTACTTCTCTAACAGAAGAGAAACAGATAATCGAATGGTCCTAGGAAGCAGCTCAACATGCTGTTACTCTTAGCAAAGGATCAGATCTGACTTAGTTCAAGAAAGTCACCATTTCCCAGGAAGCTATTTTCAAACTGGAATTAAAAGTTCTTTAACCATCCCACCAAGCCAAACATCAGGTTTGGGGAATTTAGCTGGGTGAAATGCTTTATCCCAGCTTCGAAAAAATAAAACACTCACTTGTTAGAATTAAAAGAATTTGATTTTACCTATTTTACTAATCATGCAATACTGGAGAAGAGGACTAGTGGAAAATGTATTTGGTTTTGGGGCTGATGAAATGTTCAGAGTCCCATGAGCAGCTACATACTCTGCTTTCACGTGCCCTGCTGTGAATGCTGCCCTCCACATGTGGCCCTGCAGCTGTTTCAGTGCTGTAGTCTTTCGGTCCAGAGACATCTGCCAGCACACATTATCTACCACGGCCTGGATCATCAGTTGCAGGTCATCTGCTCCATTCTCAGGTGCAGCAGGGATTGGAACAGCCCCATCCAGGTGGGAGTCCTCTTCAGCCTTCAAGTCATAAACAACATTTTTTGAAAAAAGAGTCCTTAAAATGAGACCTGAAAACCAAGCCTACCAATTTTCTCCAACTATCATTAGCACCAAGCACTGTTACAAATTAAAGGATCCTACATTTTTGGTGCTGATCTGAATGATTCCTAAAAGAAATGGATTATAATTAATAATTTACACGATCTTCCCTATATTGCTAAAGTTAAAATTTAAACTGAGAGGCATCTTTGTAGGAAGAGAGACAGCATATGATAAAATGATACAGTTAAGACCTGGTTTGTTGATTCACTTATTAGGATGAACAAACTAGGACTCAATGAAATCTGATAATTTTCTCTGAACTGTAACTAAAGAAAAAACACACACAAGAAAACCTTTAAATCAGTTCATGTCTGGAATTCAATGAAAAGAAGCTAGTGAAGTAATGTCTGGGGTTGCTTCATATTCAGTCTCCTGCCATCTCTCATATCTTATAAAAACTCTAACAGCTATTTGAAACACTGACAATGTGAGAACGCCTATGTCCAACCTCTAAAGACTCAATGATATACATCCTACAGCAAGGATATATGTACATATGATTCAACAAGAGTTGAGACAACAAAAAAGGTAAGGGGAGGTGTTTCAGACTAACCTGGAGTTATCTAGAAAATCTAACAAACTCAAATACTCCATGTCACGAAGAATATATTTCCAATCCTAACTTTTAACCTTAGAAATTTCAGAGAGCATTCCACATTGTTTAAAGTAGAAAATTAACTAGAAAATAAGTGCTACAGAGTTAGCTCTGCACAGTATGTAAGAACTTTGCCACTGAAGCAATTTTAATTAAGAAAAAAAAAAAAGGAGTGCCACTGCACACAATGTGTAAGGGGAAAATAGAGATTGAAAACTGGACAGAGAACAGAGCACAAGAGGCAGGTATGAGGGCTGGGCCAAGTGCGAGCTGGGGTAAGAGGTCTGGAGGCGGTGGGCAGATGTGAGGGCCCGCAAGCACTTGTGCAGGGCTCAGAGGGGGCTCATGCCAGGAGGCAGAAGAGAGTAGAGAATGAGGTGATGAGGTACTATCCCTTGGAGACTTTAATGAACAATGTGAAAAGACAGTGCAAAACCTTTTGCATTCCATGCAGAAGGGCTTGAGCATGAGTCTCTAAGCATCATTATTTCTAAGATACTTGGGAATGTGGAAGCAATGGAATAGAATGTCCCAACCTGCTTCCTCAAAAGACTGATATCCTGCTGGCATTCCTCTTCTTCCCAATGTGTCTGCAAATACTCTTTAACATTTTCTTTGATGTAAGGAAATAAAATGTCCTGGTAAAAGAGTAAAAGAAAATATCAACTATTAGCTTTATTCATGTGCATGAGATCAAGTTCTTCAACAATCTCACCTTAGCTAACTGTAGCAAATAAGCCACTGAAAATATGAAAATTGCAGTTGTGGATATATGAGTGAGAGACATAGACCAATAAACAAATAAAAAGATCAAGAATCAGTAAACCATGACCCTCAGCCCAAATCTGTTCTACATCTTGTTTTTGTATATGAAGTTCACTGGAACATAGCCACATTCATGTTTACATAGTGTCTATGGCTACTTTGGGGCCACAATGGTAGAGCTGAGTATTCATAACCAAGATCATATTGCCCACAAAGTCTAAACATTTACCATTCAGCCCTTTACAGAAAGTCTGCTGACTCCAGAACTAGATTGCTAGACCATATGTCCTTGAGGGCAGGGATCAAGTATATGTTGTTCACAGCTATAACCTCAATGCATACCACAGTACTTGGCACATGTATATAACTCAAATATATGCTGAAAAGTGTCCACGCATGACAACGCTTTTTAAAAAACACACCTGAGCACCATGATTCTTGGTCATCAGACTACTTAAGAATACCCTATACGAAAGTGATGTGCAAAACAATTCAGAAATAGATAACCTGTCAGTAATTCATGCATTGGGAATATGATCTCTCTTAGGTCAAAGTTTTTACATTTACTTACAACTGTAGCATATGTATCTTAAAAAAAATGTGCCACTTTCAGCAATTGCTTTAGTGTCCACTATATGCCAAGATATGCTAGTCCCAGAGTTGGGCATGAAGAAAAGGATTCAAAAGATAAATGAGTCACAGTTCCTATTATCAGTAAGTTTAAGAACCTGGGGTGGGAGGTGGAAGGTAAACAAAGAATTATAATGGGGTACAATGGATAAGACAAGAGTACAGGCAGAATGCTGTGTGGATCCAGAGAGTAATGGCTCTGCAAGTCTTAGGAATAGCCAGAGTCTAAAACCAACATGCTGTGAGTATAGGCCCCAAGAACATAATTCAGAGAAGGCCTTACATTTTAAGAAAAATCCATAATCAAGTTGAATTCAAGAAGTCTGTTAATCCAAACTCATTCATTCAAACATTAACTCAATGTCCAATACAGGGCAGGCCTTGTGCTAAGAGCTGGAAATATAATTGGGACAAAAACCACACATCCACACATGATCTCTAATCGCAAGGAGTAGAAACACGTCTTTTTAGGGGTCCCGTAGGGTCAAAATCTTTTCATGAGAATACTTAGTTGTTATTTGCCTTTTTAGTTTCATCTCTTCAGGAGTGTACAATAATTTTCCAGAGGCTAGATAATGTGTGATATCACAAGAGATCCTATGCAGATACGAGAATCTAGCTGTCTTCAATAGCTAGCCATTGAAGAGGCATGCAAAAAATGTGAAACAATGCCTCTTCTAACCACATTTTCCAAAATAAAATTATTTTTTGAAAAAAATTTTATATTAACAAAGTAATGCGATTTATTGTTGTTTAAAATGAATGAGTATTTTTAAATTACTGTTTTAATTTCTAATACGGTAAATATTAATCAATATAATCCATATAAATAAAAGTTCTTTGGTTCTTCAGTAATTTGAAGAGTATAAAGGAATCCTGAAAACAAAAAGTCTGAGAACCACAAGGTGAATAGGATTAACCCAGAGAAGATCAGAGAGGATGTTCCAAACAGAGGGAATGGTGGGGTGAAGGAAAGGTTCTTGATAGTCACCTCATCTATGGAGTGTGTAAGCCAGAGATAAAAGGCAAGGGTTTTCAAATGTTTCCATACCACTTGAGGTGTGCAAAAGGCCCTGAAGATAAGTGATCCTATTCTCTTAAAAGAGGGCTCACTAAATGTAATTAAGAACGGGCTCCAATTCCTGAAGCTGCTGCAAGTGCTATCACAGGGCATCTGTGCCAAACACAGCACCTACCTCTTCTGATTAATATTAATCAGAACCAGCCCTCAGCCCAGCTTTGTGGGATGTAGGGAACATCTTAAAACCACTGATCCGTGCTTTCTCTCTCTTCCCTTGGACCTCTTCCTTGTTACAAGCTTCTGGGCCATTACATTTTCCTAAATATTATAAGACAGTGAACAAGGACAAAAGAGGTGAAAGAAACTGGCAGGAAACTGAGGGATGATGTGACTAGGACATAGTTAAAAGATCCATATGAACAAAACTATGTGTTTTTTTAGTATGCATAGTGTTTCCCTGGCTGGTACAAAGATTTGGCTACATAATTAGGATTGTTTAATATTTAAGAAGACCCAAGTTCAAATTAAACTGCAGTTCCAAATGAAAATACACAACACAAGAAAATTATGGCTTTTTTTAAAATGGTAGGACTGAATCTCTCTTCATAATACGTTATTCAAATTTCACCTGCCCTAGAAAAAATAAAGAAGTCATTCAATTTTGCTTGTTCTCCTTTGGTAAGTAATGGATCATTCATCAAATTTTTCAGCATACTTGACAGAAAAGCCTTGTTTAAGCTCAATGAAAACTCATTCTTGATCTAAAAGAAGAAAAATGAAGAGCTAAGATTGACAGCTTTCTTTTCCAAGAGATTCCTTTTACCCTAGTGATATATTTCTGATTTTCTTTAAATTACTTAGTTTTCCCATCATGCCCCTCCTTAGCCCTTCCTTTATCTACCGAATGTCTCTCCTCCACTCCCGTACTGGGGTAAGGCTGCAAAGTGGCCCCCGACTTGAGAATGCCATCTGAGAAGATGTAGTAAAAATTGAAGATACACAAGCCGTTTCTCTCCTGGGCATATACATATACCATAGAGAAACTAACACATGTGCGCACACACAAAGAGGAAAGGGAAAAAATGCTTATTGCAGCACTGGGTATAATTGCAAAATAACTGAAAACAACCTAAATCTTTATCAGCTAGAAAATAGATAAACGGGAGCCACAACCTGCATGGCTAGGGTTCAGGATCTGAAGAAGGGCATGATGCACAAATGAAAATACTATACAAGAAATATGAATTTAGAAAGCATGGGGGGGCCAGGTGGAAACCTCTCTCTTGGAGAGGCACACCCGACTTCCGGGCGGTCTGCTTTTTATTTACTTGAATACACATTTGCCCTTTAGCAATGCATACAGGCATATCAAAGGTAAAGTTTGGTAAATAATAAAAGGATTATCAGGTTAGGGAATTGCCTTCAGCCACTGAGCCCACAACAGGGCGATAGTATGCTGATTTTCAGCCCTGCTAAATATCAAAGTCCATTGGCCTTCCAAAGGGTCTTTTTGTTTTAATATGCTAACTACTGTTGGTTTTAGCCTCTGGCAAATGAGTATACTCATACTCTAAAAGATTATAAAGCAGTTGAATATTAATGTACTAAAATTATATTTATCAATATGAACATAAACTCTAACATATGAATCAAGTTCTAATGCAAAATGAAATGGCCTGGCTGATTTGGCTCAGGGGTTGAGCACTGACCCATAAACCAGATCATGGTTCGATTCCTGGTCAGGGCACATGCCCGGGTTGTGGGCTCAGTCCCCAGTGTGGGGCATGCAGGAGGCAGCCAACCGATGATTCTCTCACATCACTGATGTTTCTATCTCTCTCTCCCTCTCTGATATATATATATATATATATATATATATATATATATATAATTTTTGAAGACACAAAAAACAAAATTAGATGTACTCAGGGCCTGTTATATGTAATTCTTTTTTTAAGATCTGAAACAAACATAATAACAAAAATTAGCTTCATGGTGGGTGCATGGTAATTACATTAATCTTTCTTCCTGATTATTTTAATTGTTTCACTATTAAAAAACAAGCAAGCCAACTTTGATCCCTTATCCTACCTATAACTGCTTCTTTCTCTCTTGGTCATCCTCCTCCAGTGTCCTGACTCCAGTATTCCCCAACTCTCATGCAATTAGAAATATTCCTGGGGGAAACTGTTGGTTAGATCGAGGACCTCTTAGTAACTGAAGAGTTGAAGTACCAAAATTATAAAATGCATGCAGTTCTATACCATTTGGTGCTTCACAAGTTCCTACCTCCTATATCCAGTTTTACTGGTACCAACTAAAATTCATGAAATGAATTGTAAATGCTGAGAGCCCAGCTCCTTGACTTCTGTGGGAGAGAATACAGGAGATGAATACAGAATCCAGGCAGCATGTGAGGCCAGGGTCCTACCTCTAGCTGTGCTCAAGTAACTCATCCTCTCTGAGCCTCAGTTTTCTCATCTGCTATATGGGAATAATAATACCAAGCAAAGGCATTGCAGTAATTAGAGATAGAGATAAATAGAAAGCACTTTCTACCACTTGTTATATTCTCCAACAAAATTTTTAAAAATTGATTTTATAGAGAGAGAAACATGTATGTGAGAGAGAAACATTCACTGATTGCTTTCTATATGCACCCTGACTGGGGACTGAACCTGAAACCTGGGCATGTGCCTGGCTGGGAATCAAATCAGTGCCTTTTCAGTGCATGTGATGACACTCAACCAACTGAGCCACACCAGCCAGGGCCAGACAAATATTTAAACTGGGCAAGAATCACTTTTGATCCAAATTCAGTGATAAACAATAGCAGAAAAGTTTCTGGAGGATAAATCATAAACACAAACAACTCATCTATCTAATAAAAGCCTAAGTGACCGTTACACGGAACGATCAGAATGACCAGTCACTATGATGCACACTGACCACCAGGGAGCAGATGCTCAAAGCAGGAGCTGCCCCCTGGTGGTCAGTGCGCTCCCACAGGGGAAGCACCACTCAGCCAGAAGCCGGGCTCATGGCTGGCAAATGCAGCTGTGGTGGCAGGAACCTCTCCCGCCTCCGCGGCAGGGCTAAGGAGCAGCGAGCAGAGTGGTAAGGAGTGAACACGCAGGCAATAAGGAGCGTGGGATCCTGGATTATGAGAGGGATGTCCAACTGCCAGCTCAGGCCTGACCCCCCCCCCCCCCCCCACGGTCCGGGGACTGCGAGAGGGCGCAGGCCGGGCTGAGGGGGGAACCCCCCCCTCCTCAGCGCACGAATTTCATGCACCGGGCCTCTAGTTTATTCAATATTTACTGAGTGAGGATCTACTGAATGCAGGTACTTCTAATAATGGTGTTATAAACCATGACCTTCTCCTCAGAGAACTCCCAGAAATAAAAGGTGCAAGATTCCCAACAATTCCAAACATTTAGGAAAAGCTTTAGAAGTTAGAGATTACTTTGGAATTCCTGATCATCCTATTTGCCCCTTACCTCTATACATAAAACACTCCTCTGCTCTGAGTAAACACCAAACTAGGCAATGAAGTTAGAACTTAGTGTAACACCTGGGATATCATATTACCTGGGGGAGGCATGTTAGCAGACTGTTCTATTTTACTGAAAAAGTATTATTGTGTAACATAAAAGTACAGTAACTAAATTGTGAAAATTTTATCTATCCTTTCAACATACTTACTGATCATCTATTATGTAAAATAAATAAAATGTCTTCAAGGTGCTTATTTTAAAAAGCCAGTAATTACATCAGTCTGAGACGTGCTATGATACCATATAAGAAAGCTCTAAAAATAGGCTTTTTAGAACTAGTGCTTATTGCCCAACCCTGCCCACTGAAAATGTTCAGGCTTTAAAAGTAATTTCACAAGTAAATGAGATTAAGTGTTTTAACTTCAGCTATAATCAATTTATAGATAATTTTAAAATATCATAGTACAAAATAATGCAGCAATAAACCCAGGATTCTACAAATGTGTGATTATTTTTAGTCCACCAGATATTAAGGCAGTGGTTCTCAACCTTCCTAATGCTGCGACCTTTAATACATTTCCTCATTTTGTGGTGACCCCAACCATAAAATTATTTTCATTGCTACTTCATAACTGTAATTTTGCTACTGTTATGAATCGTAATGCAAATATCTGATATGCAGGATATATTTTCATTGTTCGCGACCCACAGGTTGAGAACCACTGTAAAGGGTTGTTATGATTTAATAGTATATATAGCAAAAGGCTATAGAAATAAATGAGAGTATCTGTCTTCCAGGGGACTATGATTAAATTCTGCTAAATGTTAAAAGAGATACTATGCAAGCAGCAATTTATCCTACTCTATAAAATTCAATGGCAGCTTTCTGAAAGCTCCATTAAGGGCCACAAAATTTCAGAAGATCTAATTAAAGAAGTTGCCTCATAAATGCTTGAAGTACAAATATGGATTTGCTTTGCGGTTATGCAGTTGTTTTAATAGAAAGGTCATGGAATCAATAAAAATAAAACTGTTGTTATAATATTTACTCGTCTCCTTTAAAGAAAATGTGTATATAAAAAGGTAATGGGCCCTATTCATTACACCATCATTTATAATAGCTAAGATTTGGAAGCAGCCCAGTGTTGTTATGCTAAGTGAAATAAGCCAGTCAGAGAAAGACAAGTACCATACAATTTCATATATGTGGAATCTAATGAACAAAATAAACAAACAAAATAGAAACAGATTCATACAGAGAACAGATTGATGGCTGTTAGAGGGGAGGAGGGGAGGGGCTTGGTGAAAAGGGTGAAGGGATTAAGCAAAGAAAAACAAACATACAACAGACATACAACAGTATGGTGATCACCAGATGAAGGAAAGTGTGGGGAAGTAGGGAAAGGTAAAGGGGGTAAATGATGATAGAAAGGGTAAATGGTGATGGAAGGAGACTTGACTTGGGGTGATAAACACACAATACAATATACAGATGATGTATTATAGAATTGTACACCTGAACTCTACATAATTTTATTAACCAACTAGAAGCCCGTTGCACGAAGATTCACACAATAGGCCTTCCTTCCCCTGGCTGCTGGCATCGGTTTTCCTCCGGGACCCAGGCCTTTGGTCCAGTCACAGTGGCCACAGCAAGGCTTGGCTTCTCCGCTGCGGCCACAGTGAGGCTTGGCTTCTCTAGTCTTCAGTCTTCACTCTATGCCTGCATATGCAAAATAACTGCCATCTTTGTTGGGTTAATTTACATAGTTGCTCTGATTGGCTGGTGGGCGTAGTGGAGGGACACCAATTTGCATGTTTCTCTTTTATTAGTGTAGATGCCACCCTAATAAATTCAATAATTAAGAAAAAGGAATGGATAATACTATTGATGTAATATACATCAATAGTTGTATATATTGCTAAATGATCACAATAAGCCTATTTAATATCTGTCATCATAGTTTTAATTTTTTTTTCTTGAGATGAGAACTTTTAACATCTACTCTCTTAACAACTTTCCCATATACAACCCAGTATTAGTAACTGTAGTCACCATTACATTACATCCCCAGGACTTATTTATTTTATAACTACAAGTTTATAACTGCTTGAACATTTCTAATTATGGGAATTTACTACTTCTTGGAATGAGTGGTCCATGACATTTGTCAGACAGCTGGAGCAGTTATATTAGAACTGCTCCTTAAAAAAACTTCCCGAAACCATACTAAAATCTATCAAGAGAAGTGCTACACAGTGCCACACTTTGCTGTCCCTACCTTCATGGAGTAATCAGGGGCATAACCATTCTCTCTCTCTCTCTCTCTCTCTCTCTTTTTTTATTTTTTAATATATTTTATTGATGTTTTTACAGAGAAGAAGGGAGAGAGAAAGAGAGTTAGAAACATCGATGAGAGAGAAACATCGATCAGCTGCCTCCTGCACACCTCCTACTGGGGATGTGCCTGCAACCAAGGTACATGCCCTTGACCGGAATCGAACCTGGGACTCTTCAGTCTGCAGGCTGACGCTCTATCCACTGACCCAAACCGGTTAGGGCACCATTGTCTTTTGAAAGCTGAAGCCTTTAGGAAAAACCATTAGATTTCATTATTTGCATTCAAAATAAATTAATAAATGTGTTGCTGTTAAGGCAACAGTGTCTTCTAAATCCCATTAAGGATATTAAACTGGCCGAAACCAGTTTGGCTCAGTGGATAGAGCGTCGGCCTGCGGACTGAAAGGTCCCAGGTTCAATTCCGGTCAAGGGCATGTACCTGGGTTGCGGGCACATCCCCAGTAGGAGATGTGCAGGAGGCAGCTGATCGATGTTTCTCTCTCATCGATGTTTCTAACTATCTCTCTCCCTTCCTCTCTGTGAAAAATCAATAAAATATATTTTTTTAAAAAAAGGATATTAAACTGTAATTAAAGAACAATAAACAATGATCTAATTAATTGTAATGAATCACATTGCACAAGGGAAGATTATAATTATAAAGGAGTAGTGTTGGGATATTTTTAAAAAAGAAGCAGACCTCTGGCTGATTTTCTCAGTGGTTAGAGCATCAGTCCACGGACAAAAGTGTTGCAGGATCAATTCCAGTCAAGGGCACTTAACTTGGTTGCAGTTTCTCCAGCTCCAGTAGGAGCCTGTGCAGGAGGCAACCAATCGATGTGTCTCTCATGTCTGTCTGTCTGTCTCTCCTCCATCCCATTCTCTCTAGAAATCAATATAAAAAAATCTCCTTGGGTAAGGATTTAAAAAAAAAAAAGAAGAAGAAGAAGAAGCAGCTAAGAAGAGACAAAATATTAGTATCTCATGTTCCAGAGAGGAAAACCTGATTGGCCCAGAGTCCTAGACCCTAACTGAGGAGGAGAAAGGGAAGGAATTGACATTTATCTCCTGGAATCCAACTACCATCCCTACAAGGTGACCCTTTTGAACAGATGAAGAAGCTGAAGTTCAGAAAGGTTTTACTGCTGGTACAAAGTAAAGCCAGGACTCAAACTCCAATGCCTGAGTCCATCCAGCTTGTCGGTGCATGGAAGCACACTTACTAAGATCACTCAGCCCCCTCGATCCTGATAACATATTCTCTATAGACATTTCTAATATAGTTTTGGTTTCTCAGAGAGATTTGTATTAAGAAAACGAGAGATTTGGGTTCACCTGGCAGTTTTATAACATGTTTAATAGTAATAACAATATGAATAGTTGTAGTAATAGTAGGAGAAGCTGCCAACATTGCCCTTACTATTCCGACACCTCTCTATCTATACACAATCCTTAGTGATCTCATCTGATCCCATGTTTTTAAATATCATCTATTATTGCTAATGACCTTCAAATTCACAGCTTTAGCTTGGACCTCCTTCCCTGAATTTGAATACCTACCCCAAATCTCCACTTTGATGTCTGAAACCAAACTCCTGCTTCTACTTCTTTTTTTTTTAAATTCTCACCTGAGAATATTTTTCCATTGATTTTTAGAGAGTGGAAGGGAGGGGAAGAGACAGAGAGAGAAACAGCGATGTGAGAGGGACACATTGATTGGTGTCCCAACTGGCAGGAGATAGAGCCTGCAACCAAGTTATGTGCCCTTGACGAGACTCGAACCTGAGACCCTTCAGTTTGTGGGCCGACGCTCTCTCCACCAAGCCAAGCCAGCTAGGGCTGCATCTACTTCTTATTTCTGAGTAAGCAGTAGTTTCATCTTTCCAGATGCTCAGGCCAAATACCTGAGAATCAGTCATCTTTGACTCCTCTTTCTCTCACACTCCCAGGTCCAATCAATCCATCTGCAAATTCAGTCCTACCTTCAAAATATAACTAGAATCTATATTTTAATCTTGGTAGCTCCTGCTACCAAGCACTCCAAATTCACTCAATTAGTTGATTAATAAATGGCTTGAATGATCAAATTTCAATTCTCATAACTGTATGAAACAAGTGCTATTATTTTCTCCATTTTACAGAGGTATAGGTTAAGAATAAATTAGTGAAGTATGATTACAGTTTATCAGTCAGGTCTTTTTTACTTTGAACAGTTAGATACCTACACCTGATTTTCCTTTGAAGAGATCTATTTAGCTTACTAAGAAAGCCCAGCCCAGCTGAGCCCAGCTGGCATGGCTCAGTAGTTGGGCATCTACCTATGAATCAGGAAGTCACGGTTCAATTCCTGGTCAGGGTACATGCCTGGGTTGTGGGCTCGATCCCGTGTGGGGCATATAGGAGGCGACAGATCAATGATTCTCTCCCATCCTTGATGTTTCTCTATATCCTTCTCCCTTCCTCTCTCTGAAATTTGAGCGGGGGTGGGGGGGAGGTGTACACCTCAGCCCAGCCTGCACCCTCTCCAATCTGGGACCCCTCGGGGGCTATCTGCCTGCCTGTGGGATCGGTCCTAAACCAGCAGTCGGACATCCCTCTCACAATCCAGGACCACTGACTCCTAACCACTCACCTGCCTGCCTGCCTAATGCCCCCAACTGCCCTCCCCTGCCGGCCTGGTTGCCCCCAGCTGCCCTCCCCTGCTGGCCTGATCTTGCCACCAACTGCCTTCCCCTGCTGGCCTGATCTTGCCACCAACCGCCTCTGCCTCGCCCTGCACCCGGGACCTAGGATTGCCTCCTCCAGCTGGTCGCAGGCACCCAGGACCTGGGCCAGCTTTGCCTGGGCCGGCCACAGCCGCAGGGGACCGTGCGCGGGCAGCTTCGCCCAGGCCACAGCCACAGGCGCCCAGGACCACGGGGAGGGCAGCTTGTCCCTCTCCTGGGCTGCAGGCACAGGCGCAACCGCAGCCACTGGCACCTGGGACCGCAGGGCAGGCGGCTTGTCCCTCTCCTGGGCTACAGGCGCTGCCACTGGCGCCCAGGACCGTGGGGCGGGTGGCTTCTCTCTCTCCCAGGCCACAGCCTGGTTAGTCCCCATTCCTCTCTTGTGAACTCATTTGTGCCTGGCTGGTCCCCATACCTCTCTCCCCAGTGTTGAGTGTCTCAGCAGTTCCAGCGAGGGCAGGAAGGTGTGACAACCATTTGCATATTAGCTCTTTATTATATAGGATAGCCAAGATTTGAAAGCATCCCAAATGTCCATTAGTAGAAGAGTGGATAAAAAAGCTGTGGTACATTTAAGCAATGGAATACTACTCAGCAGTAAAAAAGGAAATCTTACCTTTTGCAACAGCATGGATGTCCCTGCATAGTAATATGCTAAGTGAAATAAGCTAGTCAGAGAAAGGTAAGTACCATATTATTTCACATATGCAGAATCTAATGAATAAAATAAACTAACAAATAAAATGGAAAGACTAATTGATACAGAACAGATTAACAGTTGTCAGAGGGAGGGGGCTGGTGAAGAGATTAATCAAAGAACAGACAAAACTCACAAACAACAGTATTGTTGATTACCAAAGAGAAAGGGAAGGATAGAATAGGGTAAGGGGCGGGAATGATAAATGGTGATGAAAGGTAACTTGACTTGGTGTGGTGAACACACAACACAATATACAGACGATGTATTACAGAATTGTACACTTGAATCCTATAATTTTATTAACCAAGGTGACCCAATAAATACATTAAAAATAAATAAAAACTTTACCCCTAGCCAGTTTGGCTCAGTGTATAGAGCATTGGCCTGCGGACTCAAGGGTCCCAGGTTCGATTCTGGCCAAGGGCACATACCCAGGTTGCGAGCTCAGTCCCCAGTAGGGGGTGTGCAAGAGGCAGCCAATCAATGATTCCCTCTCATCATTGATGTTTCTCTCTCTCTCTTCCTCTCCCTTCCTCTCTGAAATCAACAAAAATATATTTAAAAAAAAAACCTTTAAAGAAATAATTTTGAAACACCAGATGTATACATTCTTAACACAAGGTGATTTCACCTCTCATCTTTTAAATGTGTCCCTTTCAGAGTCTATTTGTTTTTAAATCTTTTTTTAAAATATATTTTATTGATTTTTTTTATAGAGAGGAAGGGAGAGGGATAGAGTTAGAAACATCGATGGGAGAGAAACATTGATCAGCTGCCTCCTGCACATCTCCTACTGGGGATGTGCCCACAACCAAGGTACATGCCCTTGACCGGAATTGAACCTGGGACCTTTCAGTCCGCAGGCCAACGCTCTATCCACTGAGCCAAACCAGTTAGGCTCAGAGTCTATTTATTGCCACATCTATCTATCTATCTATCTATATAAAAAGGCAGCTACTGTAACGGCCATAACGACCTAACAACTGGTCGCTATGACGCCCACTGTGAACAGGGAACCAGCCAGATCAGGGGGTAGGGCTGGCAGCCAACCTCCTGCAGCCCCTCCCCCTGGTTGGCCATGCCCCCAATGGGCCTCCACCACCCTGATAGGCCCGCAGCCCCTCCCCATGGCCGGCCCTGGCCCAATCGCCCCCCAACTCTAATCGAGGGCGGGGTCCACCAGCCAATCACCCGCAGCCCCTTCTCCCAGCCGGCCCGGCCCTGATTGAGAGCCCTAATTGGGCCCCGATCCAGGCGGGCCTGCTGGACAACCTCCCACCATCTCCTCCTCCTGACAGGCCCAGTCCCGATCCGCCCTGATTGGGACTGGGCTGGCCAGACCCCACCCGTGCATGAATTCGTGCACTGGGCCTCTAGTATATATATAAAAGCCTAAGCGACCGAATGACCGGCAGGTGGCTATAATGCACACTGACCACCAGCGGGCAGATGCTCAGCGCAGGAGCTGCCCCCTGGTGGTCAGTGCACTCCCACAGCGGGAGCACCACTCAGGTGACAGACGGGCACCAGATGCCGCCACTGCCTGCGGACACGCCCCCTGTGCGCCCGAGCGGCAGGCGCAGCAGGGCCGGGATGAGCAGGAGCAGTGCAGAGCCAGCATGGGCTCAGGCTCCTCCCTGACGTCTGCTGCTTCCCGCACTACTTCGTGCTCTGCGGGATCGACAAGGACAGAGCCCAACAAGCTAGAGCAGCCGTGGGCAAACTACGGCCCGCAGGCCAGATCCGGCCCATTTGAAATGAATAAAACTAAAAAAAAAAAAAAAAAAAAAAAGACCGTACCCTTTTATGTAATGATGTTTACTTTGAATTTATATTAGTTCACACAAACACTCCATCCATGCTTTTGTTTGGGCCCTCCGGGCCAGTTTAAGAACCTATTATGGCCCTCGAGTCAAAAAGTTTGCCCACCCCTGAGCTAGAGGGTAAGGCCAGGCTGTGACAGCAAGGTGGTCCACTGATCCCTGCAGGCCAGGCCAAGGGACCACACTGATGCACGAAATCTGTGCACTGGGCCTCTAGTTTTTATATATTGTGCCTTTTATTGGTGATTGTGCAGTTTAAAATTGGCCAAGCACTGTCTAGTGTTCCTAAGTGGAACAAAGCTTTGATGTTGTGCCTTATGTAGAAAATACATGTTGGATAAGCTTTGTTAAAGCATAAGTTACAGTGCCATTGGCTATCAGTTCAATATTAATGAATTAAGAACATATATAAAACAAGGTAAACAGAAACACATAGAACAAGGTTATGTATTGATCAGTTGATGGAAATGTGACCAGAGACTCACAGGAACCTAACCTTGTATTTTTTCTACAGACAACAATTCAGTATTTGCTAACATAGTGTTCTCAGTGACTTCACAGAACATAACTACTTCAACTGTTATTACATGTACCAACTCAACATGTAGCAACAGGAATGCCACCAAATTATAGACGATTTTCTGGAACAACAGATCATTTACCCCCAAAGTCAAACAGTAGTTGTAGATTTCTGACAGGATAACCACAGGGACTGATGAGTGTTATTTCATAGCAAACAGACTAAAAACATTAGAATAATGCAATGCACAAAGTTAGAAAATGAGTATTACCTCACCACAAAGATCAAGAGATGGCTCCAAGGGGTGCATATACCCCAGGGGCATGCAAATGAATCAATGGGGTAAGGAAAGAGAATACAGTGGGGCCTTGACTTACGAGTGTCCCGACTAACGAGTTTTTTGAGATACGAGCCATCTCTTGGCCGATTTTTTGCTTTGACTTGCGAGCTAAAATTCGGGTTACAAGCCAGCTTCAGATACCCCACTGCTAGTTGGCGCAGCGGACGTCACAGTGAACGCCATAACATCAGCCCAGCATCACGTGTCTCTCGTTCACTTTTTGATTTGACATACGAGTAATCTGAGTTACGAGCTCCGTCACGGAACGAATTAAACTCGTAAGTCAAGGCCCCACTGTATAACATTTATCTATACTTATTAATTTCATCTTTAAATTCCAATTTATTTTATAACTTAGTAATAGTAAAATATGTATACACAATTTATAAATTTGACTGGTAGTGCCTGTTCCATTTCTGCTGATGTACAAGATCAAAAGAAGTTGAGAGATCACCCCTATAGAGGATCAGAGTGAGTAACTCAAAACAAATTCCAGGAGCACATGTCCTGCAGTGAAGGGAAAAGCTGGTGGCTTTGAGGACTCAGATGCACTGAGAACATCTATGGTAATCTGGGTTCTACTGCTGCTCTGCCCCAAGTTGTGATGATCCTCACACAGGCCATTCCTACAGGCATCAATTAATTCATGGAAGAAATTAGCTGGTTTTAACACTCACCGGACAATCTGAGCTAGCTGGCCTTCCTGCTCTAGCAATTTGACAATTCTATGATTCAGTGAAAAAGACATAATAGCTAGTAAGTAAAACCATTGTGTGCTGTTGCCTGGGGTCTGAAGGCTGAGGCATGCACTGATACAGCAACGGACTGTCCCCAGAATACCACTTCCCAGACTGGGAGGATTCAATGGAATACTTTTTTTTTTTTTTTAAGATTTTTTAAAAATGTATTTTTGTTGATTTTAGAGAGGAAGGAAGAGGGAGAGAGAGAAATATCAAATGATGAGAGAGAATCATTGATCGCTGCCTCCTGTACATCCCCTACTGGGGATCGAGCCCGCAACCCGGGCATGTGCCCTTGACCGGAATCGAACCTGGGACCCTTCAGTTGAACCTGGGACCCTTCAGTCCATAGGCTGATGCTCTGTCCACTGAGCCAAAATGACTAGGGCTCTATGGAATTCTTTAAGAGTTCTTAGCTAGACTGTTAGTATTATCTTTTTTTTTTAATATATTTTATTGATTTTTTACAGAGAGGAAGGGAGAGAGATAGAGAGTTAGAAACGTCGATGAGAGAGAAACATCGATCAGCTGCCTCCTGCACATCTCCCACTGGGGACGTGCCGGCAACCCAGGTACATGCCCTTGACCGGAATCTAACCTGGGACCCTTCAGTTGAACCTGGGACCCTTCAGTCCATAGGCTGATGCTCTGTCCACTGAGCCAAAATGACTAGGGCTCTATGGAATTCTTTAAGAGTTCTTAGCTAGACTGTTAGTATTATCTTTTTTTTTAATATATTTTATTGATTTTTTACAGAGAGGAAGGGAGAGAGATAGAGAGTTAGAAACGTCGATGAGAGAGAAACATCGATCAGCTGCCTCCTGCACATCTCCCACTGGGGACGTGCCGGCAACCCAGGTACATGCCCTTGACCGGAATCTAACCTGGGACCCTTCAGTTGAACCTGGGACCCTTCAGTCCATAGGCTGATGCTCTGTCCACTGAGCCAAAATGACTAGGGCTCTATGGAATTCTTTAAGAGTTCTTAGCTAGACTGTTAGTATTATCTTTTTTTTTTAATATATTTTATTGATTTTTTACAGAGAGGAAGGGAGAGAGATAGAGAGTTAGAAACGTCGATGAGAGAGAAACATCGATCAGCTGCCTCCTGCACATCTCCCACTGGGGACGTGCCGGCAACCCAGGTACATGCCCTTGACCGGAATCTAACCTGGGACCCTTCAGTCCGCAAGCCGACACTCTATCCACTGAGCCAAACCGGTTTTGGCTGTTAGTGTTATCTTATATAGTTAAACTAATCAAGTGTAATTGCTCAGCAAAGAGAAAGAGACAAAGAGGAAGAGAGAGAGAGAGAGAGAGAGAGAGAGAGAGAGAGAGAGAAACATAACCATAACCAGTGCTGTCAATCTGTCTGCCATTCCACTAAATGAGGGTGTTCTATTCCCTGGGACACTCTCATTTCTCCAATCTCTTACATCACCTGATCATAAACAAACTACTTTCTCTGGTGCTCAAGGGAAGAAGCAGGGATTATTTCAACCCTAAAGGAAAAGTGGCTGCATGTGACTTACTGAAAGACGGAAATCAGCCTCCAAAGAGGACTGGCTTCCTAAGGATATTTCAAGGACAATTTTTGACAATAGTCAACTTTCACAGTATACACCGAGAGTAGAACCTAACCTCCAAGTAAAATAAGACTCATTATAATAATGTTAGTGAAATTTGTTACAATATGCTTTTATGGTACTTCATACTGTTTAAAGTGCTGTCATATAACAGTGTCATTTAACATACACAGCAGCCAAGCAAAGACAGAACAAGAACTGCAGTTCCCATTTCAGAAATCAAGAGCAATAGTGGAAAAAGAGTTTTGAGCCAGACAATACAGGTTCAAATGCCAGGCATTTTGTTCAGTTTTTCAGAGCCTTAGTTTCCCATCAGTAAAATGGGAACAGCTGCAAACACCTCACAGACTTCTGAGGATGAGTCAAGTGTACAAGTCACATGTATACAGTACTGTATCCTTTCATATTCCACAGAAAATAGTGCAAGTTCACACACCTACTATGACTAATCCCCAATTCCAAGCTCCATGTTCAGAGGTTCAAGAAGAATGTAAAAGGTGTTCAAAAGACAGAACTATTTTGCTAAATTTATGAAATGCTCTCTTGAAGACTCACAAAGCATATATGTGTGTAGATGTGTATGATATAAAGGCTCTATAATAGTATTTAAATAAAGCTGGTTCAACATGCACAGAACATTTCCCAAAAATGCATTTAAATAATGGAATCCTTTTTTGGATAGTTAGTATAAACAGACAGACCTAATGTTCTTCTGGACATACTTTTGGTTGAAAATACTTTAGAAACATTGATTTTGATAAATTAATGTATAACAAGTTAATATCGTATCCGATTAATATTTAACATTAATAAAAGCAATTAATAGGTTATAGGACAAAGCACATGAAAATCAGGGATACCTGCAATATCATACTAATCCGCCACACCAGGTGGAATCAAGCAAAAGGCAAGCGCTCACCTGCCCCGCAGGCGGAGCACACTTCGCCTCGCTCAGCAGCGGCGGATCGGACCATTCCCTCCTCCGCCCTTTTCCGCCGCCACCTCCATCCCTTCCCACCCACCTGCATCTAGCCAAGGGCAGGGACGGGGTAGGGTGACATGGTGCTATGAGAACAAGCAACCCTGCAACCCGGGACAGCCTTTCTACTCCCATCCCACAGTGGGTGCAAAGCCACACCGCCTCTCCCACCTCTCCTGTCTCTAGTGCAAGGTCTACAACACTTTAAAATTGTTTTAAAGCACAAACACTTCCCGGGTCCCTTTAGCCCCTCACCTTCACGAAAGCAATCGGGGTGGTGGTACCTTCGATATCTAACAGGATCACAGTGACTTCGGCTGGCACCGAAAGCACGACCATTTCCCTACCGGATGCTATCACGGAAATCGGCCTACTGGACGGGAGGGCGGCGCCGACTGCACCCCCAGCACCGTCCTGGGCTTCCGAAAGCTCCGCGGGAACCTCGGAGCGGTCAGCCACGTGCGGCGTGAAGCACGAGGGGAAGAGGCCACCTCCACGCCACTGAGAGTGGAGAAGGCAACCGAGTAAGGGACCTGAACTAGGGAGCTGCCCGGGGCCGGAGGAGGAGACCACGTGGGTCGGGAAAGAGGCGGGCCGGCGGGGCTCTGAGGGGGCGGGGCAAGCAAAGGCAGCGATGCCGACTGGCCGCCAGAGGGCCACGGACCTATCCGTCAAGTCGGGGCTCGCGGGGGCGGGAACAAAGCGAGCGCGGGAGCCGAGTGCGCGGGCGCGCGCTCCCAGCACAGGTTAGGCGAGCCGGAGAGGCCGGGGCACGTGCCGACGGGAACCCCGCGAGTGGCGCGCCGGGGACGTGAGTGCGCCCTGCCCTCTACGACATCTAGTCCCCCTCCCCGTCCCCGCCCGCCGCCGCCGCGTTTGTATATTTACTGTCATCTAACCGGGCCTGCGCCCTTCCTCCCGTCCTCGGTCAGCTAAAGAGGCCGCGCGGCGTCCCGGTGGGTGTGACTGCGGTGGTTCCGGCCGACCGGCTCGAGAGGCCCGCCGCCCCCTCTCGGCCCGCGCCGGTAGCAGGAGCGGAAGAGGTGCCGCTGCCCGCAGGGGCCGCCGCGCCGCTTCCTGTCCGCGGGTTCCAGCCGGCGCGGGGACCCAGCACGCTTGCGCGCGGCGACGGCAGGCGCGCTCGCCGCCTCATCCGCCGGTGCCGGGCGCAGGACGCCTTTTCTGGAGCGGGCCGGCTGCGGAGCTCATCGGTCGCCGCCGCCCCCGCCGCAGTTCCGCACGGGGAGACCGAGGGTGGAGGAAGGCAGGGTGGTCGGCTGTGGCTAGGAGTGGGCTGGACCGGACGCCAGAGACAAAGGCTCTCCACGCAAGAGGGACTCGGACCTGCGACGGCGCTGCTCGGGATTGGTGAACCCAGGACTTCTCGCCCCTTCGTTTTTCTCTTCCGACGCTTCTCTCATCCCGAGCCCGCGACCCCGCTCCTCACCGGAGGGCCGCGATGGAGGTCCCGCCCCGGCTCTCCCATGTGCCGCCGCCATTGTTCCCCTCCGCGCCCGCTACTTTAGCCTCCCGCAGCCTCTCCCATTGGCGGCCGCGGCCGCCGCGGCAGCTGGCGCCGCTGCTCCCTTCGCTCGCTGCCGGCACCGCCCGGCAGGGGGCGCGCCGGGGCCCGCGCCACGTCACCGCCCAGCAGCCCTCCCGATTGGCGGGCGGGGCGGCTATAAAGGGAGGGCGCAGGCGGCGCCCGGACCTCTTCCGCCGCCATTTTAAATCCGGCTCCATACAACGCTCCGCCGCCGCGGCCGCGACTCGAGCTGCGCGCCAGCACCCGCCGGCTGACAACGCCGCCGCCATGGAGGACGTGAACGAGTACAGCAATACGGAGGAGTTCGCAGAGGGATCCAAGATCAACGCGAGCAAGAATCAGCAGGATGACGGGTACCGCACGCTGCTCCTCTTCTTCCCCCCCACCCCCCCGCGCGCGCCCTTGGTTCCTCGAGAGCCCCGCGCTGCCCACATTCTTGCCCGGAGTCGATTCCCCGCGTGCCCGCGGGGCCCCGCTAGCTTGGAGAGAAGAGGAAAGTAGGAGACGGGAGGGGAGGACTCGAGAGGCCCGCGGCGGTGGGGGAAGGGCGCAGGGGTTGGAGGCGGAGGGCGGCGGCGTCCGGGCCCCGAGTGCGCAGGCGCCGCGTGGGCCGTGGGGGAGGGGCCGCCTCGCTGCGCCACATGCTGCAGCTGCCGCCGCCTCTTCATTGTGTCTGTTGGGGCCCCGCGCGGCGTTCCCGGGGGAGTTTAGAGAACTCTGGGTGTGGGGGCCGGCGAGCGCCGGTGCGCAGAGCCCCGGAAATCATCGTGCGGGGTTCTGCAGGTAGAACGTTGGCCTGGTAGCTGAGGGAGACGGCGGACCTCCGTTGTGAGGGGTTAGGTTAGGAAGTTGGATGTTCTCAAGTGGAACAATGCTTAACGTTTTGTTGGCCTCGTCCTCGTTTAAACTTCGCGTTATGCGGTGCGGGAGAGCAAGCTGTAAGGTGTTGTGAGGAAGCGACCTCCATGGGACTTTGGAATCTTTGCGGTCTATTGATAATGAGTATCTGAAAACATGGATTAAATTACTTGCACTTGGCATTAAACGTCCCGTACTCGCTTCACCCTTAAAAACATAACCCCAGAATTGGAGTGATCGTTTCGGCCGCTGGTAACCTTTAAAAAAAAAACAACGCTTTTATTTTTAGTAAAATGTTTATTGGAGGCTTGAGCTGGGACACAAGCAAGAAAGATCTGACTGAGTACTTGTCTCGATTTGGGGAAGTTGTAGACTGCACCATTAAAACAGATCCAGTCACTGGACGATCAAGAGGATTTGGATTTGTGCTTTTCAAAGATGCTGCTAGTGTTGATAAGGTAGGAATGTGTTTTGCATGATGATACTTTTGTGTGCCTTTTGCAAATGGTTCGGGGATTGGTTGTATATTGCTGTCAGATTAAATAAATATGTCTTCTAGGTTTTGGAACTGAAGGAACACAAACTGGATGGCAAATTGATAGATCCCAAAAGGGCCAAAGCTTTAAAAGGGAAGGAGCCCCCCAAAAAGGTTTTTGTGGGTGGATTGAGCCCAGATACTTCTGAAGAACAAATTAAAGAATATTTTGGAGCCTTTGGAGAGGTTCGTTGTGTGATTGTTTATGTGTGTTTATATAATTATCTCTGACCTTCTTACAGAATAAATTCATATGTCAGGTGAGGGTGGGATTAAATTACTGCTTGGGGTCCTTCCAGTCACCATACTTTAATCACTGTTTTCTGTGCTGTAATGCAAACCAATTTCTAATTTATTTTGAAGGAAACACGGATGCTTTGGTGTGGTCAGTATTTGGACTTGTTAACTAGGGGCACCTGTAGGGTATGAGAGGCTCTTAAATAAAGGAAGCTTTGCTCTCCCTTCTAAATGTTTACTTAACAGATAAATCACATAGTTTGATGTTGATATTAAGTAGTAGTAGTCTTTAGACAGAAGTCATCTGATTAGAATACCATGTTATGTTGAAGTTTGCAACGGAACTGTGGTATTCTAAGACCTTTTGGTAGCTTTTTGCCATTACTGCATGATCTTGAGTGTGCTTCTTGATTTCAGATTGAAAATATTGAACTTCCCATGGATACAAAAACAAATGAAAGAAGAGGTTTTTGTTTTATCACATATACAGATGAGGAGCCAGTAAAGAAATTGTTAGAAAGCAGATATCATCAAATTGGTTCTGGGAAGGTAAAGCCATTTTAATTATATTAAGTGAGGATTTTGAGTTTCTTTTTATTAGTGAAGTGGTTTCTCAATCTTGTTTGCTTTTTAAAATTTGTCTATAGTGTGAAATCAAAGTTGCCCAACCCAAAGAGGTATATAGGCAACAACAGCAACAACAAAAGGGAGGAAGAGGTGCTGCAGCTGGTGGAAGAGGTGGTACTAGGGGTCGAGGCCGAGGTGAGAATTCTTGAGAAATGAGTTGATAATGTTTTAAGCTATAAACTGCTAAATGTGAAAAACTAAAGCATGAGAAAGTAAAGCCAGATATAAATTGTTTCAGGAAATTGCTCAGTTGAGTGGGTGGGTTTTTGGTTGTATTATTTACTGGTTTCACCTTTTCAAAGAATGGCCACTGTGAGACAGTGTCATCACTGATGGAAAAATGATACTATTAAATGTAGTGGAAATTACACTGTTATACCATGGTGTGATATGTCTGCTTGGGCAGGAGTTCTTGCTTTAAATTTTTTTAAATTGAACAAGATAGAAACATTGACCTGTTTGTTCCACACATTCATGTATTTATTCATCCATTGTTTGGTTCTTGTATGTGCCCTGGCGGGTTGAAACTCGCAACCTGCAACCTTGGCGTGTTGGGATGATTGCTCTAACCAACTGAGCTACCTGGCCAGGGCCTAGGAGTTCTTGCTTTAAAGTAGATGGGTCTACCTCTCTTCACCTTTGTCCTGATTTTCCATTCAGTTTAGGAAGCATGATGCTAGCACAAGTGGACTTGCCCCCTTCCCCCTTTTTGTAATTTTCAGTCAGCAGTATAGATATCCATTCTGCTTAAGATTTGCAGAGTAAGAGACAGAATGCATTATTTTATGTTAGGATTGGGGGGTGTGGGGGATGGTCCAAAAGTTGTTTCCTAACAATCATTGTGCATTGTTTCAGGTCAGGGCCAAAACTGGAACCAAGGATTTAATAACTATTATGATCAAGGATATGGAAATTACAATAGTGCCTATGGTGGTGATCAAAACTATAGTGGCTATGGCGGCTATGATTATACTGGGTATAACTATGGGAACTATGGATATGGACAGGGATATGCAGACTACAGTGGTAAGAATATTTAACTTAATTTTATAACCAGTGGTATTAAAATTCAGTGTTATTATCCCATTCTAAAATTGTGGGTTTCCCCTTTATTGAGATGTTTGGAGTTATGTTTTCAAAGCAATTGATAGTCATAGGGTGATTTTACTAACATAAAATTCTGATTATAAATGTTCAAGAATATGTGATATATGACTAGTTTATAATGGCTGTTACAATCTTATTTCATACTTGCCATGTAGTTTTATACATTTAATCTTTAAGTATACTTATATAATCATTACATAAAAACTATCCTGATATAATTTTTTGTCTTACAAAATAGGCCAACAGAGCACTTACGGCAAGGCGTCTCGAGGGGGAGGCAATCACCAAAATAATTATCAGCCATACTAAAGGAGGACATTGGAGAAAACAGGTGTGTATAAGAGTATGAGACACCAGTGGAAATGTCTAATTTAATTTAAAGATCAATAGACAAAATAAAAACAAGTAAAACATTGTATAGCCTTTTTTTACTAAGTTGTTAAATTTTAATTGCTTTATGAGCCTGTTTTGCCTAAAGTGTCTATAGATCTTTAACTTTAAAGTTTCACTTCACTTTCTTTAGTATTACAGAAAAACTTAAAAGTTTTTCTGTTTGCTTTGTGTACCAGGTGATCTAGAGGAATAATTAAACATTTTTAGAACTATTAACAGGTAAAGTACTGAAATGGGTACAAACTTAAGGAAAACACGAATGTTGTCTTCTAACTCTGACATTATACCTTGTTTGTACCCGCCAGCGGGAACTTCATTGCAGGCCGTGTGTCACCCTGACCACGTCTATCTCTGGGGGTCGCACGTTGCGGGCAGAGCGCAAGGCATACACCAGAAAACGCTGTCCTGTGGTATGGTCTCTTCCAACTTCATGTACCAGCGTAAAGATTAAAGTGGAAAACTTCAGACTTTGGCTTCTTTTTTAATCTTTTTGGAGATTAAGTGTCTAAACTTAACTTAAATGGTTTTTTACAGGAGTTAAAGTACATAAATGCCTTTTTACAGCTTACTCATTTTGGTCTTCTGTTTAGTGTTGTATTTCAATTGTGGAGCCTCATTTTAAGTGTTCATTCTTTAAGATTTAATGCTTGCTTTTTCTTTTTATAGCTAATAGTGAAATCTACAAACCAAAACAAGAACTTTAAAATCTGGGATATAAATTAAAGATCATATGCACACAACAATTTTTCTTGAAATACAATAATCTTATTTAAAAATTTGTCATAAAGTCATTTTACTTGGTTTACTAGAGATACTTCTAGTAGACTAATCTAGCACAGTTCATCCTGTGGATATGGGAAAGTTCTATTCCCAGATTCTTTTCTAAATAGATTTAAATTTGGTGTCATTTGGGAAACCGGGTAAATTTACTAACTACCCAAACCACATTTGCCAATGAATATGCATGTGATCTTTAATTATTGAAGAAAAGAATAAAGTGAGGACTTAAAACAATTCATGAAAGTGGACCTTTGAAAGCTTGTCAGCGTTGCACAAATCTAATTGCTATTTTGTTTTTGTTTTTAGGAGGAGATTGCTAAAGTAACCCATCTGTCAGGACGCCATTGAAGATTGATCTTCTCTTGCTCTAAGATGATTATTTTGTAAAAGACTTTCTAGTGTATAAGACACAACTGTGTCCAACTGTATATAGCCGCCAATTAGTTTTCTTTGTTTTTACTTTGCCTTTTGCTATCTGTGTTATGATTCAATGTGGATTTGTGTTTATACAAATTTTATTTGTATGATTTCATGTTAAACCTCAAATAAATGCTTCCTTATGTGATTGTTTTTCTGCGTCAGGTACTAAATAGCTCTGTAAAAAAGGGTGATTTTAAATAAGCAATAATTAAGGCACAGTTTATTTTGTAAGGAATATTGGTCTGTAAGGAGAAACTGGCCCTTTTGAACAGCCAGCTACAGTGTCACCCTGTTCCCATTTTTGTTAGCTGTATTCTATGCTCCCACTCTTCATTTCCCTGTTAACTGAGGCTTTCACTGCATTTCAAAATGTTTCCTCTGTGTGTATCTGGAGACCTTGTCATGGAAGTATCCATGTCATAGTCATAGTGTTGTAATTAGTGGAAGCTTTCTAGTAGACCATCAATCTTCCAATGATTATACTCTGAGGAAAAGTACCCCTTTAATGGCACAAAGAATGTTGGTTGCTCCTTTTATGAATGGGAAAGATTTTGCTTTGTTCCTGTCTCTGGAAAGCCATTTGTCGTGATTTGTTAAATATTTTAACTTAAGTGGTTTGTTAGAAAGACCTTTGAGTAATCATAATACCATGACTTTAATTGTTCTCGATAAAAAGTCCAGATGTACCCAGGAATAAAGCACTGTTGAACTAGTGGGAGCTATAGTTTGAGGCTATCAAAAATAAATTATTACAAAGATTTTGGCAGATAAGTTTGAGGTTATTAGAACTAGAGCAAAAGTTAAGGTATTTAAAGGTAGTGACTGAAATTAGTTTTAGTTGGTATGTCACAGTAAGCAGCAAACAGCTGTTTTGGGGCATTCTTAGGAAGCTATATTGGGTGTTAACTGTTAATGTGTGAACTCTTAGTAAAAGCCATGTTAGTAGCTCATTTTTAATGCAATTAGTGCATGGGCCAAGTAGCTACACATATCCATATTCAGACAGGAAGAAATAGGGAAACTGCTTGAGTGTTACTTTAATGCAAATCTTAAGTGTGACCAAGTCATGTCATTAGAACAATCTTGGTGCATTATTAAAAAGCTTTAGCTCTAGATTTTGGGAGGATTTCCTGGGTAAATCCAAGCTTTGAATTTTATATTAAGTATAGTTATTGGACTTAAGGTTTTTTAAATTTTGTTTTTATGATTCCATGTTAGCCATTGGGGATTGGGATATGTTCGTATGTGGAATAGTTGACCTCACCTTAAAGTATAAACTTACATTGATGAACCTGCCGTTTTTTATTTGGTGCCTGCAACTTTGTTCGTATGATGTTTGTATTTGCTGGGCTATCAAGTTGCAGAACTCTTGGCCTTGTTTTGCTCCTGTTTTCCTATTTTGACCTTACACCTAGGCTAAGTACCAGTGTTGGCTATTGCAAGGGATTCTGTTTAAACATACACCCCTAGGGAACAGAAGGGATATTTTCATTTTAAGTTATGTTGTCAGTCAATAGGTGTGGTGTCTTTAGGGCAGTGAATCCTGTAAGTTCAAGTTTATGATTAGGTGACAAGTTGACATTGAGATTGTCCTTTCCCTGATCAAAAATGAATAAAGGTTTTTTAAACAAAATCCAAACTCTCCAATCAAGTCTTAATATATATGACTTAAGAAATACACTACATCTAGAAATGACTAAAATCTTTTACAAAGAATGGGGGGGGGATGCGTATATGTCCTTGTGTTTTGCACTTTTCCAAGGTGCTTTGGACTTTGCTTAATTCTGATTTTAGGTTCTTTAAGTGCCAGCACATAAATTTGAAATAAATATGCTAAGGTTAAGTGCTTCCAGACACGTCTGTTAGGATGAACAGTAAATAAAGTTAGTATTAAGGTTTCATTCTGAAGTACTTAGAACTAAGCAAAGTGATTTGACAAGTTAATTGAAGGGGTTAATTCTGAAGTACCTATGATAAACAACTAGCTTGTATATCTTTTTGAAATATGCTTCCTGATTTTTAACCAAATTCCGTGTAGTGTTATTCATCCTAACAAATCTTACTAGCAATTTTGTTGATTAACATTACTGTTCCATAGTCTCCTAGCTATGTTTATAAAGTTAGGAATATTAAGAATTAAGATGTCGTTGGGATGCTAAACATGGGTAAGCAAAACCTGTTTCTTTTTCGTTCCTCTCCTGAGGGTATTTTCCCATTGATTTTTATTTTAGAGTGGAAGGGAGGGGAGGAATGGAAACATCGATATGAGAGGCAAGTTGATTGGTTGCCTCCCACATGTGATGGGTATTAAGCCTGCAAAAAGACAAGCCCTTGACTAGAATCAAACCCAGGACCCTTCCGTCTGAGTGCCAATACACTATCCACTGAGCCAAAACACCATTGATTTTTAGAGTGGGAGGGAGAGACATACATCTCAACTGGCTGCCTTCCTGCATGTGCCCCAACCAGGGCTGGGATCAAACCTCCAACCCAGGTATGTGCCCCTGACCAGGAATTGAACTGACCCTTGGGGGTGTGGGCCAACATTCTAACTACTGTGCAGCACCAGCCAGGGTGGTAAGCAGAGCTTTATTTCATTCTCTTCATGTATCTTTTTCATAATGGTGACGGAGGAAACCCTTCACTAATCTTTATTAATTGTAATACAGGGACATCTGAAAAATTCATCACTACCAAGATTTGATAGAATGTTGACCACAAGATGCTAACTTTCACTAGTTGAAAAGGTAATTCAGAACACTGCAGGTATATAAATTTTTAGTTGCAGGAGATGAGTGTGTGTTCATATTTCAACTGATTCTAGCACTAAGCAAAATCAGGGGATGTTAAAGCACTAGAGGCCTGGTCCATGAAATTTGTGCATGAGTAGGATCCCTAGGCCTGGCCGGTGATCAGAGCTGATCTGTGGGACAACGGGCAGGGTGATCAGGAAGCCCCTTCTGGCACCAGCCTTGGCTGGCCTGGGAGCAGCTCCTGCATTTGTGTGCCCCTTTGGTGGTCTGTGTGTCGTAGCGACTGGTGGTTCTACTGGTTGTTCAGTCAATTTGCACATTAGGCTTTTATTATAGAAGATTCCTCCTCAGATTTTTCCAAGCTAATATAATTGCCATTTACTGTGGTCTCAACTTTTTGAGCAAAAGCGTGCAACTTTATCTTTAATATTATCATTCAAAAGTGTATTAGTCATAAAAATATGGGCTGTTCTTTTGGGATTGATTGGGATTTTATATATTTTTGTCTTGAAATAGTTAAGTTGGATGTGGAATTTCAGCAAGTTTTGATTGAATAACAATAATTCATATTTCTCAACCACTTTTTATAAATGAAAATACAGTGATGTTCTGGGGATTACAGGATAAAGCTGAACATTCTGAAGACTTAATTTGTATTACTTTAAATAGCAGTTTAATCTCTGGTTTTACTCTATTAGTATGATAAAACCTCGAGCTGTCCTGCTCTGTCCCACCTGGGATATGAATCATCCCGTTGTCCAGGGTGTCCAGGCAGTATACACTTCCTGTCTATTATATTTAATAGCTATCTCAGTTATTGGATCAACTGTCATGGTATTTCAGTGCTTGTGTTCAAATAACTTACTTTACTTAACGATGACCCCAAAGCTCAAGAGCTGTGATTCTGAGAATTCCTTTAAGTGAAAAGGTGAAAGTTCTACTTAATAAGGAAAGAAAAAAGTTGTATGCAGAGCTTGTGTGAAACAATGGAGGAAAAAAAAATTCCAGCCCTAGCTGGTTTGGCTCAATGGATAGAGCATTGGCCTGTGGACTAGAGGGTCCTGGGTTTAATTCTAGTCAAGGGCAGCCTGGGTTCAATTCTAGTTGTGGGCTCGATTCCCAGTAGGGGGTGTACAGGAAACAGCCAATCAATGATTCTCATCGTTGATGTTTCTATCTCTCCCTCTCCCTCTCTGAAGTCAATAAAAATATATTTTAAAAAATTTCCAGTTTGCTGAGACATTCACATAACTTTTGTTACAGTAGATAGTTATAATTCTGCTATTGTATCATTAGTTATTGTTAATCTCTTATCAGGCCTACTTTATACATTAAACTTCATAAATACGTATGTGTAGAAAAACATACTTAAATTATCAGGTTAGGTACTATCTACAGTTTCAGACTCAACTGGGGGGGTCTTGAAATGTACACCCCTCAGACAGGGGAACGTCTAGAACTTAGAACTATACTTACCACATTGTTGGAGATTTTTTAAAAAAGCTTTTTTGAGTATGCATTGTTTTCATAATCTGGAAAAAGTGATATTTTTAAGTACTTGTAATATGGATATAATTTTTAAAATTTTGCATTTGGAATAAAACAAATTATACCTTTCGTCTCATTTAAAACATTTTTTTTCATATATTTTTTAAAAGTTATAATCCATGTAAACAGGGCTTAGAGCCTATCAAAACTAATTCTACTCTGGCCTACGTCTTCTCTTATTTTTATATAGTCATTTTTTTTTTTTTTTAATCCCAAGAACGGAGGGTTGTCTTGGTGTTGATGGCAGGTACAGAGTTGCAATAATTCACACTTAACCACACTATTGACATGGCTGGTCAGTGGATAGAACATCGGCCTGCAAACTGAAGGGTCAAGGGCATGTGCCTGGGTTGCAGGGTCAGTCCTCAGTGAGGGGTGTGCAGGAGGCAGCCAATAAATGATTCTAATCATTGATGTTTATCTCTCCCTCTCTGAAATCAATAAATAAAAAAAAAAAAAAAAGAACCACAGTATTACCAGACTTTTCTTTTTTATCTGAATTGCTCTTTTTAAATTCTGGGTGTAAAATTTGCTCCTTGTTGAAGTGAAATTCTTCACTAAGGATACCAAGGAGGCCCTGGCTAGGTGGCTCAGTTGGTTGGAGTGTTGTCCCATATATCAAAAGGTTCCAGGTTTAATTCCCAGTCAGGTCACATAACTAGGTTCTAGGTTCAATCTCGTGTAAGAGCAGCAACTGATGCTTCATGCTCTCTCTCCCTTCTCTCTCTAAAATCAATATAAGTGGATCCTTGGATGAGGTTAAAATAAAAAGGATACCAAGTGGCAAATTTCTTTCTGCCTATCATAGAAACAATCAAGCACTCTTAACCAGAAAATATACAGGCATTAATTACTTTATTCTTGACAGTTCTAGAAAAGGTATACAAACTCTTAGTATAACTTAAGAACAATAGTTTATTGAACTCCATTTGTTGCCACAAGAAGGGAAAAAGCATTACATGAAAATGTCAAAGGTTCTCAAATTCATTATTCCATAAATTGCTCCTAAGATCATATTCCTGTTCTTTATTTCATGTTACGTATTCACTTGCGTGCATTAGCAAAGTTCTACATATAGTGTAAGAGTACATACTCGGGTGCACACATACACCTACATAAGATAGAAGGTACACAATTTTTCAAAGGTATTTTTCTACTTTCAGCAAAAATGGATGACCTGAGTAATCAAACTAATCCTTCTAAAGACAAGCAGGATGAAAAAAATTTTAAATCTTCTCTAGAAAAACTAAAAAACCCTGAAACAAATACAGAATAATATTGCAAGTAAACTGTTAATTGGAAAATTAAATTTTCCTTAAGTTCTCTAAAAAAAAAAAAAAAAAAAAATCTCGAGAGGAGAGAAGGAAAAAAAGGGAAGGGGGGGGGACGGAAAAGGGAAAAAGGGGAAAGAAAAAGAAAGAAAAGGGAAATTCACCCTGTTAAAATCTTAAGAGGTTAAAACCTAGAAAAGCAAGCCTACTGCTCAAAGCTGGGTTTTGATGGCCTTGTGGGACAAAGGACATGGAAGTCAAAGTGTAATTACAACCACCCTAGGTGCAGACTCCGATAGCCCAATTGCTCCATAAAAGGGCTTCCAAAAGGCTACACTCTTAAAACGAGATAATCCAGGTTCCTCACCTCTCTCAGAATTTAAGATAGTCCTAGAAAGGAATGGGGCCTCAAATGCTTGGATGAAAATCGTTTCTTCACCCTTGATTTCTAGTTGTTTCTACAAAGATTGTTTTCTAACACATGGAAATGTAAAAATCACTTTCCCAAGTTCCCTTACCCCATTGTATGCCATAAGCGTCTTAGACACAAGCGGCGGACCTTCCCCACACGCCAAGCGCATCAGTAAAAAAAATTAAAATGTTTTCCCTAAGTGGCAGCCCTGACCAACTTTCAAACCATTTTCGTGTGAATTTTCAGCTGAAAATATTCAAGAACACCCGAATTGTGAGTAATATTTTTATAATATTCATTGTAAATTGATTTTTTTAAATTAAATTCAAAATATCTTGGCTTATGGGGATGGTTTCCGTTTTGGATGTGTGGCAGTTAACTGGGTAATTACTAACAGAGCACAAATATGTGATCTCAGCTATATCAGTTGGAATTCTATATTACACTTTGAGACAGAAGCTAGTGAATCAAATTGATTTAGTGGATTCAATGCTAAAACAGGTGGTAACCATGGTGGCAGATACTTTTTCAAAGGGGCAGTGGTTCTAGCAGCAAAATCCAGGGTCTTGCGTTGGTAATGTCAATATTGAAAGCAGCAGCATTGGTGTACAGCAGGAGCAGCAGCAGCAGAAACTGTTTTTATGGAGCCAGTCCTGTGATTTTAGAAATAGTTTCTGGATGAGAGTTCCCAAGAGTGGCTTTCCAACTCTCTTGGAGAGTTGAATTACTAAAATCATTATTTTTTTTTTTTAATTTTTGATTTTTTTTTTATTGGTTAAAATATTACAAAGGGTATTACATATGTGTCCATTTTATCCCCCCGCCCTAGACAGTCTCCTAGCCTCCCCTATCCCCCAGTGTCTTATGTCCATCGGTTATGCTTATATGCATGCATACAAGTCCTTTAGTTGATCTCTTACCCCCCTACCTCCTGCCCCCCAACCCTCCCCGGCCTTCCCGCTGCAGTTTGACAATCTGTTTGAGGCAGCTCTGCCTCTGTATCTATTATTCTTCAAAAGTTTATAATGGTCTCTATTATCCATGCATGAGTGAGATCATGTGGTATTTTTCCTTCATTGACTGGCTTATTTCACTTAGCATAATGCTCTCCAGTTCCATCCATGCCGTTGCAAATGGTAAGAGTTCCTTCCTTTTTAGAGCAGCATAGTATTCCATCGTGTAGATGTACCACAGTTTTCTAATCCATTCATCTACTGATGGGCACTTAGGCTGTTTCCAGATCTTAGCTATGGTGAATTGTGCTGCTATGAACATAGGGGTGCATATATCCTTTCTGATTGGTAAAATCACCATTATTAAATTAACTTTTAGCTCAGGAAAAAAAAAAACACAAAATACCTAAGAGTATGGAATGGATATACAGACATATTAATCAGAAGCACTTCCAGAATGGCAGAGTGAGGACACCCAAAATTTCACTTCTCTACTAAAATCAATGAGAATAGTAACAAAAATTGTCAAAATCATTTTTTTTCAGAACTCTATAAAATAAAGTCTTGCAACAATCCAAGAAGCATTTTTTTTTTAAATGACAACCTCACAATAGTGAGCTTTGTGACACTGTAACTTCCCCATAAGGGAATATAATAAACTATTGTATACCAACAAATTAGATAACCGAGGTGAAATAGGCAAAGTCCTAGAAAGATAAAAACTACTGAAACTATCTCAACAAGAAATAAAACAACTGAACAAATAACAGAGATTAAAATTTTTTTAAAATATATTTCTTTATTGATTTCAGAGAGGAAGGGAGAAGGAGAGAGAGAGAAACATCAATGATGAGAGCGAACCATTGATTGGCTGCCTCCAGCACACCCCACACTGAGGATGGAGCCTGCAACCCAGACATGTGCCCTTGGCCGGAATCGAACCTGGGACCCTTCAGTCCACAGGCCGATGCTCTATCCACTGAGCCAAGCCGGCCAGGGCAAATTTTTTTAAACTTTTCATAAAGAAAAATCCAGGGCTAGATGCTTCACTGGTGAATTTTACCAAAACATTTAAAGAATTAACACCAATCCTTCACAAACTTTTCCAAAAAACAAAAGAGGAGGGAACAGGTCTCAACTCATTCTATGAGGCCAGTATTACCCTGTTATCAAAATCGGACAAAGATAAAACAAGCAAACTGCAGACCAATATTCTTATGAATATATACACACAAATACCTTGTTTTTCAAATTTTATTTGAGAGAGAGAGAGAAAGGGGTATCAGGGTGAGAGAGAGAAACATTGATTTGTTGTTCCATTTATGTATACATTCATTGGTTGATTCTTATAGGTGCCTTGACCAGGGATCGAACCCATGACCTTGGCCTATTGGGATGATACCCTAATCAACTGAGCTACCAGGTTAGGCCACACAAATACTTAAAAAAAAGAAAAAAGAAAAAGAAAAATCCAGGAAACAGAATCCAGCAACATATAAAAAGGATTATATACTATGACTAAGTGGAATTTATCCCAGGAATGCAAGGTTGGTTTTAATATCTAATAATCACAATGTAACATACAATATATTAATATACTAAAGAACAAAAATCACATAACCTGAATAGGTACAGAAAAACTACTTGACAAAATCCAACACCTTTCCAGGATTTAAAAACCCCACAAAAACATTCAACAAACTAGGATTAAAAATTATTATGGACTAAATTGTGCCCTCCCCAATTGATATGTTAAAGCCCTAACCCCAAATGTGACTTATTTGGAACTGGGACATTTAAGGAGGTAATTAAGGTTAAATGAAGTAATAGGGTAAGACCCTAGGCCTAATCTGATAGAACTGGTGTCCTTATAAGAAAAAAGACATCAGAGATCAATCTCTACCTACACACACACACCAAGTAAAAGTTCATATCGACACAGCAAGAAGGAGGCCATTAGTAAGTCAAAAAAAGAGGCCTCACTATAATCTAATCCTGCTGGCACCTTGATCTTGGCCTTCTGGCTTCCAGAACTGTGAAAAAATAAAAGTCCATTATTTAAACCACCCAGTTTTCAGTATTTGGTTATGGTAGCCTGACAAGACAAATGTAGAAGGGAAATTCCTTAACCTGATAAAAACTGTTTAAAAAAAACCTTACAACCAACATCATACTTAATGATGAGAGATTGAATGCTTTGCTCCTAAGATGAGGAAGCAGACAAGGATATCAACTCTTATAATTAATGTTCAACATAGTACTGAAGGTTCTAGCCAGGCCAGTTAGGCAAGAAACAGAAATGAACGGTATCTAGATTGAAAAGGAAGAAGTATAAAACAATCACTATTTAGATGACATGATATTGTATATAGAAAATAGTAAAGAATCCACAAAAACAATAGAATAATTGAGTTCAGCAAGGCTGCAGGGTATAAGATCAAAATACAAAAATCAATTTTATTTCTATACACTAGCAATGAACAATCCAAAAAGGAAATTAAGAAAATTATTTTTACAATAGCCTCAAAAAGAATGAAATGCTTAGGAATTTAACAAAATAAATGTAAGACTTTAAAAACAGTTAACTATAAAATATGGTTGAAAGAAATAAAAGAAAATCTAAGTAAGTGGAAATATAGCTAATGTTCATGAGTTGGGGCCTAATATTGTTAAAATGGCAACAGTCCCTAAGCTGATGTACAGATTGAATGTAATCACTATCAAACCCTCAGCTGGACGCTGCTGATATTGACAAGCTGACCTTGAAATTATTATGGAAATATATAAATTACAGCATAGGGAATAGTCAATGTCATAATAACTATGTATGGGGCCAGGTGGGTACTTAAAACAACAGGGGAGACCACTCTGTAAAGTACATAATTTCCTGACCACTATGTTGTACATCTGAAAATAATACAGAATAATATTGAATGTAAAGATATAAATAAAAAATAAACATTTTTAAAATTACTTTGAGAAATATAACAGACCCAGAATAACCAACCTTAGGGGGAAAAAGAACAACTAAAGTTGGAAAACAGTCATCAAGATAGCATTTTACTGGCATAAAGATAGATATATAGACCAATAGAATGGAGTTGAGGGACCATAAATAAATCATTACATTTAAGATCAATTGAATTTTGATAAGGTTGCCAACACAATTCAATGGAAGAAGAATAGTATTTCCAACAGTGTTGGAACAATGTGATAGCCACATGCAAAAAAATAAAGTTGGACACCTACCTCATAACATATACAAAAATTAACTGCAAATGGATGAAAGATCTAAATGTAATAGCTCAGAGTATAAAATCCTTAGAAGAAAACATTGACGCACAGGAGTAACTGTGACCTTGGATTAGGCCTAGCGCTTTCCAAAAGCACAAGTGCAAAAGAAAAAAATATTGATAAACTGGATTTCATCAAAATTAAAGATGCTTATGCTTCAAAAAGACACCATCAAGTAATTAAAAAGACAAGCCACAGAATGGGAGAAAATGTGCAAAACAGACCAGCCAGTGTGGCTTGGTGGATGAGCATCAATCCATGAACCAGCAGATCACAGTTCGATTCCTGGCCAGGGCACATGCCTGGGTTGTGGGCTCAATCCCCAGTGTGTGGCATGCAGAAGGCAGCCAATCAATGACTTAATCTCATCACTGATGTTTCTATCTCTTCCTCTCCCTTCTTCTCTGAAAGCAATTAAAAAACATATTGCAAAACATAAATCTGATAAGATTTGTAACTAGCATCATATATAAGTAATATATATATGTAATTTTTCTTAAAATGCAGAAAAGGACAACCCAATTTTAAAATAGGCTAAGAATCTTAATAGATATTTCTCCAAAAAAGATATCAAAAAGTACACAAAGATGCTGACCATCATTAGTCATTAGAGAAATGCAAATATCAAAACCACAATGAGATACTGCTTCACACACACTAACCTGGCTAAATCACAAACAAAGACAGTAAGTTTTGATGAGGATATGGAGAAAACAGAACCCTCATACATTGCTGATTGGAATGTCAAATGGTGGAACAACTTTGGAAAACAATGTGATATTTCCTCAAAAATTTAAATGTAGAGTTTAAGTTACCATATGACCCAGCAATTTCAGTCTTAGGTATATATCACGAAACATGAAAAGGGATCCACACAAAAATGTATACATAAACGTTCACAGTAACATTATTCATAATAGCCCAAAAGAGGAAATAATACAAATGTTCATTAACTGCTCTGACTAGTTTGGCTCAGTGGATAGAGCGTCGGCCTGCGGACTGAGGGGTCCCGGGTTCGATTCCGGTCAGGGGCATGTACCTGGGTTGCGGGCATTTCCCCAGTGGGGGATGTGCGGGAGGCAGCTGATCGATGTTTCTCTCTCATTAATGTTTCTGGCTCTCTGTCTCTCTCCCTTCCTCTCTGTAAAAAATCAATAAAATATATTAAAAAAAAATTGTACATTTAAAAATATAAATTTTATGGTATGTGAATTATATCTCTTTAAAAGTGTGAGTTAATAAAAAGAAATACATACAATATAAAGTATACTTTTATTTGAAAGAGATTCAAACTATCAACGATAACAAGGCAACTTTTAAACACATTAAGAGAAATTTGAACATGGACATTACAATGGTAATTATCTTTTCAAAAAAGTTCTTGTCAGAGACACAAACAAAAATACTTATGCTAGCCCTAACCGGTTTGGCTCAGTGGATAGAGCATCATCCTGTGGACTGAAGGGTCCCAAGTTCAATTCCAGTCAAGGGCATGTACCTTGGTTGCGGGCACATCCTCAGTAGGGGGTGTGCAGGAGGCAGCTGATCGATGTTTCTCTCTCATCGATGTTTCTAACTCTCCCTCTCTCCCTTCCTCTCTGTAAAAAAAATCAATAAAATATATTTTAAAAAAATACTTATGCTAAAATGATATGGTATAAGGTATTACAGCATAAGAAGAAAGGTAGAAAAGACTGGAATAACATTGATAATTTTTAAATTGGGTGATGGGTACATTAGTTAGTTCTAGTCTAGTGTATATTGGGAAATTTCCATTTGAAAGTATGAAAAATAAATAAAATAACAAGCAACTGGGGAAAGTATTATTTCCCTAGGTCCTGAAGAGTAAGGGATATTTCTAACTTCTGAATGAAAACAATGGAAGCCAATCAACAGTGGAGTGTTATATTCAATAGTCTAAAAGAAAATAACTGCAACCAAAGATTCCCTAACAGTCAATCCCCCCCCCCCCCCCCCCAGATTGGGGGAAAAATAAAGATATTTTCTGGGGGGAAAAAAAGAAACTAACACTTCACCATGAGGAATTTTTCACTAAAGGAAATTCTAAAGCCTACACTAAAAGTAGAAGTTAAGTGATCCCAGAAGGCCTGAGATACAAAAAAGGAATGATTTTTAAAAGGTAGTGTAAATGAGAAAATGTGAATGAATGTTGTCTGAAAAAAATGAAGTGTTCACAAAGAAGCATATACTCTTGTATACATTCCATCATTTTTATAAGATCATGGTTATGATTTAGGTTTTTCAGAGTTTTATTACGAAGGAGACTATAAGTACCTTTATACAAAATTCTTTATGCCTTTGGATTGAAGTTGTTGTTTCTTGTACATTTCTCAAAGTAGTATAATTTTTATTGTCATAATGCTCGCTAAAAAAGACTAATGATATGGTATATGGTATTACAGCATAAGAAGAAAGGTAGAAAAACAAGACTGGAATAACACTGATGTCATTTACAACATTTTTGTACTTGTCAACATTGGTCTTTACTCTCTTTTTTAATGGTAGCTAAAACTCTTTTAGTGCTTTTAAAAAATATATATATATATTTTTTCTTTTTTCTTTTTTTAATTGATTTCAGAGAGGAAGGGAGAGGAAGAAAGAAACAGATACATCAACAATGAGAGAGAATCACTGATTGGCTACCTCCTGCACACCCCCCCTCAAGCCTGCAACCTGGGCATGTGCTCTTATCTGGAATCAGAACATGACCTCCTCTTTCACAGGTCAATGCTCAACCAAGGAGCCACGCAGGCAGGGCTCAGTGCTTTCTTTACATGTTAATATGACTGAACTAGTTAGTTCCTAAAATAGAAAAGAAATTTTATTATTTACCTTGTAAGTTTGTTACTGAAGCAGTATATTTTGACACGGACATTTTGACCATTCAGAATATTTTATATACTACTAGAGGCCCGGTGTACGAATTCGTGCACCAGTGGAGTCCTTCAGCTTGGTCTGGGGGATCGGGCAGAAACCAGCTCTCCGACATCCCCCGAGGGGTCCTGGATAGTGAGAGAGTGCAGGCCAGGCTGAGGGACCCCACCGGTGCATGATTGGGGCCGGGGAGGGACATGGGAGGTTGGCCAGACCATCTTGCTCAGTCCGATTCAGCTGGACCCCAGCAGTAAGCTCACCTACCGGTTGGAGCACCTGCCCCCTGGTGGTCAGTGCACATCATAGTGACTGGTCGACCAGTCGACTGTCTGCCCCCTGGTGGTCAGTGCACATCATAGCGAATGGTTGAGCGGCCTTAGCATATAAAATTAGCATATTACGCTTTGGTTAAATGGCCGAGAGGTCGACTGGACACTTAGCGTATTAGGTTTTTACGCTAAGTTAGTTAGTTAGTTAGTTAGTTTATATAGAACTATTTATTCTTTGTATTAGCCATAGCATGAACAGTTATTATATTATATATTGATTTCAGAGAGGATGGAAGAAGAAGAGATAGAAACATCAATGATGAAAGGGACTCATTAACTGGCTGCCTCCTGCATGCCCCCTACTTGGGATTGAGCCCGCAACCCAGGCATGTGCCCTTGACCAGAATTGAACCCAGGACCCTTCAGTCTGCAGGCTGACGCTCTATCCACTGAGCCAAACCGGCTAGGGCTATAGTGGCAGACTTTCAATGGTAAAATTAAATATGGGTAAAATGGGACCAAATCTTCAAAGCAAAGGATTCTGATTAATTTCAGAGAAGTAAAAAGAAAATGAAAAATATTGGAAATGGATTTACTGCTCTCCATATAAAATTAAACAGACGTAAATTTACATTACATTTAGCTATATAAAAGATTTGATAATTCATCAATGTATCATTCTATTGAAATATGTTTAATAAAAAACTTGTAATGAAAAATTTCCTAATCCTAAAACCATAGTATTAAAAGCACTCTTAATTTCATATTAGATGTGTGTGTGTGTGCGTGTGTGTGTGTGTGTGTGTGTGTAGGTTGAATGGGTTAGAAAATATAATCTTTATTTGTTAATGCTTTTCTTTTTATTTTCTGATAACAATTTAGTGAAATAAGTTCAAAAATTTATTTCCTACTATAATTTAGGTAGATGTACAGGGGGGGAAACTATTTTTTATTTGTTTTCTTCTCACACTAGACCTTTTATTCATTGGAAATATGGCATTCTAGTCCATTCTGACATTATGGGATTCTGTGACTTAGTTTTTTCAAAGCAAGATTTTATTCATGGCTATAAAATAAATCATCATATTGTTGTACCATAACACATTTGCTACCCCACTGATGCATACTTAGGCTTGGCCAATTTACCACCAATAAAATAACATTGTGGGATACAACACAAGTTTTTTTTTTAACCTAAAACTATTACTCAGTGGGAGGGAAAATTATTACATATCCAATGCTTTAGCTACCTCACTAATCTAATTGTCCACTTGGATTCTTTATACAGCAAAAAGAATATTTGGATGAGTTGGTAACAAGAGTCTTAAGCAAGTAAGATAATCATGACTGTGACATCTCATTACCTTTGTTGTATTGTATTGATTAGAAGCAACTAAGTCCCCCATTCACTCAAGGGTAGGTGTGAGGGGTCATCACCTCAGAGTTTGTCTGCCGTAGCTAGAAAGTAAGTTAACTAGAAAGATAATACTCTAAGAAATAATGATAAATTGAAACTAAAAAATCAAGTGGCTGGAATAAGTTCAAACATAACAATAATCACAGTGTGAATTATCTGACAGAATATAGAATGGGGAAAATAGAGACAAAATGTGGGATATGCCATTCATAAGAGATATACCCTAAAAATGATATGCGAAGGTTAAAAATATTGGCATCAGAAAATATACAGCATTACAATACTAACAATACTGGTAACAGAGAAAACTGAATTTAAGGTAAAAAGAAATAAAAGAGGTAATGTGGAATAATTTATACTAATATTCCATGTTATACTAATACTCGATCCTTGGTGTGGGGCATGTAGGGGGCAGCTGATCGGTGATAGATAAATAGATTTTTCTCAGAAAAATCAATAAATCAAATTTAAAAAATAAAGCCATTGACGATTTGAATAATACAATAAACAAGCTTGATTAAAAGAAATAGTTATGAAAATGATTTCATTTTAAGCCACAAAGAAATTTTTACACATTTTGAAAAACAGAAACCAGGCCTAGTCACTGACCACAATGCAATAAAATTAAAAAAAAATAATAGCCATAACATGAATACTGTATTAAATTTACATATAAGACTTTAAGCTGTATTCTAACTTCAGAAATCTTATACCATAAAAAAGATCATTTAAGAAAAGTCAACATACCAAATGTCTCTGGTTCTTAGAGACTATCCTTCAGACCCCATTCATTGTTTAAGCTGCAATTATTTCTTCACCCATCTGCTAGAACTCTGAATGCCAATGACTCCAGGGTCCTCTCATCCAGATTTCCCTTTACATTTCAAGGCTCTGGGTAGCATGTTTTGGGGGATAGGAACAGCACTAAATATATTTACCTGTTAACCTACTTAATTCTCACAATATCCCTGAAGACAGAAATCCAGTTTAGAAAGTGTGGAGTAACTTGCTCAATAAATATATGTTGACGAAAGCCTCTACTCATTCAATGTCTTCCCTGTTAGCCAGGATTCAAACCTGCCTGGCTCGAAAGCCTGTGTTCTTTTATGTAGGCAACACTGCAATGTTGTGTTCAGGTGTTTTTTCCTAGCTTGGACTCCAGTGGAAAAGTTTAACAAAACCATTCATATGTTTATAATAATTAAATATTCCAAACCAGTAAGAATTAATGTATGCCAAGTCAATCTTGAATTACTGAATATAGGGGTGGTCTTGAGAACCCCTGAAACATATGAATATACAACATTTTAATTATCCATTTATTAGTTGATAGACATCTAGATTATATTCACCTTTTGGCTATTATAATTAACTAGAAGCCCGTTGCACAAAGATTCACGCAATAGGCCTTCCTTCCCCTGGCTGCTGGTACCGGTTTTCCTCTGGCACCCAGGACCCAGGCCTTTGTTCCGGCCGCAGCAGAGAAGCCAAGCTTCTTCAGTCTTCAGTCTTCACTCCAGCCAGAGCCTTCAGTCTTTGCTCTGCACCTGCGTACACAAATTAACCGCCAGCTTTGTTGAGTTAATTTGCATAGTCATTCTGATTGGCTGGTGGGCATAGTGGAGTGACACCAATTTGCATGTTTCTCTTTTATTAGTGTAGATATTTCTCTGAGCATCAGGGACAAGTTTGGGTATAGACTTATGTTTTACTTTTTCTTGGTTATTATCTATATATATAAAATACTAATATGCTAAGTGTCCCTCCAACCATCTGATCAGTTGCATGACGTGCACTGACCACCAGGGGGCAGATGCTCAATGCAGGAGCTGCTGTGATGTGCACTGGCCATTTTCAAAGAAGCAACACTCACTTGGCTTCCCCCAAGTGGGAAACAGGCCCTGCCACCACCCCAGAGCAACAGCCCACCAAATCGCAGCCAACACTGCTGAGAGACCCCATGGTGCAAAATGCAGCCCACAGCACAGCACAGTCCACAAACGGTGGCTGTGGGCGACGGGTAATGATGTCACATAGCAATGCCAGGCTTCCTCTCGCTAGCGACTAGCCTCCTTGACATTTCTTTAGCCCAGGAACACGACTTGCTTTATAGCCAGGTGCAAATATTTTACACTTTAAGCAAATGTCTATGAAGCATTTTCCTGTGCCTCATCTCATTTGACCCTCACAGAAGTCCTGGAGTAGGTAGATAGGAGGTTCAGTGGAATCTATTTTCTTTTCATTAGCCAGAAAATGGAGATTTAGAAAGGTTTGAAACTTGACCAGATTGAAAAGAAGTAAGAAATGGTGGGCTTTGAAAATGACTTCAGGTTTTCTCACTGTGCAGAATATAGTCAAACACTACTGCAGTTAAATATTTCACCCTTTGTTCTCCCTTCATGATCTACAATAATAATCTGCTTCATGTTGATATTTACTGCTGTGTTGCTGACAATTACCTGAAAGAGAAGTTGGGGCGCTTCACTGGGCTGGACAAAGTTTAGCTAAATCAGAAAGCAGGTCTAATTAAGCAAGTTTATCCTATATATACTAGGAGCCCAGCGTGCAATTCAAAATCACACGGCACTTCCCACCCTCAAGTCACCGGTCTGGCCCTGCCTCGCTTCCCAGGCCCCACAGCAGCCGTGGCTGCTGCCAGACTGGCCCTGCCTCCCTCTCTGGCCCTTGAAGCAGCCCCGGCAGCTGCTGATCAGGCCCTCCCCCAGGGCAGGAGTGCCACCCTGCCCCTGACACTGCGCGCGCAACCTCCTCCTGTCCAGTCAACCCATTGCAGCGTCCTGGTTAATTAGTATATTTCCCTAATATATATATATATATATATATATATATATATATATATATATATATATATCTCCTATCTAATAAAAGAGAAACATGGTAATTAGCCGTACATCCGCTACCCTTCCCATGGGCTAATCAGGGTGATATGCAAATTAACTGCCAGCCAAGATGGCGGCCGGCAGCCAGGCAGCTTGAAGCGAACATGAGGCTTGCTTGCTTCAGTGACGGAGGAAGCCAACGTTCCCCGCCTGCCGCTGCCGGCCTCTGAGCTTGCAGTTTGAAACATTGTTACAAATATAGAAGCTAAACAAAACCCCAGAAACCTGCTTTCAGCCAGCCGGGATCTCAGAGCTGGCGTTGAAACAGTGTTTCGATTATAGAACCCAAACAAACCAGATACCTGCTTTCAGCAGCCAAGGCCTAAGAGCTGGAGCCAAGCCTCAGAGCTAAAGCTGGCCCAGAATAAAAAAAAGAAAAAGAAAAAAAAGGAGCGGTTGGGAGCTTCAGTCACTCACCAGCCTGAAAACAGCCCTCAGCCCGTCACCCAGACTGGCCAGGCACCCCAGTGGGGACCCCCACCCTGAAGGGTGTGTGACCAGCTGCAAACAGCCATCATCCCCTCATCCAGGCTGGCCAGGCACCCCAGTGGGGACCCCCACCCTGATCCAGGACACGCTTCAGGGCAAACCAGCCGGCACCCACCCGTACACCAGGCCTCTATCCTATATAGTAAAAGGGTAATATGACTCCCGGCACCGGGATCAGCGTGACAGGGGGCAGCGCCCAAACCCCCTGATCGCCCTGCGGCTCTGTGTGTGACAGGGGGCGGGGCCACAACCTCCCTAACTGCCCTGCTCTGTTCGTGACAGGGGAAGGCGCCCCAACCCCCTGATCAGCCCTACTCTGTGCCTGATAGTGGGGAGCTACCCAACCCCGATTGCCCTGCGGCTCTGTGTGTCAGTCTGCAGTGCCCCAACCCCCTGATCGGCCCTGCTCTGTGTGTGACAGGGTGCAGCGCCCCAACCCCCTGATCAGCCCTGCTCTGTGTGTGACAGGGTAGAGCCATAACCTCCCCATCGGCCCTGCCCTGAGTGTGACAGGGTGCGGCGCCCCAACCCCCTGATCCGCCCTGCTCTGTGTGACAGGGGGCGGTGCCCCAACTCCCCTATCGGCCCTACTCTGAGTGACGGGGGGAGCTCCCCAACCCCCTGATGGGCCCTGCTCTGTGCGTGACAGGGGGGAGCTCCCCAACCCCCTGATGGGCCCTGCTCTGTGCGTGACAGGGGGCAGCGCCCCAACCCCCTGATGGGCCCTGCTCTGTGCGTGACAGGGGGTGGCGCCGCAACCTCCCCATCGACCCTGCCTTGAATGTGACAGGGGGCGGTGCCCCAACCCCCCAATTGGCCCTACCCTGAGCATGACTGAGGGTGGCATCGCAACCTCCCAATCCGCCCTGATCTGTGCATGACAGGGGGCAGCGCCCCAACTCCCCAATCGGCCCTGCTCTGAGCCGGACCAGGGGCTGCACCTAGGGATTGGGCCTGCCCTCTGCCACCCGGGAGGAGGCCTAAGCCAACAGGTCGTTATCTCCTGAGGGGTCCCAGACTGCGAGAGGGCACAGGCTGGGCTGAGGGACTTGCCCTCCCCCCGAGTGCAAATTTTTGTGCACCGGGCCTCTAGTATATATATATAAAAGGCTAGGTTTACTCGCACATGCGTGATACATATAAAGCTCTCGCTGGCACCAATCGCATGAGTGTGTTTCAATCTGTCATTGTCTATCATGAATCTGGTGGACACTGCTATTATAGAGAAAGGGTGAATAAGCAATATTAAAATATTTCTTCTAATTAATTTCCTTTCAATGTGCATGAATCCGTGCACCGGGCCACTAGTCTATATAATAAAATTCTAAGCAACTGTTATGGCAGAACAACCAGAACGAATGGTTGCTATGATGCACACTGACCACCAGGGGGCAGACACTAATGCAGGAGCTGCCCCCTGGTAGTCAGTGCGCTCCCACAGGGGGAGCACCACTTAGCCAGAAGCCAAGCTCACAGCTGGCGAGCGCAGTGGCGGTGGCAGGAGCCTCTCCTGCCTCCACAGCGGCACTAAGGAGCAGTGAGCTGAGCGGTAAGGAACAGCAAGCAGGCAGGCGGTTTAGGAGCGAGGGGTCCCAGACTGTGAGAGGGCACAGGCCGGGTTGAGGGAGTCCCCCACCCCACAGTACAGGAATTCCATGCACCAGGCCTCTAGTTATTTAATAAGATTGGCTTTTGACCCTGGGAGGGTGTCTTTATTTTTCATTAGCCCCTTGGATCACAACTGATTTTATGCTAAGAGGTGACTCATGGTAGATGGGTAGATAGCTTCAGGATGGTGCCTGGCCATGTGCTTAGAGGTTTGGGGCTTTGAGCTATGTGATATTAGCCCAAACTTCTGGCATCTGAGGAGGGGAGGGAAGCTGGAAATTGAATTCTTGCACTTGGCCAATGATTCAATCATGACTATATAACGAAACCCCAATAAGAACTTTGAACACTGCCCTAGCTGGTTTGGCTCAGTAGATGGAACATCAGCCTGTGGACTCAAGGGTCCTGGGTTCGATTCTGGTCAAGGGCATGTACCTTGGTTGCGGGCACATCCCCAGTGGGGGGTGTGCAGGAGGCAGCTGATCAATCCTTCTCTCTCATCGATGTTTCTAACTCTCTATCCCTCTCCCTTCCTCTCTGTAAAAAAAAAAAAAATCAATAAAATATATATTTAAAAAAAAAAAGAACTTTGAACACTGAACCTCAGTGGGAGCTTCCTGGTTGGTGAATACATCAACATGTTGAGGGTGACATGCCCTAAGGGCACAGAATGGTGGTATCACTCTAAAGTTTATGTCTATTTTTGGAAAGTGGGAGTGGGTTAGAGTTAAAGAGGACTTTCTTTTTTTACTCCATATACTTCTGTTTATCTAGATTTTAAAAGTGAAGCTGTATGTACATATTACTTGTCCATTTTAATATTGCTTTAAACTGAAAAGAAGAAGATAGTACAGCCCTGGCCTGTTTGGCTCAGTGGATAAGAGCGTTGGCCTGCAGTACTTTAGTATTCCCCCCACAGATCTGATTTTCAGATTTTTAGGTACAGATTCTGCCACTGTATAAACACACAAGATGCCACTGCAACCAAAATGCCACCCTGGCTGGGTGGCTTAGTTGGTTGGAGTGTCTGGCCATATACAAAAAAGGTTGCAGGTTTGATCCCTGGTTAAGGTGTGTAGGGGAGGTAGTCAATCAATGTTTCTCTCTCTCTCTCTAAAATAAAAAATAAAAAAAAAACGTTCCCCAAGCAAGGATTATTAAAAAAACACACACACACACACAAAATAACAACCATACACCCAAATGCCAATTTATTAATGTATTCATGTATAATTTTATTTAGAGCAAGGCAGGGAGATAGAAACATCAATGATGAGAGAGAATCAATTGATCTGCTGCCTCCTGCACACCCCCTACTGAGGATCAAGCCTACAACTTGGGCATGTGCCCTGACTGGGACTCAAATCGTGACCTCCTACTGCATGGGTCGATGCTCAACCAATGACCCACATCAGCTGGGCTATGTACAATTTTAGGGACTGAGAAATGTTTCCTTTCCAGTGACCTTAACATTTATGGCTACCATGAAGAATAACACCTTCCTCATATGAGGGTAACTATGAGGCTGAATTATTAATTAAATGGCGATTGATGCAGAATAGGTCCAAGAAAAAGTTGAATGTTAATATTGAGGGATGCAGGAAATGGTGAAGTCTGATTATTTCCAACCCTACAAAAAAGAAACTCTCTTTAAAAATAAAAATAGCCATATTTGCCCTAACCGGTTTGGCTCAGTGGATAGAGCATCGGCCTACGGACTGGAAGGTCCCAAGTTCAATTCCGGTCAAGGTCATGTACCTTGGTTTCGAGCACATCCCCAGTAGGGGGTGTTCAGGAGGCAGCTGATCGATGTTTTTCTCTCATTGATGTTTCTAACTCTCTATCCCTCTTCCTTCCTCTCTGTAAAAAAAAATCAATAAAGTATATATTTTTAAAAATAGCCATATTCACCAAGTTAGGAACTTCTTTTTAGAATTTGAAACCAGAGGGTACTAGATAATGACTGTAGTGTTATCTTTTTAAAATATATTTTTATTGACTTCAGAGAGGAAGGGAGAGGGAGAGAGAGAGATAGAAACATCAATGATGAGAGAGAATCATTGGTAGGCTGTCTCCTGCGTGCCCCCCACTGGGGATTGAACCCACAACCCAGGCATCGAACCCAGGACCCTTCAGTCCGTAGGTGGATGCTCTATCCACTGAACAAGTATTGTATCACCTTTGAGAAATGTTGTAGCAATCTTCACAAATAGCTTTCCACATTTGATAAACTATGGTAAACACCACAGAATATTATGCAATGTACTTGTTCTGTTGGGGTCTTCAGGGGAGGGTAGGCTAATCTCCAGGAAGTAGATGGACCAGATTCCTATTGTTGCTATAACCAAGTAATAGAAATTTAAATTAGTAGGCTTAAAACAACACAAATTTATTATCTTACAGTTCTGGAGGTCTCATTATGCTAACTTAAGGCATCAGCAGGCCTGTGATCCTTCTGAAGGTTCCAAGGGAGAATTTATTTTCTTTTCCTGCCTTTAGAGGCCACATGCACTCATTCCTTGGTGTGGGGCCCCTTCCTTCATCTTCAAAGCCAGTGGTTATCACCTTCAAATCTCTTTCTGACTCTGACCCTCCTGCCTCCCTCATACGAGGACCCTTGTGATGACACTGATAATCCAGGATAATTTTTCCATTTAAAAAACATTAATTTAATCACAACTGCACAATCCCTTTTGGCATGTAAGGTAATATAGTCAGTCTTGGGTGATTAGGATGTGGAATCTTTGGGGGCCATTATTCTACCTACCACAGTAGAGGAAAAGCTGTTTTTGCTGGCAAAGAAGACTAAGCAAACTTCTGGGGTTCTCATTTTTTGGATTTTATTGTCAGAAATCTTGACCCAGTGATCACATCAGGTAAGGATAATCATCTCGCTCACTCCCCCCGGGCAGGCAAGAAACTTTCTGGTTCCTTATTTAGACAGCGAAGTAGGAATTTACACAATGAGTTTATCATTTTCTTTCTCTAAATTCTCTAGTGTAATCTGAAATAGCCACCCCACTCCACAGTCCTTGTACCCTTTATTCCCATTATGTTATCATATTGCAGCAATTTCTTGGTAGTCCACGGTGATAATTAATCATTTACCACTGTATTCCATGGGCTACTAATACCATTATCACTGGCAATAGGGTCCTTTAAATCAAATGGGATCAGAGAGCCAATTCCCATCCTTAAAGTTCTGTTTCCTGGAAACTAGTTCCATTACCAATGACTAGTGAGGAAATCAAAGCCATGCAAGTATTCTGGAATAAAGAGATTTAATGCAGGGACTGAGGATTAAGTGAATGTAGAGAAACTGGAAGCATAAAGGTCTGGGGGCTGCAGTAGATTTAGAGAACATTCACAATGATTGGCTTGAAGCCCTAGAGCAGACTGAAGAAGCCAGAACTCATGGGAAAATATAAGAAGCCAGAGCTTGTGGAGGAGTCAGAGAAGCTGCCATTTATGGTCACCTTGACCACAAAGCAGGAGTTTACACAGAAGTGTCAGAAGCCATTGTCTTTGGCTGTCACAATTGCAATGAGAGAGCTTGTGGCGAATCTGACAAGCTGAGAACTGCCACAATCTCCTGGGGGAAGAGAAGTGTGTGACATGGCCATGTCTTGAGAATAAAAACATTTTTTCTCTTCCCAATCTGTGAGTACCTCTCACTGGCAAAGTCTAACTCGGAACCATAAAGGAAAGGGATTCTGGGAAATGTTCCTAGCTTCTTTTGTACAAAGCAAAGATGGTACAAGTGGGTGGTTGTAATGCAAAGCTGACAACCAGCATTCAGCATAGTTAGAATACTTTTGATTTTGAGAGATAAATTGGCAAGTCAAGCCCTGGCCAGTGTGGCTCAGTTGGTTGAGGGTCATCCTGTGCACAGAAAGGTCATGGGTTTGATCCCGTCGGTGTGCGGGCTGGAGGCAACTGATTGACACCTCTCTCTCTCTCCCCTCCTCTGTTTCTAAAGTCAATAAAAACACATAAAAAATCAGCAACATACTGGCAAGTCAAACTGGTTTAACTAATAAAAGGAATTTACTGAGTCAACTGTGTCGAGGTAGGGAGCACTGTGGGCAGAAATCGACTTGGTGGTTTAAGGAATGTGACCAGGACCTGGTATCCTGTCCGTCATGTCTTGGTAGCTCCTCACTGCTGTTTGATTCCTAATTTCATAGGCCTCTTTCTGTTGCAATACGACCGCCGTTGAGTGGTTCCCCCAGCTACATGCTCCTCAGTTCGCGAATGATCAATCTGTAGGAGAATATTTCTTCACTCAAATGTCAGAGAAGCTCTTCAACGTGATTGGCTGACTTAGGCCTAGTGCCCTTCCCAAACCAAAAGATGTGACCGGGGTGATGAATTAACTGATTAGTTGACTTGCTGTCCCTATTCCCTGTGCCAGCCCAGTTGGCTTCTCCCATGTTATCACTAAGAGAAGAAAAACTCGATGTTGGAGGATCCTAAATTGCAAATGTTCACTACAGCAGCCAAAACAGTAAGGGCAGGAATCAGTTAAAACAAAATAAACCCCTCCAGCCAGTGTGCATGCAATGAAGGAAAAGCAGCTTGAGGAGCCAGGGGTGAACATCGCCCAGCTCTGTGGTGTGACCTCAGGCAAGTCCCTGTGCCACGTTGGTCCCCGCCATTGACTGCCCAGTGAAGGCCACTCCTTAAACCTCACTCAGTTTCCTTCATCCTGCCTCCAGACCGGGGGCGGGGCGGGGCGGGTGCCTGCAGCGTCCTTTCCTCTATGTTCCATAAACTGAGGCCAGCAGCCAAGCAATAGCCAAGCATGGCCCAGAGAGGGGGTGTCCTGGCCCTTCCTGTCAAGCTCTTCCCTGGGTACCCTCTGTACTTGACTCCCGCTGGACACGGGTAGTTCCTGCTCCGTAAGGATGACAGGTGACTGGCTTGAGGTCACTCAAGGCAGTGCCAGAGCCAGGCCTCAGCCGGGCCCCCATGCCATGTGCTCACCCATAGAATGGAAGCAGACCCTCCCCCCACCACGTGTGCACAAGGGCTTTCACTTTGCATGCCCCTCGCTGCCCAAAAGGAAACCTCGGAGTGCCAGGGAGCGGGCAGAAGCACAGCCTGGTGGCACTGGTTCTCCCACCTGCTTGGTATGTGGGCACTAGAGTTCACCTAGGCACCTGCTCCTTGGAGGAGGTCACCAGGGCAGTTGAGGCGGGAAGGAAGCCGTGTGCACAGGAGGATGGATACCCGAGCCCTGTCACCCTCCCTGCCTGAGGCCCTGGGCTGGGAAGGACAGAGGCCTTATGGGCGAAGGATTTGAAGAGCAGACGGAAGCCCTGGCCCCACCTGAGAGCTGGGAATATCAAACAGCAGGGCCTGAGGGGGAGCCCGTGTATTCTAGCAGCTCACGTGACAGACCTGCCAACGCCCTCTGCCGGGGTCCAACCCCAGCAGGTCCAGGGGTCCCCAAAGGTGTGGACGGAGTCGGCGAAGAAGGAAGGGCACGGAGACAGTGTTCAGTTGATCAGCAGCCTAGCCAGGATCTCCAGCCAAGTTCTGGTCTGGATCTCCAGCGAAGTTCTGCTGTTTATTGTCTTGTTACATCCGTATTTATACCAGTTGATTTAATCCTGTCAATTTCTATTACAAAGGTTAGGGCGTTTCTTATCTCCATTCCAGGGAGTAAAGATTATGTAGCTTAAGCATGATTGTTTGTAGTGATTAACTGCCCGCCTGGCACTTAGTTAAGGAGTTTCATGCCCTCCCTGACTTCAGGGAAAAATTCCTACCTGGGGAAACAACCTTTCTAGGAGAGGCATCCCCTCCCTGACTTCAGGGAAAAATTCCTACCTGGGGAAACAACCTTTCTTGGAGAGGTGACCTTGGTTAAAACCCACAGCGTTAAGGGGAGCAAACATATTAAGAACAGTATGCTATATACGCCAGGTCCCTTGAAACATATGCTGTGCAGATGTTTCTTTCCTGCAGCGACTGTGTCAAGCAGCAAGGATGGACCGGCTTCCGGCAAATTCCCCCTTTTTTATTTTTTAAATGATAGCGCATGCAAATCAGTGGCCACCTCTCAGATTGGGCCATTAAGTCTCGGAAGAAGAGTGGCAAGCAATGATAGTGAGCATAGCTATAAACATAGTGGATGGAGCGCAGAAGGAGCCCCATTCCTGTAGAAGGTTGCCAGCCTCTTCAGTCAAGGGATTTCAGCTGTCCTCAAGTTGTTGGTTTGGTTGTCTTTGTTGGTCTGGCTAGCGGGCGGCGTCACTGGCGACAGGCTTCCCGAAGCGTCAGCAAGTTGAAGGGCTGCATCAAAGGGTCCATCAGGGCCGTAGTTGATGGTGGTGTCGATGTCCGAGGAGGAGTAAGCTGTGCCCTCTGGATCCAGCTGATATGGAAAATGGAGGGTAGTAGAAAAAGAAGAGAAAGCAAAAGAACTACAAGGCATGGAAGTGTTTAGAAAAAAGAGGGAGAAGAAAGGGAAGAAGGCAGCATCCTGACACAGCCCTTTCCTTCAGCTTCCCCTTTCCCTGTGGTCCCAGGTAGAAATGGGAAACAAGTCCTGTTGCAGTGAGAGGGCAGCTGCTGTCAGCCAGTCTCTGTCTTTACCTGGGTCCCGATCTGAGCTGGGCATGGGAAGCAGGAAGCAGCCATGGGGACAGGAGACCTTCCTCAGAAGGGGCGAGTGTTCAAGCCCCTGCACCATTGGGGAGGGAGGTCTGTGCCCCACCTTTGTTGCACCCCAAGTTTTCTCCTACTCGCCCCCGACTGTGCCTGTCTTAGGTTGCCCCACCCTGTGGAGTCTTACCCGTCGTTGACTACCAGCCATCTCTGGGCCAAGTAGGGTGATGTGAGGTTCAGTTTTGTCTCCTTGATAGCCTATGTCCCTCTGGCCTCCATGCCCAGCAACTGCCTTTGGATTCCCTCGCCTGCTGGCGGGGCTCTGGCATTGATCATAGGGAACTGAGGTTTCTTCTCTAGAAAGGGCCCAGCTTACGCCATTGGGCCAGAGACAGATCCATGGTACCAGCCACCATGAGGCTTCAACCTCAGCATGAACAGAGAGCTCAGGCAACAGCTATGGGCAATTGGATTGTAAGAAGAGGGTCCCTCTTGGCACAAGGGTAAGAGGCGCCAATACAGGAAAAGGAGAGTCCTGGAACAGGGCTTTCTCAGCCCAGGATGTCAGGCTCTTGGCACAAGACAACTCCATGTATGGGGCATATACCAAACACCCCTAGTCACGGCATAAAAGGGAGGTGCCCTTCCTGGAACAGTAGGGTAGGGAGATTCTAGAAAACGCTGTGTTCAGGAAAGGAGAAAGGCCAAAGAACCAGCAAACAAGTAGTTAGATTTTAAAAAAAGGAAAAAGGAAAGGAGATGTGGGGCAAAGCTGGGACATGTGGAAAGACAAAACGGAGGCACATGTGATCCTCCCAATGGACAGATTGTTCCAGCTCAGGGCTGCACATCTGCTGCAGACGGGCACTGGTCAGGTGTGCTATGATGAGGCAGAGATGGCGGGCGGTGAGACATAAGGTCGGACTAGACGGTCTGGAATCCACACAGGTGAGTCTGCGTCCTGTGGAAATATACAAGCATATCCTCTCCCCCAGGTTAAAAGTACATCAGGTCCCTTCCAGGCTCCTGTAAGCAAGTCTCTCCATTTGACGAGGGCTTTAGGTTTAGTTAGATCAGGGTTCCAATGCCTGTACATCGGAGAATTTCCCTCAGAATCTACATTTAGTATATTAATTACAAATTGAGCATGTTGTAGAACATGATGATGAGAGGAATATTTAAACTCATTTTCTTGTAATTTTTTAATTTGTGTTTTTAAAGTTTGGTGAGCCCTTTCTACTATTGCTTGGCCTTGAGGATTGTAGGGTATTCCTGTAGTATGTGCGATGCCGAATGTAGAGCATAAGTTTTTAAAAGCTCTAGAGGTATAGGCAGGCCCATTGTCAGTTTTAAGTGCCCTTGGTATTCCTAGGTAGGAAAAGCATTGGAATAGATGTTGACTTACATCTTTAAAGGCTTCTCCTGTACGTGCAGAAGCAAGGATAACATGAGAAAAGGTATCAATACAAATATGCACATAGCAAAGTTTGCCAAAAGATGGGACATGAGTAATATCCATCTGCCATAAGTCACAGGGTCTAAGTCCTCTTGTATTAACTCCAGTAGCAGGGCTAGGAAAATGAGTAGGACAATGGCCGCAGTCACGCACAATACTTCGAGCAGCTTCTCTAGATATGCGATAATATAGACGGAGAGCAGAAGCATTTTGATGGTGAATGGCATGAGACCGCCGGGCTTCTTCTAGAGCTGTACAAACTACTGGGCGAGTTAGTAAATCCGCCTGATAATTTCCTTCGCTTAAGGGTCCTGGTAGGCAGGAATGAGCTCTAATATGTCCAATATAGAAAGCCTTTTCTCGTTTGTGAATGCAAGTTTGTAGCTGAGTTAACAAAGAGAAAATGGCTGTTCTTCCTTGTGGGAGAGAGGCGGTCTCAATATGAGGAAATAATTTAACTATATATTGAGAGTCAGTGTACAAGTTAAAGGGAACCTGTTGCAATTGTTCAAAAGCATAAATGACTGCCAAAAGCTCTGTTCTCTGAGCTGACGTCTCTAGAGTTTGTTGAACATGGGTTATTGAGTCAATGATTGTTACTGCCCTACCAATAGAGGAACCATCCGTGAATACTAAGGAGGCAGGAGGTGATAATGGTTCTTTTGAACATTTAATAGGAAATATAAACGGATGTAGGGAGAGAAATTGCAATATAGGTGATCTTGGCAAATGATGTAAAATTTGTCCTGGGAAGTTACCTATAGCTATTTGCCACTCTTCTTCAAATTGTAATAGTGTGTCTAATTGTTCTCTTTTATAAGGTATTATTATCTCAGTAACTTCTCTTCCAAAGAGTTCGATACTGCGTCGTCTACCTTTGATAATGAGAGTGGCCACTAGGGAGGGATAGGGTGGTACAATCTTCCTAGGAGTGACAGGTAAATGTATCCATTCTAATGGTCCTTCCTGCCACAAGCATCCTGTAGGAGTATATTTAGTGGCTAGAATAACTAAGGCCCAAGATTTGGAATAATCTAGATACTGTAGTTGCTGTTTATTGATGGCCTGTTCTATTTTTGCTATAGCCTTTTCTCCTTCTACAGTTAATTGTCGGGGAGACTTAGGGTTAGAATCTCCCTTTAAAATGTCAAATAGAGGTTTTAAGTCAAGAGTGGTTATTTTTAGATATGGCCTGACCCAGTTGATATCACCTAATAGTTTCTGATAATCATTCAATGTGTTTAAATGATCTTTTCTTAATTGTAGAGGCTGATGGGTGATAGTAGAGGTATGTAATATTCTGCCTAAGTATGAAAAAGAAGGTTCAGTCTGAATCTTTTCTGGGGCTATTTTTAGACCATGTTCTTCTAAAGCAAGGGTGGTCTGAGTAAGAATTTCCTGTAAAGTAGCCCGATCTTTATGAGCTAGTAAAATATCATCCATATAATGAATAAGATATAGATCTGAAAATTTCTTTCTAATAACTTGCAATGCCTGATCTACAAACTTTTGACATAATGTAGGACTATTTTTCATCCCTTGTGGGAGAACCTTCCATTGGTATCTCTGATAAGGCTGTTTAAAGTTTTCTGATGGTATGCTGAATGCGAATCTTTGACAATCAGCTGGGTGAAGAGGTATAGTGAAAAAACAATCCTGTAAGTCAATAACAACAACACAATACTCCTGTGGAATTGCCACAGGGGAGGGCAATCCAGGTTGTAAGGAGCCCATATCTTCCATGGTGGCATTTATGGCTCTTAGATCTTGCAAAAGTCTCCACTTGCCTGATTTCTTTCTTATTACAAATATGGGTGTGTTCCAGGGACTATTTGATGGCTCTATATGTCCCTCTGCTAATTGCTGATCAATTAATTGTCGGGCTGCTGATATTTTCTCAGATGTTAAGGGCCATTGCTCAACCCATACTGGTTGTGACGATTTCCAGACTATGGGATCAGTAGTCCTAAGGGCAATGGCCCCAATTACAGATCCTGTCGAGGAGTGTGAGGTATTACTTTCCTTTCCTAATCCCTTTCCTGGATTAAATCTCGTGTCTAGCATCTGTGATGTTACTCTATCACTGGGGCTATATAATACAACTCCCATTTGAGACAAGATATCTCTTCCCCATAATGTAAAGGGGATAGTCGTAATTACATAGGGACAGAATGTTCCTGAATGTTGATCTTCATCAGCCCAAGTTAGAATCTGAGAACTCTTTTTTACATTAGATGCCTTGCCTAGTCCTACTAGGGAAGTGGAGGTGGTGTGCGTGGGCCATGAAGAGGGCCAATCCTTCCCTGTTATGCAGGAAACATCTGCTCCTGTATCCAATAGACCTTCAATTGGTTTTCCCTGAATTTGTAAAATTTTTGTAGGTCTAGTAGCATGGATTTCTTGTATCCAAAATGCTGCATCACTAGATCCAAAGCCTCCGGCCCCTCTAGCTTCCTGGGTAACAGCTGTCCCTATTTTATGTATTGGTAACAGGATTAATTGGGCAATTCTCTGGTTGGGCTGAATCTGTATAGTTGTGGTGGGTGGGGAAAGTAAAATCTGTATTTCTCCTGTGTAGTCTGCATCAACAATTCCTGGGATGACTAAGATCCCCTGTAATGAGGTGGAGCTCCGTCCTAATATTAAACCTACAGTTCCCTCAGGCAGTGGCCCAGACACTCCTGTAGGAATGGCTGCTACTGGCGAGTCTGGGGTTAGTACTGCATGGGTGGTTGAGTGGAGGTCCAATCCTGCACTGCCTGGGGTTGCCCTGAAGAGGTCACTGACTGATCGAAATTTGCAAAGGGGTTGAAGGTTGATGCCCCTATTATTGCAGGAGCCTGGGGCTGGCCCCTTCTCAAGTTTCCCGATTGAGGTGATGGGATATAACCTCCTTGGGAGCTATTTGTAGAGTTTAAAGGCCGACCATTTTTATGGTATTTTGATCTACATTCCTTTGCCCAATGGAATCCTTTCTGACATCGGGGACAAACGGTTTTTGGAGGATTAATATTATTCCCTAATGTATTTCCAGGCTGTCGAGGAGCTTGCCATCTGGCCTGAGTATTATTATTTTTATTTGGGCATTCTCTGCTAAAGTGCCCAGATAAGCCACAAGAGTAGCAGTTCATATTTCTTTTATTACCTGTATTATTGCTGGCTTGTCCTATACCCTGTACATATTGAGGGTATGTCTCCCCTTTGAGAGCTGCAGCTATAGCTACACCCTGTATAAATGCTGGACTTACATCAGCACACTGTTTTATAAAATCATTTATAGTTCCTGTTCTGCGAATCGGCCTTAATAAAGCCTGACAGGTATTATTAGCATTTTCAAAAGCCAGTTGTTTGATTAGGATATCGGCTGCCTCTTTGTTATTGATTACTCTCTTGACTGCCTGTATGAGGCGAGAAAGGAAATCCTGATATGGTTCCTCGACCTTCTGTTTAACCTCTGTAAGGGTGGTTGTTTCTCCTGCTGTATAAGGTAGGGATTTCCAGGCACTTACTGCACAACTGGTTACTTTGGTAAGTGCCTCTGTGGGCATATTCATTTGCTCCTCAGCCGTGTTAAAATCACCTTCTCCTAATATCATGTCTAGGGTTATTCCTTTTCTGGTTTTTTCGCTAGTGGCTACAGCTTTCTTAGCAAGATCTTCATATTCAGTTTTCCATAATAAGTAATCGCCTCCTGAGAGACAGGATTTACAAACCTGTGACCAATCATAAGGAGTCATCCATTTACTGGCTAGGGTTTCTACCAAGGTTTGTGTGTAAGGAGCTAGAGGTCCATATTCAGAGCAGGCCAATTTTAATTCTTTAAGTACTTTGTAAGGTATAGGCTCCAAGGTGGGGTTTCTATTCCCACCAGACTCATTCTCATATGTAACTGGGAAGCAGAGTGAGAATTCAAGATCTCCATTAGCTTCAGCTTCTCTTATCGCCCTTTGAAATTTAGACATGGAGCTCATAGGAGCCACAGGACCTGGTTTAGGCTTCCTTTCTAATTTGGGGAGCCTGTTTTGAATGGGAGGGCCATTCTCCTCTCTACTGACTGGAAAGGACCAATGGTCATGTTTATGATATTTATTCTCCTCCCGATCACTAGGCATAGCTAAATTGCTTTTAGATTGAGCTGGAGACAATGATGATGTATCCTCTCTGGGTGGAGCCGAGGGACTATTTAAATTTTGAGAAAGTTCAACCGTTTTTGCCTCTGGTGCCAAGGTTTCACAAATTGAATTCCAGAGAGAAAAGGTAACTGCCGGGACCTTCTCAGATCCATGGTAGCTGTAATAGTTCTTTAATTGCTCTCCTACTTTAGTCCAAGTTTCTAAATTAACAGTTCCATCCTCAGGAAGCCATTCACATACGTCTTCTATAAAACTTTCTGTCTGACTGGGAGTAACCTTAACTCCTCTGCTAGCAAGCATATGCGTTAAAAGATTAATACAGAGTCTTTTTTCTTTAGACTCAGTATGACCCATCTTGTCAATCTAAGTTCTGTACTAACTACCCGCTTACCCTACTTATCCTCTATAGGGGGGGTCTGAAGCACCCTACGGTGCAGTCCTATCCGTCCCAAATACGGGGGGACTTACCTAAGGGAACCCTGTTCGGGCGCCAGATGCCGGGGTCCAACCCCAGCAGGTCCAGGGGTCCCCAAAGGTGTGGACGGAGTCGGCGAAGAAGGAAGGGCACGGAGACAGTGTTCAGTTGATCAGCAGCCTAGCCAGGATCTCCAGCCAGGATCTCCAGCCAAGTTCTGGTCTGGATCTCCAGCGAAGTTCTGCTGTTTATTGTCTTGTTACATCCGTATTTATACCAGTTGATTTTAATCCTGTCAATTTCTATTACAAAGGTTAGGGCGTTTCTTATCTCCATTCCAGGGAGTAAAGATTATGTAGCTTAAGCATGATTGTTTGTAGTGATTAACTGCCCGCCTGGCACTTAGTTAAGGAGTTTCATGCCCTCCCTGACTTCAGGGAAAAATTCCTACCTGGGGAAACAACCTTTCTAGGAGAGGCATCCCCTCCCTGACTTCAGGGAAAAATTCCTACCTGGGGAAACAACCTTTCTTGGAGAGGTGACCTTGGTTAAAACCCACAGCGTTAAGGGGAGCAAACATATTAAGAACAGTATGCTATATACGCCAGGTCCCTTGAAACATATGCTGTGCAGATGTTTCTTTCCTGCAGCGACTGTGTCAAGCAGCAAGGATGGACCGGCTTCCGGCAGCCCTCCTTTATTCTGAGTCAGGAATTTTATGTTGAAGTTTTCAATAGCACTGAAGGTGAATGTGAGACTTTGATCCAAAAAAGAACTATTTCAGCCAGGCTGCTTTTGGTTTCCCATCATTGGTTTAACCGTAAAGGAAAGTGGTTTAAACAATAAAGGAAACTCACCGGTTTACAAAACTGAGAAGTCCAGGGGTATTGGCAGCAGATGAACAATTTTACCAAATACCCAGTTTCTTCCTACCTCCCCTCGGCACGCTCTACACCATCTACTTCACCCCAGACTGCCTGCAGCTTCCACTGAACCCCTCGTTCATAGCCAGCACTTCTCGCCCTGTAGCATAGCTTCTTTCTCACATGCATCCAGCAAATAAACTCTCATTTTTATTGCTCAGAAAAAAATAAAAATAAAAAAAAAATAAACCCCTCCTATTACCAGGACTATTTGATTATGTTTCACCTTTTTAAAGTGTGACTTTTGAGCAACTATATTGAGAACTCTCAGTCCTGATGTAAGGAAGTGATTATTCTCATACAGTCTGTATGGGATAAAGAATATCAACTCAGAGCCACTGCAACAAAGGACAAAGCTCCAAATAGCCTCAGGACAGGAGACACATTCTTAACTTTTTTTTGAGGCTTTCAATATTTGTTTGTTGTACCTTAATCTGGAAACCCCATATTTTTCTGTATAATTATTTTATATAATTATTCCCTTGAACTCTAGCTCCTATAAATTAAGTAAGACAATTATAAAATCAGTAGAAGCCCGTTGCACGAAGATTTGCGCAATAGGCCTTCCTTCCCCTGGCTGCTGGCATCGGTTTTCCTCCGGCACCCGGGACCTAGGCCTTTGGTCCAGCCGCAGTGGAGAAGCCAAGCCTTGAGGCTAGGCTTTTCTCCTCTGGCTGCAGCGAGGCTTGGCTTCTCTGCTGCAACTGCAGGGGAGAAGCCAAGCCTCTTCAGTCTTCAGTCTTCACTCTGGCTGGAGCCTTTAGTCTTTGCTCCATGCCTGTGTATGCAAATTAACCGCCATATTTGTTGGGTTAATTTGCATAGTCACTCTGATTGGCTGGTGGGTGTAGCAGAGTGACACCAATTTGCATGTTTCTCTTTTATTAGTGTAGATAGCTAAAAAAAAGCTTAAATGTACATTATGACACAAAACCTGATATTATTTGGCTTCAGCCTTGGTCCCTGGAAAAAGAAAGACATCTATAGTATCTAACATGCTGAAACTCAGTTCAAATCCAAGTACTGTACTTATTGCAATACCTGAGGCAGGATTATGAAGCGGCTTTGGACAAACCCTAGCTGCAACAGCCAACAAATTTCATCCCAGAGCTTCAAAAAGGGTGAGAAAAAGAATTGGAAAAAATTCTGAATTTAATGAAAATGACAGTATTATTCTTTATTGGAAAAATTGGCAATAATATTAACTCAAAACAGTCACATGACTACATTTAAATAATATCCTATTTGTAGATTTGCTTCTTGTCAGAAGCAATCAACCATGAGAAGCTTCATGACAGTGGCCTTTAACTCATCTCCCTGATACCCCCCACTCAGTCCATCATCCATAATGATCTGGATTCTTCTGGACACTTAAAGTTTGTCAAGTCATGCCTTTCCCCTTCTCAAAACCCTCACATAGTTTCTCATTGCATTTATAATAAAAGCAAAGTGCTAACTGCAGCTTACAAGGCCCTGGCTGACCTCATTCTTGGATACCTCTCAGGTATGATCTGTATGCTTTTTTCTCTTCACTGCATTCATTGAAAGTGCCATGTACCTTCCAGCCTTTACATTGTAGTCTTCCCTAACTATGTGTATGGCTTTCTCTATCACTTTCTTCAGGGCTCTACTCAAAAAGTTATCTCCTTGTAGTCTTCTCTGACCACCCTATCTAACATAGTACATAATCTGTCTATAGCACCTTACTATTTTCCTTCCTATTACTACCTACAATTATATAAGACATCTACTTAATTTTGTCTGTTGTTTGCCTCTCCCACTGAATCAAAGCTGAGATCAAGACTTTTCTGTTTTGGACACATATTCCAAGCATCAGAAATGTAAATGTGCTGTGTTCCATGGTTGAATGTGAACAAATCTAATTAGAAATAACCCCACTATTTATGTTCTAAGATACACTTAGAATAAAGATGATACATTTTGGAGGTAGGAACTGATTGATTGAATGCATGGAGTGGTATCAAGGACTCCATGATTTTTGCCAGGAACACATGGGTGGGTGGAGGTTTCATTTACTGCAGAGGAAGACAAGATGCTGATTTGTTGGGAAGGTGTTCTGTTTTGGACATCTAAAGCGTGAGATGCCTGTGGGACATCAAGTGGAGGTGTTAAGTATGCGTGGGCTATGTAGGTTTAGAGCAGTGGTTCTCAACCTTCCTAATGCCGCGACCCTTTAATCAGTTCCTCATGTTGTGGTGACCCCCAATTTCATTGCTACAAATTGAACATCATTAAAGCATAGTGATTAATCACAAAAACAATATGTAATTATATATGTGTTTTCCCATGGTCTTAGGCGACCCCTGTGAAAGGGTCGTCCGACCCCCAAAGGGGTCGTGACCCACAGGTTGAGAACTGCTGGTTTAGAGTAAGATAATTACATTTCCTTATTGTCTGAATTATTTTGTTGTAGTTTTTAAATCCTTACCCAAGGATATTTTCCCATTGATTTTAGAGAGAGTGGGAGAGGGAAAGACAGAAACATCAGATGTGAAACACATCAGATGCCTCCTGCATGCATCCTGACCAGGGCCCAAGCCAGGGAGGAGCCTGCAACTGAGGTATGTGCCCTTGACCAGAATTGAAACCGGGACTCTCTTGTCTTGCAGGCTGACACTCTATCCACTGAGCCAAACCGGCTAGGGCTGTTTGTTGGAGCTAGGTTTCTTTTAATTGAATTGAAAGGACTGTATTGACATCTCTGGTTAAGCAGAACTCAGATAGACTAGGACAGACTTGCTGACGTAAAATCTGGCAATTTGCAATGATGGGGCCTCTATTTTGTCTAGTGAAGTGAGAGCTTCCTGACAACCAGTCATGATGTTTGGGCAATTGGTCACTTCACCTAAAACTGCAAGCTAATTCTTCAATAAAATGCTTAAATCCTACTGAGAGTGTTCTGCAGGTGAGCAAATGACTATTTAGCATAGTTGTAGAAGAGGCTCAAATATGTGCACCTTGTATAGGAAATGCGTTCTTCCAGCTGTTTCTTCGGAACACTGTTTATTCTAGGTTGCCACTTTAAAAAATTCGAGCTTCGGATACGCTTGCTCTGTTTGTACAGTGTATTTAGCAGATCAAAAATGTGATTCCTTGACTTAGATGTATACATCTTGTCCTGGGTAAAAGTGATTCGCTTCAATCTTAAACGAATTTTTTCTTTTTGCCTCTTATAAGTACTCTAGTTTTTTCTGCAGTTATTGCTTCACAAAAGCTGAATTCAATGAGGATCCGGTATTTTAGTGTGTTATCTGAAACACATCTGAACCTCCTGAAGCAATGGAATTTTTGACGTCATGGACTCTGAGAGGGGATATTGCTTCCTGGCAGTGGTTTGGGTTTCTCTAAGACAGTAATACATAATCTTCAGTCACTTAAACATTAAATTCTTACCTGTGATTATGGAATAAAAGTTTGGTTTTCTCCTTCTTAAGGAACTTCACATATCAGCAAGAAGTCTGAGAAAGTGTTTTTATGCCAGAGATGAAATGGGATGATGGGAAGCGAAGCCTTTTAATTCCTTGGAAGCATACTTAGTTTGCCTCAAAGACATAACAGATTGGAAATATCTAGTACTTTGTCATTCTGTAATTCAACTGACAATTATATGACAATTAGTCTACTCCGTATACATTTATGTATATCCCTAAGATACACAGAATACATTATCTTTGCTCTCTAGGAACTTATGATCTAGTACAACTACATACTTATAATAACAGAAATAAGGATAAAGGGTTGTGTTAATGGATAATTAAGTCTGCCTCAGGGAGTCTGGGAAAGTTTCACAGAAGTAACATTGGATTGGGGTTTTGGCAGATGAATAGGAGTTTACTAGGCAGGTGAGGAATGTGAAAAGAACTAGGATTGAAAGTGTGAGTCCTAAGAGGAATGTTGGTTGGATGTAGGAGCATAGGGTGCAGAGATTTGGACCATAATCTATAGAGACATGAGTGATATGGCATCATACATATGTAGTATACAGTAAAGGTGTTAGCTTTAAAATTATTCCTTTTTTTTTACATCAATTCCAAAAAGTCCAGAAACAACTGGCTGACATGTAAATTAAAATGAACCTTTTGGGAAAGCCTATTACTTTGGTGGGGCATGTCCAAAGCTGTTGTAAGAGCAAAAGAATCCTCTCTTGAAGACAGAAAAGATTCAAGTTACTTCCCTTCAGGTGATCTCCTTAGTTGTCTCTAAATTGGAATATTTGGCTTGAGTACAAATACCTACTTTCTCCTTAGCTACTATTTTGACAGGTGGCGACATACCTGATCTTGACATTGCCTGTGTGTGATTTGCTTAATACAGTAATTCAGTAAGAATATATGTGTATTCTTTTTAGTTTTCAATTACAGTTAACATTCAATTTTATATTAGTTTCATGTGTATAGAATAGTGATTAGACATTTATATAACTTATGATAAGTCTAGTACAGGGGTGGGCAAACTTTTTGACTCGAGGGCCACAATGGGTTCTTAAACTGGTCCGGAGGGCCAGAACAAAAGCATGGATGGAGTGTTTGTGTGAACTAATATAAATTCAAAGTAAACATCATTACATAAAAGGGTACGGTCTTTTTTTTTTTTTTAGTTTTATTCATTTCAAACAGGCCGGATCCGGCCCGCGGGTCGTAGTTTGCCCACGGCTGGAGACTCTAGTACCATCTGCCTTAATAACATACACAGTTATTACAATATTATCGACTATATTCCCTCTACTGTACTAGTAAGATTCTATTTTTAGGGCACTTTCAGAATTTGATCTGTACTCTTGAGTTTTGATTATTCGGTAATGTAAATTTTGCTAACTTGATTAATAATGAAAATTAGGTATTTTTAATCTTCCTATGAGATTTTTGGATAGTGTTCATTTAGTTACAGAGCAGAAAACAAATATTTAAACTCTTCAGAGTTCTTTGCTGTATTTTGCATTAATCTTTGTTTCCCCAACGCCTGGGCACATGCTAAACAAGCAAATAATTACTTGTTGAGTAAAGAAGTACCTAGAAACTGTATTTTCTTCTGGGTGTACTGCATGAACCTGCAAGTCTCAAAGCCCAAATAATCCAGCTTTCAGCCAAGGCATTTGGGATTTCTAACAGGTCTATTAAAGACATTTACTGTTACCCTGCACGAAACGCCTAGCGGTGTGTAAAAAACACACCCCGGGCTCCCACACAGCAAACTCGGACACCTTGTAAAGATGATTCACAGCATTTATATAGTCTACTTAGCACAAGGACTAAAAGTCATTAAAATGAAATGAACCCCGGGCTGATCTAACACTTCCCAACTCCCAGTATTTTCAAATAATCGTGGTAAGGTTTCAGGATTTCAAAGAAAGCAAGCAAAGCAAAACCACCCCTGTTCCTTAAAACACACAAGTTACCTCCTTCTTTAGACGAAAACTTTTCAGGAGAAAAGCAGGCACGGAAAACTCTTACTTAGGAAAACCCATCCTAAACGGAAAAAGAACTAATCGCCAGTGGCCTCGGCCCGCCCGCCGGAGGTGGGCACGCGTGGAGGCGGCCGCCGGGGAAACCTCAATGTCACCCGGGCGACGCCGGCGGGCGGAGCGGTCGCAGTCAGTGCCCGCGTGCAGCCGCCGCGGCGCCCCGCGGCCGGGCGACGAGCGGGGCATCGCCAGGCGCCGCCCCGGGCAGAGCGGACGAGGCTCGGAGACCGCACCGCGGGGAAGCCTCCTTCCTCCGACGGGGAACCACTCGGACTGAAGGGGCAGCGGATGCGTCCCTCCCAGCCCCACCTCCACGCCGCAGGCGCGCCGGCCGCCCGGCCCCCGCCCGCCGCTGAGGAGTGCAGGTCGGGTGGGGGTGGGAGCCAGCCCGGAACCCCCGGGGGCGGGGCCGAGGAAGGGAAATCTCTAGCCGCGCCTTCGACACCGCGCTCCTTGTTCTCGATGGTCCCCGCGCGGCCGTCTTATCGAACGCCACTTCCGGTTCCTTTTAAAGGCCCCACGCTGTGCGGCGCGGCGCGGCGCAAGCCAGAAGGTATAAAAGGGAGCGAGAAGGCGGGACCGAGGAGGAAGGGGGGAAAAAAAAAAATAGCTGTCGAGGGGGCGGGGGAGGTGCAAAGGGCGCGCTCGCGCGTCACGTGACCGGGACGCGCCGTTCTTCCGTCGGCCATTTTAGGTGGTCCGCGGCGGCGCCATTAAAGCGAGGAGGAGGCAAGCGCGGCCGCCGCTGCTGCCGATTCTTTTTTAGTGCCGCGGCCGAGAGCGGGAGTGCGCGCCGCGCGAGAGCAGGAGGCGAGGCGGGCAGGCCAGGGAGAGGCGCAGGAGCCTTCGCAGCCGCGCGCGCCTTCGCTGCCTTGTTGTGTGCTTCGCGCGGTACGGCGGGCGCGCGGCAGCGGCGGGGATTACTTTGCTGCTAGTTTCGGTTCGCGGCGGCGGCGGCGGGTGTCGTCTCTTCGGCGGCGGAGGCAGTAGCACGATGTCGGAGGAGCAGTTCGGGGGCGACGGCGCGGCGGCGGCGGCAACGGCGGCGGTAGGCGGCTCCGCGGGCGAGCAGGAGGGAGCCATGGTGGCGGCGGCGCCAGGGGCATCGGCGGCGGCGGGAAGCGGAGCCGGGACCGGGGGCGGCACCGCGGCCGGAGGCACCGAAGGGAGCAGCGCCGAGTCGGAGGGGGCGAAGATCGATGCCAGTAAGAACGAGGAGGATGAAGGGTGAGTAAGGGGCGGCCCGGGATAGCCAGGCCCAACTCTCCCCCCCTCCCCCTTCCCGCTCCCCGCCATTAGGCCTCGCTCCCGCTCTCCGCTCGCCCTCCGGGTCCCCCTGCAGCCGCCTGGCGCTGTGCCCCTCTTCTCGCCGCGGGGATCCCCGGGGGCGCTCACTGCCTTCGCCCCGTGCCCGCCCGCCGCCCCCTCCCCCATCACACACGTTTCCACCTTTAGCCATCACCACGCTGCTCCGCGGCCCGCCCTTATTCCCTCCCTTGCCCTGCGTCTCCTCCCACCGACTTAGCCGCCAGGATTTTTTCCCGCCTGTCGAGGGCACCTTCCCCCCCCCTCGCCCCCGTCTTGACTGCTCCCCGTTTCTGAAGTCCAGGGCGTAAAAAATGCAGACAGATACCAAGCCTTTATGCAACTAAGGTTTATTTGGGGCGACTCGCTCCAGCATCCCGAGACGATGCGATTGTTTTACAAAGTACGTGCTTTGGGGAACGTGTAGGCTTCCACCTGTGCTCCCGTTTGGGCTTCAGGCCGACTTTTACTTATTTATTTTTTAGTATTTTGAAGAAGTTTCGCCTCGATCTCTTCGCTTTTTTTTACTGTACGCTATCGCACAGCGGCTTGCTTACCCTAGCCCCTATTTTTCAGCCTAGGGGACAGATTGGACGAGGCGAAAGTCCCCGAGTCGCCTCGCCTGTGGGTGCCTTGGTTCTGCCCCACGGGCTCCGGGTCAGTTCCCGGTCGGCGGGGCCGGCCCTGGACGGGAACTGTTCTGCCTCGGGCTGCGGGCTGCCCTGCCCCCACCCGCCGCGCTGCACTCACCACGCACCCTTCTCTCGCTCTCAGCTGCTGGGTTCCCCCATGGTTCCTACGGATGGTACTCTTACCCACTTTACTTTTTCTGTGCCATTTCCATTTTTTTTACAAAATCCTTTTTTCCCCACCCGGGGCCCAGGATCCTTTTTTTGGTCTCTCTCGATTTCTCCTTCCTGCTCTTACCCACTGTTACAGGAGGCCCACCAGCCTTTTAAAAAATGAACAAATCCTGTCTTATGCTATGGCATAACTTTTTTGTTTTGCAGGTTTTTAAATAGTAACTTGCTACCTCCCATTGGAAATGGTTGTGCACCTTACTTAAAGCTGCACTTAATATATATTAAAATGCAGCATTTGGGAGCGGGAGTTAGCAGGAGGAACTAAATAGGGGTTCTTGGTTGGGTTTTCTTAACTCCTGTTACTACCCATCTTGGGTTAAGCTTCCAATCCTTTTTGTAGTGTGTGTGTGAGAACTTATTTCATTATAACAAGGGGAAAAGTGTTGGAAGGTAAAAGCAGTTGGGAAAGAGCACAAGATTTGGAGGGAGGAGAGAGAAGCACTTTGGAGTACAGGATCTAATCTAAGCCCAGACAGACTTGTCCGGCTGTTTGCTGACTGCTGACTGGGAGACGAGGTGGGATAGGAAACTAGCTTTTCTTAATTAATCTTGAATAATGTATAGCTAAATTTAAGAAAGGGTTATGTTAAATATTTGGAAACTTAAGCCTTACTATTTCGGTTTTTGTTTTCTGAATTCTGTTATTTGGGCAGAGGTACCAAAATGAGTAATTGTATAACTTGCTGTTTGGGGCAGGCTTCCTGTTAACCTTGATTTTTCAAATCACAAAGTAGCTGCCTTTGTAGTTATCTACTGTTGAACTGAAGTGTAAATTAATTAAAGTTTTTAACCCTAACAATGTCAAAAACTAAAACTAGAATTTTGATTGGTTGCTGTACCGGTTGTTAATTCCCTAGCCATTCAAACTCCTCCCCACGACACTCTGAAGCAGCGACGACACAGCGGGAAGAATGGTAAAACTTTTACATTTTATTTCTGTATTATAAAGGTTTCAATAGTCATAACTTGGAGAGGCTGTGTTTTGGTTTGTTGCCCATTGACTCCCCAGGAAATTATAGACATTAGTACAGTAGGATATCTTGTACCTGGGATATAAAACCTTTTTAGGTATCATGAGTGATCTTTGGGCAAAACTGATGCTATTACATGGTTTTTGTTCTGTGGTAATGCATGTAATTGTGGTTTGGCCAATTAAAGCTTAATATAATTAGTAATGATTTTTTAAAAATCTGAGCAAGAAAAAAACGTATTTCTAATTTTATTTTTGTTTTTAAGAAAAAGATAATTTTGGAATTATAAGTTTAGTGCTAAATGTGAAGGTTACTTGATATAAAATCTTGTGTTTAAAATGTCTTGCATGTTAAATACTGAAATATTCTGGAGATGTCAAAAGTAAAATAATTTTAAAAGTAGCATTGTGTATATATATATGCAAAACTGTATTTTATCACCAAACCTATTTATTTACAAATATACCTTTAAGAATTGATATGTACTATTCAAAGGTGGGCTGATGTGGCTTTCCTCTAAAGGTCTTAAATTAGATTTTTTATTTTGAGTGATTTGGCTGGAATGTTAATTACAGTTGGTTGACATGTTCACAGTTGCATGACTTCTCTTTGGAAGACTAGTAGATTGACTTTTTTATATTATTCCTTTTCTCTAAAGCTCAGTCTTTCTTTAGGATTATATTAGAGTTTTCCAGGAGTTTTTTATCCCCCACTACTGGAGCATGGAGGGCCAGTAGCAGATAGCTGCCTTATATGTACAAATTACATTCCACAAAGAGCCCAGTAGGGATGACATTTAACTTGAGCTTTTCTTGTTACTGTATTCTCATCCACGGAGATCTGTCCAGTTTTATATTGGAGATAAAGCAGATTGGAAGCAGCAGTAGTCTAAAGGGAAAAGCAAAAGAAGAAACCGGGGTCAGAGTTGGACATAAAAAATAAAAATGTTTCTGATGAAAATTATACTCATACCGATACTTTACTGCTAATAGTGACACACTAAGATTAAAGGATAACTGTACTTGGTTTTTCTACTCCATTATATATTTCCAAATCTTGTGTAAGCAATTATTTTCAGTAATTTGTAAGGACCATAAACTTAGGTTATTGTTTTACTCTTGTAAGAATTATACTTGCCTTGCTACCGAATAGTATAACTTCACAAGTTTTTTGAGTGACCTCTCAGGAAAAATTGGCACTTAAATATTTATAGTTTAATGAAAGTTTTAGATTCAGTCTGATTATTACCTATTGAAAATAGGAGGTGCACTTTAAGCAAATTTACATTTAACAAATAATGCTTTTCATTTTTAAAGTCTTAATATTTGACCTTTTAAAATTATTTCCCACCCAGCCTCATCCTATTAATATAATACTGTTTTACTTTTTGAACAAAAAAAACCCCTCAAGACCATTAAACAACTTTTTTGTGTCTGTGCACTTGCCACCCTATCCTTTTTCCTTGTCTTCCTGTTTGAGGGACATTGGACAGCAATTTCATAATAGTCTCAATAGTGAGGATAAGACTGCTTACTAGATGTAAAAATCATGTAAATTTAATTTCTTAAACACATTTCTGCATGTATTTCTTTTTGCAATTCTAACTTGGGAATAAAGTGATTACAGTTTCATACTAAAATATTTTTGAAATCATTGTGTTGTAGACTTAAAAGTTTTCTCAAAATCTGAATATAAGACTAAACAGCTGTTTTGAGGAGGGCATGCCTATTACATACCTCGAATAGATGTTTTCACAGTTTACTATGGGCTTTTGGAGTAATTTTCATAATTAAATGCCTTCCTGAATTCACTTCATTTTAATCTTTCCAACTTTAATATCTTAATTTTTATTAAGAAGCTTTTGCATTGGAGTTTCCTCTTTGGGTATGGACTCATGTTCTCTACAGGGCTGCAGTTCTGTTAAGATAGATGCTCGAAAATTAGTGTCTGGCAAAATGGACATGCCATGTAGCAAAGCAATTTTTAAATTCTCATGCTCAGTGGAAAACTATAATTAGCTTTTAGACACTTTTACAAAATAGGTACATTGACTGGTTTGGATTGGGCAGGAAGCAAAATAGTTCTATTCAGTTATAGCAATACTTTTCTAATAATAGGATATTTGATCTAATTACTAGTGTATAAACTGTAGTGTGATTAGTTTGTTTGGAAATATAGGTTCTCTCCTTTTAATTTTTAAGAAATGGGACTATACGTTTTTGTTTTAAATATTTGAGATCATAGTATACGCTGGTGCTTTGGGGCATTCTGAACACTATTTGCTCTGTAAAACAATTTTAGAACAGTCTCATGCCAACTTTACTGGCCTTTGAGTCAGTAAACTTGAGACCCTGAGTAGATGGGGTTTGAATTATAGCATTCTTTGGAACCTTTGACAGGTTTCCAGTGTTTACATTGTAGCAATTGATGTCCCCAAATCTTGAGGTAATGAACATATAAGATACTATAAAAATCACCTGACCTTTTGGGTTTGGAATTAGAGAATATCATTGAAGTTTTTCGGTGCTCATTTTTGAGATAAATATACTTGCCTAAGCCTGTTTTTCCTCAAGTCGTGTGACATCTATAAACTAGTTGTTTATTCACTGTGTAGTTTTAATATTGCCTGAGTATTCTGTCATGTAAGGCTGCCCTAATATAAGAAAGTCTTTTCTACTGTGATTTATGACCAACATGTAGGATGGTTCATTTTAGTCTTCAAGTGATACATGCCATACTTGAAAACATTTAAAAAGGAACTTCTTTCCTATTCTACTTAAAGCTGTGCACCTCAGAGGTGTGCAAGTTCACAAATGGAGTGAAACATAACTTTTGTTAGTTCAAAGTTTTATTTCACTTTAGTTCTGCTTCAACATTTTAGTAGATAGGGCACTGAACTGGATGCTGGAAGCGTGGGATCTGTTTCTCTTACTTCACTTCCAACAGTGTGGTCTCAGGTAATATAACATGTTTGTTACTTGGTTTGCTGATCTATGTGTTGGAGACAACTGCTCACCACAGGAAGATTGACTACATAGCTTGCTTTCAGTTTGTGTGTATTTGTCCTGTGTCTTAATAGTAGATACTGCCAGTGATTTACTCCTGTGGAGTAAAGGTAAGCATGTTTTAGTTTCTGGAGTATTATATTGTGCATTGGAGCTAGATATTTAAGACGGGTGGGGTGGGAAGACTTATTGGCAGTGTTTGGCCAGTAGTTAGGGTGATAGTTTAAAGTATTGGGTCATGTTCTGTAAATTCCTGCTTACCTAGACTTGAAACTATCACAACGCCCAAACAACTAGGAAAATCCCCCTGTAGCCCTTTGAAAAGGGTGAAAACTATAAGTAATAAAAAAGCAACCAACAATGTCATGGGATGAATCTTCTATAATTTTTCCCTTATACTATTAAAAAGTTAAAGAATCGCAGGATCCTGAAATTTCATCAGTAAAGATAAAAATCATTTTCTGAGTTTAGTGTTGATATTTAAATTGATTTCCAATGCATATTGTTATAGAATAGTGAATGTAGTAATCTCAGTTAACCAGAACCTTAGCCTCTAGGTTAAGGAAACCCTATTCCTTAACCCCTAGGTAGATGGGACTTACAAAACTTGAGAGTTTATTTGAAAAGTAAAAATACAAGATGTCATTCCTGTCTTGGAATGAAATGAAGAAAAAGGGGAGATTTGAGGTTAAACATTTAAAGTTTATTTAAAACCTGTCATGTTTAGTTTATTAGCTATGATGTTTTCAACTTAGTTTTCTTTTGTCATTTCAGTTCATTCTAAAGTATAAAGTAATGACATTTAATAATATACTAAGGTAGAAAAATTAATGTTTTATAATGACTTGCTAAAAGTTTGTAAACTATTTCTAAAGGTATGTTTCACACAGAATCTAAAATGATTAATGTGATACTATTTAGCTGAAAAAAGTAAACCCATCCCTTCCATTATAGGTAACTGGTGGCTTTAAAATCTATAATTTCTAAGGGGGAAAAAAGTGTTGGTGAGATTTCATTATACTTAATTTAAGATTTTAAAGGAATAACTACAGTGATAAAATACCAAGAAATTTATTTAAATAAAGGTTAGTGGTATGCTTGAATAACATTTTGAAAGGTGACAGTGATTGGCTAGTCAAATACTTGAAATGTAAATCACATTTACATTTTGTTGTATTTTTTAAACTGTCAGAACTTGTTATGAAACCACGAATGAAGATCGTGATTTGTTCGGAAGTGTTTGAGAGTTATAGAATTGGGGGGGTGGAGGGTGGGGGGGGGCTCCCTATTCCAAAATTGAAAGTCTAATAATGCTTATAATTTTACCTTGAATAAGATATTTCACACTAAAGACTTGTTAGGGGAAGTAACTTGAAATAAAATACTGTTGGTTTTGGAATGTTAAACCTAATGACCTCAAAAGTACAGAGAAAAAGTTCCTTAGATGGGAAAAAAATAGAAGTATTATATCAGAACATTTCCCACCAACCAGCTCTGCTCCATATGTATTGCCTTTTATATTTTGCAATTATTCCTTACTAACATTAACTGGTGTAGAGTACAGACTGGTGTTTATGTAGAGACACAGTAGTCATAAGATGATTTTTGGAATTAAACTTTTAGTCTTACACAACCTGATTTTCACTCTACATACATTTTTTTACATGGGATATTTAAAAATTTCTGCGTTAAGTCTGAAAATAATCTTAGGATCCATTATATAAAATTCATCCTGACCTTTCCTCTTAATGTTGGAAATGTCATATAGTTTATGCAGATTTAAGTTATGCCATTGAATACATGAAAAAGTTGCTTTGTTAAATTATATTTAGATATTTAGATTGTGCTCTACCACTTCTAAATAATAACTTATTTTCATTGAGCATCAGACTATGTTCTGTGCCCTTTTAGTATGCTAATTTAAGGTAGGCTCTTAGTCTTTTGTTTTGTTTTCTTTTATAGATGTGGAAACAATCATGGAATTTTTTTCCCCCTTTGGGGTCACAGTTAGTAAGTGGTGGAGGTAGGATTTTGGTTTACTGCCTCTAAATTTATTTTCTCTAAAGTATATCCTACAAAGCAGCCTAAATTTCTAAAAGACACTGGATAGCATTTAGATAAGTTATTTGCACTCAATTATATAAATTTTGCCTGTCATTTACTGTAATATGGGGTAAAATCAATATCAGTAAAAGTAGAGACTTCAATTGTTGAGTGGGTGTTCTAAATTGAATAGTATATTGCCTTTGGGGTGCTAAATACCTTATAGGTAGAATTCAAAAACTAAATGGTTAATAAATTACTGTAGGTGAAGTCCTACATTTTAATTGGGGTTATTGATTTACTTTTAAAACTAAAGATCAAATTTTAAACTGTATTCCAGCATTAGGAGCCCATTTTTGTTGCTACTTGAACAAATCTTGTGATGTAGTTATAACTTGGCTGCTTAGGATTTTTCTGACGTTCTATCTGTACTTCATTGTAAAGTGTTTGCACATCTCTGCAGGAGTGACAGCATCTTGGAAGTCAGTCTTTGTATTCAAGGCAGCAGAGGTAATCTGGATGGACAATAGGTATTGTGCTTTAAGCAAGATACAATAATATAAAACATAGAAACTTTAAATTGGTATCATCTTATACCATCTCAATTTGAGGGAGAGCATGTCAGAGTGCTGATGTTCTAGAGAGGCAAAATAAGTTCCCATTTATCCAGAATTCAGATAACACTTCACTGTACCATACTGTCATGTTTTGGTGTACCTATTGAATAAAAGATGGAATGTATTTATATTTAATATGATCCATTTAGTACAGATCGAATGGACTTGGTACAGTTTGTGTTCATTGTAGTGTATTTACTTGTCTGGTAATCTGTTATGCAGCAACCATACTTAGAGCAGAAGAAAAAGTGATTTTTGGCCTACCAAATGGAAATACATTTGCCTCAGAAGAGCCACTAAAACTCTTACTCAGACTACTGTATACTTTACATAAAATTTGGAAAGTTTGAATTTCACCTACCTATCTTACCAAAATGGGTGGTGGAAGGCCTTTTAGAACAGCAACTGGCGATTAACCTGGCAAAAATGGAAGTAACTTCTTAAAATTGCTAAGACATGGGATGTACTAAGTGTGTTAATAAATAGCTCTAATTTATAATAGCATGATATATTCGGGATGACTGACCCGAACAGTGTCAAATTATGATTACTCTACTTAATTAAGGCAGAAGGGTGATATGTTGTAGGTGAAAATATTTTATTCCAAATAATTGAATGCTAAAGAACAGTTGGAGAGAGATTTGGGAAGGCTGGCAGTGCCTTAAGGAAGGTGGAATATTTGGCTTTTGTTCTTTCAAGGTGTTGGATAGCTGAAGTTTTCTACATGTTTTGCTCTAAATATTTTGAGAAATAGTAATCTTAATATGTATCAATTACAGTTGGCCAGAATATTTTATATTCTGAAAATGGAATTTGATGGATTAGGAAGGATAGCATCTTCAGTGACCTTTTCAGTTCTGAGGTAGACACAGTTAACGACTTCTCTACCAAAGACTATTAAAGGTGGGAAGTTTCTTTGGAGAGCACTTTTATAGGGCTAGTTAATGAATTAGTATGCTTATCTAATATTTAAGAAAACTGACTTCCTATGCTGTAAAAAAGACATTCGGGGCTTGTGAGTAATAATAGAACATGCCTCATTCTTGGTGTTAGAATTTATTCTTTGCGATTGTTTTTTCTTAGTTTAAGATAATCCAATATAAACATTGCCTTGGTAAAATAAAATTAAAACTAGTTTTGTCTCAAATACAAAAGCCTTATTTTAAAAAGCTAAAGTTGAAAGGCAAGAAAATTCTGTGTCTGGTCTGTTAGATATTTAGAGGCTGAAATGATTTCAAACCTAAATTATTGGTGAAAACTAATATTTACAGAATTGGTAATTTAAAATTTAAATTTCAGCTTGAAGTTGTTTCTGTTCTGGAACTTGTAATGGATAAATGAGCAAGAGGTCATTGCTTTACTAGTCAGTTTTCTCATCTTTAAAAAGAGTTACGTCCTAACCTTGAAAGTGTAAATGTTGGTAATGAATTTTCATCTATGAAGGAAGTTCTCTGGATCTTTAGGTTAAAAAATAAGGTGTTTAAGGCAACTTAAGTGACTAGGATTGGATATTACAAGGTGTATTACTTGAATGAAAGAAAATGTAATTGAAAATACCTCAACTCCCTCCCCCCATTGAATTAGCAATAAATGTTAATACCTATACAACATGGATGTTTTGGTTATGTTCATTTGATTATAAAATACAAAAAAAGGGTTAATAAAGGTTACTTTAAGCGTGGAAATGTTATCAGAGAAAATCCAGAAAGTTAAGCGTATAAAGGGCCCAACTCTAGAAACATGTACAAGTTGAAAACCTGACCTGAAGTGGGAAGCACAATGTATGCCTTAGTAAGACTTCTTTTTCATTAAAAGTTAACTTTGTTATTAGAAGTAAAAATAAGTTCATGGGTAAAATAGTAAGATCAGTAACACCTCAGTTAATCTGGCATCTTTAGGGAGAAGCAGAAGCAAGATCTTATTCTAGGGATAAAATTGGCTTCTTGTTGCAAGAATTGGCTTTAGTGGTAATATTTTAAAACCCACAAGGTGTTGATATTTTCTGCTTTAATTTCTTTCCACAGCTGGAAGTTAGTACCACATCCCCATCCCTACCCCGACCCACCCCAGTTATAAAGATGATAAATCGGTGAGCAAGGATGATTTTATTCCCTGATGAAATTGTTAGCCCTCACATAACAAATTCTGACAGTTTACCCTTAAAATAAAAATCTCCAGTCCTGTCTCTTTAAAGGGTAGAAGGTATGTCATATGATAGTTCTTTTGTGGAGGGGGACATAGGGCACAGATCTAAAAAGGATCACAGAGTTGCTAGATCTGAGCTTTATGGCCTTTTGCTGTTTACAAAAAGATAAATTTTTTAGTAATATATATTTTTGTTCTTAAAGTGTCTTAGTGGTTTCTATTTACCACCAGTCACTTTTAGCATTTTAACGGTTTACATATTTTATTGCTGGTTAACTGAGGTTCTACTGTAAATAACTCATCTAGGTTAATTAGTGGATTGTGCTTCAATGGATAATTCTTTTTGTTCACTGAATTGTTCAATGATCACTTTTGTCTTTATTAAGGACTTCAGATGAAAAAACTTGGTTAACAACTTGTGATGTGAGATTTAGAATTTTCCATTGTATGTGCTAAGAGTTTTGTTAATGAGAACTATTAAGTAGAAAAGAAGTTCAGCATAGACACGCTGTCACTGATCAGTGGGGAATAAATAGCCTTTTTATACGTATAATGAAGGGTTGGAAGGGAAATTTGAAGCTAAAATTCTGTATTTTGCTGTTACCAACATTTAACTTGTAATTTAAGAAAGACTTAATGTACAGGTTTTTTTTACTTTGGGGAGACATTATCTTTGCTAAGTCAAAAAACTTAATCTGCTGCTTGCTCACTATATTGTAATTATGCAGGCGCAGTAGTGATAAAGCAAAACTTTCCAAAACTGGAATAGGGTGTTCTTGATATGTGGTTATGTAGGAAGAATGACATTTTCACATACTGCCCAGTAAATTGGTGCAGTCTGAAAAAGGAGATTATTGATGTCGATACTTAGGGCAAAGTTTGTTTTTGTTTTTTTGTGGTTTTTTTTTTTTTTTTTTTTTTTTTTAGCATTTTAATATTGCTTTTTGTCTTTACAGGAAAATGTTTATAGGAGGCCTTAGCTGGGACACTACAAAGAAAGATCTGAAGGACTACTTCTCCAAATTTGGTGAAGTTGTAGACTGCACTCTGAAGTTAGATCCTATCACAGGGCGATCAAGGGGTTTTGGCTTTGTGCTGTTTAAAGAGTCGGAGAGTGTAGATAAGGTAGTGTGTTATGTGTTCTGATTAATTAATAATTAAAAATGTTGATAGCTTGATAAAATTAATTTGCCCATTTGTGATCTTCCCTTTTGCAATAATATGAAGAGATACAATTCTCGCCATTACATTTAATGAAGAGTTAGATTCAATAATTGTTTACTGCAACAACTATAGTTCTGATAAAAAATTTAAAAATATGCCCAAGTATAAAAATAATTTATTGAATACGTGTATTCTGTGTGCCAGGCTCTACTAAATTAAAATTAACTTTAAAAATATTGAGACTTAAAGATGACTAATAAAAAGGATGCGCTGGGACAAGTTTATAGAAGTACAGTTCTTTTTGTTTTGAAATTTGCTAAGCAAGAAACTTAACTGAGTCATTTTGACTTGGACTAAGGAGAAGAGGCAATCATTTCTCTATTGCTGATAGTTAGAGATGATGTTTTGTAGTTATTGATTTTGGTCTTCCATCCTGGTTCTTACCTTTATGTTTAAATACTGGTGTCACATCACTAAAATTTGACAGTTTAATCATGAGCCAGTCAACATATACTTAGCCTTAGCTATATTAATTTAACTATAATTATATTTAGATAAGTTAATATTAGTCTCTGAACTTAAGATATACATATTTAAAATAAAAAACTTCAATTTCCTTAGGTCATGGATCAGAAAGAACATAAATTGAATGGGAAGGTGATTGATCCTAAAAGGGCCAAAGCCATGAAAACAAAAGAGCCTGTTAAAAAAATTTTTGTTGGTGGCCTTTCTCCAGATACACCTGAAGAGAAAATAAGGGAGTACTTTGGTGGTTTTGGTGAGGTATGTGATATTTTGACCCAGTTTTCTTTCCAGATTAGTGGAATATAATTGTCACATTAAGAGTTTTTCAAAGTTTTAAACAGATTATGCAATTATTTTTGCAATGATATTGTGAATTATTAGCAGATCTTTAAAGGTTGGATGATTGCATTTTTCCATTTATTGAACTATATGCATAGCACTGCTGTGCATGGTAAAAAAGATGAAATAGACATTCTTATCTCATAGAGTTTACTATGTTAATAGAAAAAATAAAACAACATGAAGAAATCCAGATTGGATTACCTGAGAGAAGGAAATGGTTCAGCTGAGATTAGGAAAAGAATGAATTAAGAATAGGGTTTGGTGTCTTCTAATTTAAGTACTTGTATATGTGCAAATTTTATTAGGCTAAGTATAGACAGTGAAATAGTGAGAAGTTTCTTTTGTGGATTAATGATTTAAAGCTGAGAAATATATGACTTTGAGCTGCAAATATAGTTTGCAGATATAGCTCACAGGCATCTTTTGCTTGATTTACAACTGAAGCATGTTTTGATGGTATTTAGAAGTGGAAATATTTCCCACAAAAATCTGAATATCTAGCTTTCTTAAATATTTATAAGAGTAAGCAACTTTGGAACTGCTTTCTTGTATGCAACAGCCATCTAAAGGGAGTAGAAGTTTCCACCTTTGGCAATCACATGTTCTTCAGTTTTCAGTGGTCCTCAACACACACTATTTTCTCCCAAATGCGGTCTCTCTTATTCTGGTTTTTTTTTTTGAAAATGTAATATACCTAGGGCCTTTATTTCTGTCTCCATTTCTATTATCATCCCTCCCCATACAGCAGTTTTATAGTTATATCCATGCAGCCATACAGGTCCCTATACTAGAATCAGGTCTCACAGACTTATTCACATTTTGCAGCTTCCTTTTATGAGACAAGGTAAACTGCTCTGTCCCCCCATGCCTATCTTTTTTATTTTTTATTTATTTTAAGCACTGAGTTAGTCCTGATCCCCCTTCATGTGTGAAGCATGTTAGCTGCCTTCTCCAAAAAGACCTAACTTCTTGGCCATTATTTCCTATTACTAGAGCAGGAACCCAGCAACATGCAGCCTTGCTCACACTTGTGGTTTTCTTTTTTGTATCTGATCCATGGAGATGCTTGTCTTTTACCCAAGACCAGCTGTGTTTTTTAGTTTATCTTCGCTATATTTTATCTATCAATACTATTGTTTGCAGCAGGAGAGAAATAAAAATATGTAGAATTTGATTTATTTTTCATTCAGAAATATTTAACCTATAATGTATAGATAAATTATAAATGATTGATCATTAGGTTAATTATTACTTTAAAGCCTTCTAATGACATTTATATATTCTCTCTTTATTTTAACTAGTTATTCAAAATATTCTGTTTTTCTTGAAATTGACTTTCCTTCTGCTTGTTCTTGATGGGCATTTGTGTTTGTGACCTTTGAATTAGATAGCAAATATTAGTTCCTGTGACGCTTGTTTTTATAAATATGTTTGAAGACATTTTAGGTAAGAGTGGATGTTCTAATTGGATGAATTCTTTTCAAAGATTAGAATTAATGGAGAGGGACACAGCATATTAGAGCCTGAGGGCCAAATATATGTTTTCTTTGTGCACTTATCCCCACTAAAGTTGTGCTCTTATTGTTAGTAATGTGCAAACTAAGGCATTAAAACTTATTTTTTTATGCCAGGTGGAATCCATAGAGCTCCCCATGGACAAATCCAATAAGAGGCGTGGATTCTGCTTTATTACCTTTAAGGAAGAGGAACCAGTGAAGAAGATAATGGAAAAGAAATACCACAATGTTGGACTTAGTAAAGTAAGTTAGCTTTCATTTAATTGCAGACTTATAAAACTAGCTTTTTTAAAAGTATAATCATACAGCTTTTTGTAAAGGCTTTCTTTGGCATGCTTGTGCTTTAAAGATGTTTCATTGGCTCCTTGTTTGTCACAGTCATTGATCAACTTTTTTTGCTTTGATTGGGGAGCAAGAGAGAAACTAATTTTTTTATTCCTCACCCAAGGATATTTTTCCATTGATTTTTAAAGAGAGGGAAAGACAGAGAAATATCGATGTGAGAGAAACACATCGATTGGTTGCCTCTTGCATGAGCCCTGACTAGGGCCCAGGGCCGGGGAGGAGCCTGCAACCCCAGATATGTGTCCTTGACTGGAATCAACCCCGGATCCTTTGGTCCTCAGGCTAAGGCGGGAACTAATTTTAAAAAAATATATTGTTTATTGATTTTTAGAGAGAGGAAGGGAGAGGGTGAAAAAGACAGAAACATTGATATGAGAGTGAAATATCGTTCGGCAGCCTCCTGCATGGCCCCAACCAGGGATGGAGCCCGCAACCCCAGGCATGTGTCCTGACTGGGAATCAAACTGGCCACATTTCAGATGATATCCAACCAACTGAGACAAACTAGCCAGGATGAAACTTTATTTTTGAGTGAATTTTTGTCTAGGCTTTACCAAAATACATTTTTTAAAAAGTAGGATGTAGTAATGTATTTCAAGCAAATACTTTTTGATATCAGAAGTAATTATTTTTTTTAAGTACTAATGGTTTTAGTTGGTAAACAGATTAGCCAGCTGTATTTTAGACAGTATTGGCCATTCTGAATTCAAAACAATATTATTTTTTGATTCAGTATAATATTTTTCTTTTTTTAGTGTGAAATAAAAGTAGCCATGTCAAAGGAACAGTATCAGCAACAGCAACAGTGGGGATCTAGAGGAGGATTTTCAGGAAGAGCTCGTGGAAGAGGTGGTGGTAAGCTAGAGCCTAAGTTTACTCTATCTTAAGCTTTTCTGCTTTTTAATTATCCTGAAGTAAAGATCTTTGCTGATCTTCTGACTTTAGTGAACCTATTAATGTGCTGCAGGCCCCAGTCAAAACTGGAACCAGGGATATAGTAACTATTGGAATCAAGGCTATGGCAACTATGGATATAACAGCCCAGGTTACGGTGGTTATGGAGGATATGACTACACTGGTTACAACAACTACTATGGATATGGTGATTATAGC